>NC_139714.1:29952734-30002734 GCF_964188405.1 Protomyctophum parallelum | reverse complement strand
TGTCAAACAGTTGTGTGTTTCTCGGCAGTCTGATTTCTTGTTTCTTTCATAAATAGATATTCAAATTCACTTTTGAACTCAATGGAAACATACATAGCCTATAATAATGATGCTTTCCTGGGTTCCCAATGCGAGTCAAATACACAGAACAGAAAGTCGCATTTACTATGGAGTCGTGCATTTCCCGTCAGTGTGTTGGTTGGTTGGTCACCCCAGGCAAGCCCCCATATATGGTCTCGTGACATCATCAAGGATGGAGATGTGGAGACCCTGATGTCATAGAAAATGAAACCTGCTGTCGCAGTTAAGCCCATATATGGAGATCCCTGATGTCATCAATATTGGCCAGCAACTCTACACCTGACCTCAAACCCTTAGATCTCCATATATGGATATATGTCAGAACCTGTTCTGTTGACCCTTCCCCATCCATCCTTCCTCTTCAATGTTTCCCTTTTGACTTATACCTGTCCATTCAAATTTCAAACTCTAGATGGGCCTGCACTAAAGTTATTAGTGCAGCCGCGCCCGGCAGCCGGCGAAAACTAGAGTTCTCAACAGGCCCACCTGTCCATTCAAACTCTAGACAGGCCTGCCCCAAAGTTATTAATAATAATAATCATAATAATAAAACTTTATTTGTATAGCACCTTTCATGACATGAAATGCAGCTCAAAGTGCTTTACAGAACAATGGAGAATAAAAGAAAAGCAAGGCAACGACAAAAAACAAGCACTAATGCAATACAGTGAGGATTAGTGCAGCCGTGCCCTAGCCTGGTGGAACCAATCCCCCTGCTGGACAACATTTGCCTTCTTCCAGAAGGGTGAGCCTGGGCTCTCTCAGGCAGAGACGATGTACCGGACCAATTCTGTCTGGAGCGATATGCGGCTGTATGGGGCCGCTAGAGGCGGGATCAACGCTAGACTTATATTGAATAGACATATTGAAGCTGTGCCACAGCGCAAATGTAAACTCAACCTAACAAGACAACTCTACATTATTATCTACAACTATAAATTATTTATGGAGATATCAGATTTTTGTCCCGCTGCTTCCGAGTTCATCGTTTCTGCTTGAGAGAGCCCAGATGCAGGCAGGAGGAGGGAACTGGTGAACTCAATGCTGTTGCAATCTGGCGGAGTCAGGTTAGCCGTGCCCGGCAGCCGGCGAAAACTGGAGTTCTCAACAGGCCCACCTGTCCGTTCAAACTCTAGACAGGCCTGCCCCAAAGTTATTAGTGGTGAAAACTGGAGTTCTCAACAGGCCCACCTGTCCGTTCAAACTCTAGACAGGCCTGCCCCAAAGTTATTAGTGGTGAAAACTGGAGTTCTCAACAGGCCCACCTGTCCGTTCAAACTCTAGACAGGCCTGCCCCAAAGTTATTAGTGGTGAAAACTTGAGTTCTCAACAGGCCCAAATATTAAGGCCCGGCCCTACCTGGGCACTCATCAAATCCTGTACACTCAAGAGAATGTCCCCGCTACCGCCCTTAGATCTCCATATACTGTATGGAGCTGACCTGTTCTGACACACAGTATCATATGTTGATCTGACCTCATCAAACCCTGTACACTCAAGACATGCTCCTTTTATGGCCAATACAGAATTAATTCCATGTTGATCTGACCCCGCAGCAGTCTGCCGTCAACGAGGCGGATGCGTGCACGTGTCCTCGCCCTTTACGGCGCTTCTCGCCCTCAGGCGTCTTACTGGTATATTATGTGTAATTAGACACATATACCAATAAGTTTAAGTTTGTTTCCAAAAAGAACCATATGTAAACATGCTGCACATGTATAAAGGATATATGTGCATAATATAGGATCAGATCGTGTGAGTCGTTTAAAGTGTCTTTGTGACATTTTATAATTTATAAACGGCGCTATTGCAGAAGGTTGTATCATGGAGCCCCCCCCCCCCCAACCCCTCCTCCGTGTTTGTTGACTGACTGGTAGTGTTACATACTGTACTGTGTTTCTGTAACGTGTTGGCAGCACAGCTCAGCTTTTCACAGAAGGTTCTGTTCTTTTTGTGTTTCTTGTTTGACTGGCAAATCACCTGCTGCTGTTGCTGCATTATGCAAGTATAGAGAGATACGGTGCCGGATGGAGGGGGCACAGGGCTGCTTCGGCGAGTCCTGCATACATTGTTTCTCCATCTCTCTTCCAGTCCTCATTGCAGATTGCACACCAGTAACAAAGATATGGGTGGTCGAGTATTGCATTCAGATGATATGGGGATGCTGGTTGCTTTCTGGAGGAGAATGTGATAATTGACACAGTGGATCGCTTGGTTAATTACAACACCCAAAGGCATGGTCAAAGAGGGTTACGGCCTTGGCCCAGGCCGTAGCGTAACGGTCTGGGCACCGGACTGGTGATCCAGTCGCGGTGTGCCGCGGGTTCGACTCCCGAACCCGACACGGCCTTTACCGCATGTCATCCCCCCATCTCTCTCCCGTTTCCTGTCAGCCTACTATCTGTCCCTTAAAAAATCAATAAAAGGCGTAAGCCGCAAAAAAAAAAAAAAAAAAAAAAAAAGAGGGTTACGGCCGAGCTACACCAGGCTTTTCGTGCGCGTTTACGCGCACACGCGAGCCCCGCAAATGCGCACTTAAAATAGGACAGGACCAATAAGTGCTAGTGTGTGCGTATATGCGTAAACGCGCGCTGAAAAGCCTGGTGTAGCTCGGCCGTTAAGGACAGTAACACTACTGAATCTATCTTCCTCTTCTCTGTCTCTCCTTGTCTGACACATCCATCAGTCCTGGTCTTCACAGCTGCAAAGCCAGAGAGCTGACAGTGTGATTTACACACATACACACACGCACAACCAATGCACCTGCAGTGAGCTGTAGTGCCAACCCACGGCCAAGACAAAACAAGCACACATTCAAAATTCTAAATCGTTACAGGCGGAGACAAGGACGCGATTCTAATCTACAATGTCAAATTCACCGGCTCACTTCAATCTCCCCTTCTCGGTGTCACCTGTCGATGAAAGTTGTCTCTAGGCGGCAAAACCTCGTACAACTTTCTGCACATCATAGATGACACAGTATAGAGGGAGAACACAGATGAGAGAGGAAGAGAAAGTTGGAGGGTCTCATGTGCCGACCTCTTCCCTTGGCCCATGCTTTCTTGGCTGCCCTGTGATCTGTTGAAGCAGAAACACTCTTAAAGAAGCAGGGCAAAAGGGGCGGTGGGTCTCTGGGTGTATTCAGATGTATTATTGATACTTCAGGCTGCCTGCTTCTCTCCCCAGACCTCGATCAATGGCATTTTCTCATCAAGGTCACAACACAGTGCGTGCGTGCGTGCGTGCGTGCGTGATGGATGGATTGATGATGTTATGGCACAGATGACAGGAGTGGAGATGCTCAGCAACTCTCTCCCGAGTCTCAGTCAATGTCCTCTCCAGGCTTGACTACAGTAACTCCCTTGTTGATGGTCTGCCTGCATGCTCACTCAAACCCCTACAACTGATCTAACTGATCTAACCCCCCTCCCCACGCCCAATACAAATTGACCACTACAATAGCGGAAATAGATCATAAATAAATACTGAAACCAGATATAATCATTAAGGAAAGTTTATGCATGCACTATGTGTACTATGTAAACTATTAATTTCCATTTTCCAGCCATTCAGTTGCAAAAAGACTAACTAATTCCGCAGCATGTCTGGTCTTCAACCTCCCTATAACCTTTCGCGTCTCCCCCCCTTCTGCTCACTCCCTTCACACTGGCTTCCAATTGCTATACCTGCATCCAATTCAAAACATTGGCGATGACCTACGTACAAGACAATTACAGGATATGATCCATCCCTACACCCCTTCCCACACAAGTAGGTCAGCTAACAACACAGGATGTCTGTCCCTCCCTTTCTCCAACACCCTAACCATCGCCCTAAGCATCCTAGACTCTTCTCAGTCTTCTCTGGCCCGTGCTGGCTCACAAGCTGTGGAGTGACCTCTTCCACTCCCTGTTTTCCCTATTTTCTCCCTTATTGTTTTCTTTAGACTCTACCTCACCTCCTAGCACTTCTCGGTCCTTTAATCACTTATTTTGTCTCTTATTATTGATAGATGCTAGTTTTACTATGCAGATGTCTATGGTTACATTTGTTAATTTGTTATTTAGATAGAAATACTGTTTGCCTGACCACCAATGTCATGTAGGTAGCATTCTAGGTTTGATGTTTACTTACGTATTCCTACTTTGTGCCACTACATTGTGTGGCCATCATCTCCCCTGTTGTTGTTTGTTGGGTTCATGCCATTATGCTGATCTACATCATCTACCCTGTTGTTGTTTGTTGGGTTCATGCCATTATGCTGATCTACATCATCTACCCTGTTGTTGTTTGTTGGGTTCATGCCATTATGCTGAGCTACATCATCTCCCCTGTTGTTGTTTGTTGGGTTCATGCCATTACGCTGATCTCACACTGTGTAGGTTCCTCTGGATAAGAGCAGTCTGCTAAATGCTGATACATTGCACAGTAGTGAGTGGTTCTCAGCTTTCAGCCTGTATCCACTTCCTGTCTTCACCTCCTGATCAGGCACACTTGAGTGCTTTTACTGCATATGTGCTGTGTGTGTACGTGTGTGTGTGTGTGCGCGCGTGCGTGTGTGCATGCGTTTGCAGGCAGGTTGATCAAGTCCAAGGAAGACTTATTAAACAGGACATAGAAATGTACTATGCATACTGTTTTTTGTTTTTGAGTGGTGCATGTGTGACTATGAGTACCAGTAGGGGCAAAAGTGGCACTGTTGTGCCAGAAACAGAGAGAGAGAGATAGTGCTGCACTGTTGCCTGCTAATGAGAGAGAGAGAGAGAGAGAGAGAGAGAGGTAGGGGGAGAGGGGAGAGGGGAGTTGCACCACCACTCAGTTCACACGGGTGTGATTTTTTACTTAATTTGGACTATAATCGTGCTCTTCTCTTGAGATACTTTAATGTGTTTTCACATTCCTTCTTTTTTCCTGCACCTGTACCATATGGATTCTTAAGACACTGTGTGGGAGTGGAGTGTAACCTGCTGTGGTACTGCTGTGTGTATATGGTACACAGTGCATCAACATCGCAATGTACATGTGCAATAACTTTGCAAATGATAAATATTGTGCAAGTCAGTCACATTGTAGGCCTACTAAAACACTTTTACTCCTTGATAGAACATTTTAACTAGCTAGGTTCACATTTTCCATGTCTAATCTGGAAGGTTTAACAGTATAATATAGACTCTACAGCAGCGTTGGGCAACTTTGACGATGGAGAGGGCCTCTATATTTCCATGCTCACTCCAGAGGGGCCACATTGCATGCATGCAGTCGTAGCAAAAATAGCCGATCTACAAGTTCAAAACGCGTCGCAATGCGACGCGTTTTGAACTTGTAGATCGGCTATTTTTGAAATACATTTGAATTGAAATCCTGAATATTTCTTTTGCTATTTTTAATTGGGATCCTGAAAAGTAATTTGAACTAAATACAAATATATTGGACATAAAAAAGACAATAACATTACTTGTAATACTACTCAGCAAGCTACTAATTTAGACTGTAAGTAATTAAAGCGGGTCATGTTTGAATGTTTTTGAATTGTAACAGCTGAAACCAATAACATATCAGTATTCCGAAATTAATCTGAGGGCCACATTAGCTGAAGGTGGCCCCCGGGCCGCCAGTTGCCCATGTATGCTCTACAGTATGATAAATTACAATGATCTAATATGACTTGTTGGTAACTGGTCTCGTAATTCTGTGTCATGCTGAGTTGACCCGAGTATTGAACAACTGTCTTCATTTCACTGCATATGTATATAAAAATCACACACGTGTGAACTGAGTGGTGCAATTCCCCCACCCCCCCCCCCCCCTCTCTCTCTCTCTCTCTCTCTCTCTCTCTCTCTCTCTCTCTCAATCTCTCTCTCATTAGAGTCACTACCCCTCTCACTGTTTCTGGCGCCCCCTACTGCTATTATTAAGTCACATACTCATGCTCACACAGACAGACACACACACACACACACACAAACAAACAAACAAACACGTACGAGGACATTGCAAGCTGGTTGTAGGAGTGGTTGCACCACTCAAAAACTAACTAGTGAAATAATCCAACGCAGGCCTGCTTTGTTTTTTGCAATACATATTTCAAACAACTAAAATATTGCAATGTCATTGAAAAAGTATGTTATTGTTATTATTACTATTATTATTATTATTACGTTCAGCCCTAGTTGGAGCTAGGTTGTTGCTATATGATGTACTGCTGAGGTGACCAGTGAGTCTTTAAGTCTCTCTCCCCTTCCCGCATCTCATGTGATTGCATTCTGGAGAGCATACCGTAGAGACAGTGTAGGACTGTAGGTGTCGACGTTCTGTAGATCTGTGGTAGAATAAAGCACTGTCTTTAACACCATATGCCTTAACACCAATAAAGCCATAAAGCAGGGTATTTAACATTAACACCCTATCTTGTTCATGTATTGCTTTGAAAATAAACAGATACAGTGAGAGAAAGTGGACAAATGGCTAGCTAAAGACTGTAAAGAGCTGTAAACAAAAGAAAGAAAACAGAGAGAGAGAGAGGTGAGAGAAAGAGAGAAGAGAGTGGGAGAGGAAAGAGAGGTGACGAGAGATATAATTGAGTTATGTTGACACTGTTTGAACCAGCAATACCGTACTAATATAATGCAATGAATGTATAGTAAATATTCCAGCTGTGATGTGTTATGTGAGTGTTAGGGTTGTTCACCTCCAGCTGACAGGTAGCCGCCCGCTAGCCACCTCCATCGCACTCCTTAATTCCAGGATGATATTGATCATGAACGTTAGAATTATAATGGATTGTCAGTCTCTGCCTGGCAGAATGAAACAGCCCCTAGTCAAACTTCTATAATTGCATTGTAATTGGGTGTCAATGATTCTGGCTGTGTGGTTTTAATAAACCAGAGTTATTGTCTTCAGGCTGACATTAGGAAACGCCTGGGTCCGCGAGGCTAACATTAGGGAAGCGTGTCACGTCTACTTAGTTTGGACTGGAGCTAGTAGAAGTTTCCTGTCTGCTGGGCCTATTGTCTTGAGAAAGAATGTTTCGTTTGTAGCTATACAACATGCTGTGTAACATGTCACAATGTGACACATGCTTGTAAATCTTATGTATTTATGGACAGAAACCAAAATAGGGACGGCAGGTTGAAAGCGATTCGTTGTACGAGAAGTATACTATGTCGAGCTTAAGTGGTTAACAATAAAAACAAGAAGATGGGCTCCAAGGGGTGGGAACCACTGGACACTGTGGACAGGCTACTTGTCATCAACTAAGCAGTGCAGGGACTCAAACATGGCACAATGACTATTGCTGCACACCAATTCAATTAGGTACAACGGTCTCTTTGACCATCCTGTCTGCAACACAGTATGCAATGCATCCATTATTGATTATGACTGTGCGTGCGTGCGACCCGTGCGTGCGTGCGTGCGTGCGGAACATCAAAGGAGCTGACTACAGTTTGTCCTGAAGCAGGTGTAAGCTGCAGCCCTGTTATGCATGCTTCTCTCCAAAACACATCTCCATGACCATGACACACAAACGCATGTACACACACACACACACACACACACACACACACACACACACACACACACACACACACACACACACACACACACACACACAAAAGATGGTGAGCACACTAGAGAGAGAGAGGGAGAGATAGACGAAGATGAAGACACCAGAGAGGAAAGGGAGAGGTGAAGAGTGGAGGGGAGGAATCTATTTTTAGACTGGATGACGGCAGGCAGCCATGAGATGCAACAGCAGTTGCTTGTGCGTCAGCTCAAAGGGTCTCTCTCCATCTCCTATTAGAATGCTTCTCAAACAGGGGTCCTTAAGGCAGTGGTTCCCAAACTTTTTCATGCCAGGGACCCCCAAAATGACACTATTTGGCCCGTAGACCCCCATTAGAAAAGATGTTCCAGTGACCCCCATGAGAGAATATCTTTACGGCTCTAGCAGTGATTCTCAACCATTTTAATTTCAAGGAACCCCCAGTTTGACATGCATTAGTCTACACTACTGGCCCCCATTTAATGGCATTTCTATCTCTGGGACCCCCAATTTATATTGTAAAATCGATGTTAATTTAACTCTGAGAGTGTACAAATGGAACCTAGTGGACCCACACTCTCAGAGTTACAGACCCATAAGGGTCAATTTGGTTCCAAACTATCATTTAGCTAGGGACCCACTGGAACTCCCTCAAGGACCCCTGGGGGTCTCCGGACCCCACTTTGGTAACCACTGCCTTGGGGCACCAGGGTGCCGTGATGCAAGTCCAAGGGTGCCACAGAATACTTTACGAATATTTGGAATGAATCAATATCACTTCAGTTTAGACCCTCTATATTTTGTGAAACGGACCTGACTTCTATTTCAATCTATTTCAGCCTTACAGTACTCCAAGTCTCTTCACAAAATATAGAAGAGCTACAAGCTCACAACGTGTCACGTTGGGACGCATTGTAAGCTTGTAGATCTGCTGTTCAGCTTGTAGCTCTTTCAGAAAAGTATTCTCAAATCTTCTCTTACAGTTTGGGGGTCCCTTGTAAATACGTATATCAATTTGGGGGTTCTTGGCATGAAAACGTTTGAGAACCTTTGCACCGTCCTGTCCCATTCTTCTCTCTGCTCGTATTTGTTTCCTTTTCCGTCGTTGTTTGTCCCTCTTTTTTGCACTTGCTCATTGTGTTAATGTCTTTGTTTCTTTGTTAATGTCTTATTCACTCACAGTAAATCCATCTTTCCATAGCTGTATATAGTATACGCATGTCTGTCTGAGTAAGAATAACAAGAACAAGCTTTGAATCCTTGTAACTTTGAAATTGAGAAATGTTATTCTTCATTCTTACCATTAGATGGCTCTTTAGCACACAAAGAGACAGTGGAGTTCTACCATTTATTGTATCAGGGCATATATTGTTAGTAACATACTAGACAGGTGTGTGTGTGTGTGTGTGTGTGTGTGGGGGGGGGGGGGTTGACACAGCAGCTGCGAGAGGGGGTTTGTGGAGGAACAACTCATGGGGGGGTCCCTCCATCAGCTGCCTGGGTTGGTGGGGGTTAGGCTGAGCAGTGTGAGTGGGGTCAGTGGGTTCCACTCGACTGAAAACAAGATCGTATTTTAATCTTAATTTTGTTCTTTGTCTGTCTCTCTCTAAAAGTCTAAAGCTGGGACTTGTAGTTGTAGTGGGTGCTTACAGTATAATTAAGGCCAGAAAAGCTGAAAAGCAGCCTCCGAAATATTTTTTGGTTGAAAAGGCGGTGGCTAGAAAAGTATCAAAATCCATCTTATGACTATGACGGGAACTGAATGCAGATGGTGTATAGAACTCCTTAGCTCCTGTAGTCGGAGAGTCGTATTGATTAGATGATAAAACTGCTGAGTGGGCTGTTTCAAGTCAATGTATTAGCGGTTACATTTGCCCAGTATCTGTACAACAATTTTGCTCTAAGCAGATATATGACTGCTTGAAGTAGCAATACAGAGCAACCGTTGAATTGTCCTATAGCTGAGGTCAATAGATGTAGTCCTCCTAGACACAGAACATGCGAAACACAGAGCTACAGAACCAAATATGCAAACGTAAATCAGGCCAACTAAACTAAACACCTAAAGTTAAACCAAACAGGGAAATACATTTATTTTATAAGTTGCCGAACATGGACGTCCAAAGGTGGAGGAGATGCCCATGACAGATACTGCACGAGAGGCAGAGCACAAATAAGAGCAAACATATACCCACACAGTACTGACACATACTGTACACATGGCTGGATGTACAATACTGTAACACACCCCTGCATCGCTCATCCACCACAACATCTAAACTTTAAGTACTATCCTGTCTCACTGATTTCCCATTCTGTTTGTTTTGGGCTCCCAGAGGACGTGTGTGACTTGAAGGCAGATCCGGGCACTGAGGAGAGGGGCTCCCTGGAGGACAACGAGAGGACCGAGGCACCGGGGAATGGAGAGAAAGGACAACAGGAGCAGGAGGGAAAGGAGAAGGAGGTGAAGGAGGAGATCATGATGGAGGAGGAGGAGGAGGAGGAGGAGGATGAAGGGAGAGAGGAAGAGGAGGACCTGGAGTTGCTCAGGGCTCAGGTGATGCATCTGCTGTTGGAACTGGACGAGACCAGAGAGCTTTCTCAAAGACATGAGGAGAGCTTCATGGAGCTGCAGGGTCAGTGTCCTCACCCCTCGCTCACTTGTACATGCAGTACATTATGTATGCGCTTGCCTGTGTGTGCGCTTGCCTGTGTGTGTGTGTGCGTGCGTGCGTGCGTGCGTGCGTGCGTGCGTGCGTGCGTGTATGAGAGAGATGTGCTCACGCACATCAGCTGATCGCTGATGTGCAGATGTGTGTACTTGAATTAAGCAATATTACACGAGAGGGTATTCTTTTCTTTATCGTCATTAATGCATGCCTGCGGTGCCGAAAGGTATAGCAGAACTAAAAGCTATAGCAGATGTAGCCACTACAACCACAAATGTCCCAAGAAACTAGCTAGCCTAGCCACCGAGTCTGCTGCGCTCTGAGAGAAAAGCACCTCTGAATTCTTTGTTTTGATTAGCCGTGCCAATATCGTGGTTTAAGCACGGCTAGGAAGCTGTTTCAACCAATCAGATTGCTTCCTCGAAACGACCTGTTGTATAATTTATTTTAAGTATATTGTTCGTCCAATTCCAGTTCTGCGTCTGTTGGGGTGTAGCCTGGGATAAATACCATTTTCGGGTTTATGATCTGGTCGGAGCGAAAATAACTTCACATCAAACAACTACCGGAACCTCCAGAGCTGTGCACCTCAAAAATTATTACCCTACATTAAAATTGGTTTAAATAGGTATAATCATACCAATATCAATGCATTATGGATGGGGACCAAAAACAAATACCAGGGTGTTGATGTGAGGTTAGTCGGAGTGTGAAGGGATGTACAACAATAAACCCTGATTGGTCTCAGACGTGCTGCTCAGCTGTGTTCCGCCAAGCTGAGTGGAGAGGCGCCATGGAATTGAAATGTCGGCAGTGTCAAAGTGTCCCTGAGCAAGACACTTAAACAGCGTCCCCCTACCTGTATGTGCTCATCTGAGCAGCCATCTGCTGGCTGAAGTAAAAGTAACGGTAATGTCCCCTCCCCCCCTGGGACACAGATTGAATAAAGAAACAACAAGGCAACAGAAACCACGGTCATTCCAAACCACCTGCCTTGTCATTTGTCCTCTTTTCCTCCTCCACTCACGGTCTCCTCCCCTCTCTGCTCCCAGGTCTGTTGGAAGATGAGCGCCTTGCAAGTGCCCACCAAGCTGAGAGCTTTACCAGACAGATCCATAGGCTGCAAGGTAGGCCTGTATACAAGCACATGTACAGTACAGAAACGTACGTGCACACTTGATGAAAAGCCACTTGGAAAGCCTACAGATCTCACAACAGTGGTCAGAGATGAACATAAATACAGTACGGTTATTCATATCTCCAATACCTCATGCCATAATTTGGTTATGGATTGTGAGTGTTTGTAAATAAATGGAGTTTCATGACGGTAGAGAGCATTTTCAGGATGCTAACAAAAACAGTTGTTTCGTTTTTATTACATTTTTACAGCATGCTCGTGGCTCTGTAAGTGTGTGCATGCTGCCAGTGTGTGCACGCTAGTAGGCCAAGAAAGTAACTCCCGTTTTTGTTTGTTTTGGAAATATTAATTAACTTTATTATAATGGAAGTCAATGCTGGTCGAATCGGGCTGAAACCACTGTCAAATAATCATCTAATATACGATAAGTGACAGATGCGTTTGTAGATCTGCAACCTTTGCACGAGCAAGCATGCACGCACACACACACACACACACACACACACACACACACACACACACACACACACGCAAACAATCCTTTCTCTGACACTCTCCACATGGCTTGCTTGGAATTCGGAGCTGGGCCGAGGGGTTTTAGAGAATGCCAGTAATTAGTCTATTTGTCTTCATGTTCGTGTTATGCAGGCCCTCTTATCATCACAGTACAACTAGCCTCGGAAACCCAGACGTTTCTATTTCCAGGGAGAAAGAAAAAAAGTCTGGGACCGAGTCCACTTCAATTCGGCATAGAGTAGCGCAAACGTCGATCACTCTCTGCTGATTTTGATCGTCTGCACCTTTGCCACACGCACACCTCGCACACTCTCACTCTCTCTCATTGAGGACTTTACTGTGGTACTGCCCTTTGTATTGTTTAAAGATGATGTCATGCGTAGGTTGTGAGCCAGATTCACGCCCACAACATCACACTTACACAGTCAAATGGAACTATATGGGACCATTTTAAATGAACACTTTTTTTTATTGCTGTTTATTGGCCTGTGATTTTGTGACAACTCATGTAACTGTTGCTATATTTTTGAGGGGCGCTAGCCCCTCCTATATACAGGTTTATTGGTTTTTATTTGTTTGTTTCATTTGTTTGAGAGAGAGAGAGAGAGAGAGAGAGATGATACATCTAACAGGCAGTAAACAACAATGACCCCAATAAAGCTTATGGAATGAAAGTTGAATTGAAAGAGAGCACCTTATGATTGCCAAGTGACTGTGTGCACTTGGCCTTTAGGGTGCTGTGTGTGTGTGTGTGTGTGTGTGTGTGTGTGTGTGTGTGTGTGTGTGTGTGTGTGTGTGTGTGTGTGTGTGTGTGTGTGTGTGTGTGTGTGTGTGTGTGTGTGTGTGTGTGTGTGTGTGCGTGTGCGCGCACGTGTGTGTAAACAACATCAGTCTCTCTCCCGTCTAGTGTGCGTGCGTGCATGCATGCGTGCGTGCGCTTTTGTGTCTGTGCCACACGCACACGCATGCCATTAATCACAAGATTAGGGTTGGTGCCAAGGGCTCTAGGCCAGAGACAGAGAGGGCCCTGCAACAGTCCAGACAGAGAGACTGGCCTTCCCTCACCCCACAGTTATGGGGTGGTTGAGGCCGTCTGGGAAATGACATGTCGCTGGTTCAACCCTCGGCTCACGAGTGTCCCTGTGCAAGACACTCACCCTCTGTGTGCTCCTCTGAGCCATCTGAGGAGCCATTTTCCGTCTGAAGAAGTAAAAGCAACCCCCCCCCACCCCCCCCTCCCGCGGCAACCGGAAAATACTGAATTCCCCCTCTGTTCCCTCTTCTGTTTTATGTAGTTCAGCGGTTCCCAAAGTGCACAGGTTTCCTTGAGGGAGTTCCAGGGGGTCCCCAGATAAATGATAGTTTGGAACCAAATGGACACTTCTGGGCCTCTACAAATGGAACCATTTGGTTCCATTTGTACACTCAGAGTTAAATTAGCATTGATTTTACAATATAAATTGGGGTCTCAGAGATAGAAATGGGTTGGTAGACCAATGCATGTCAAACTGGGGGTCCTTCAAATGAAAATGGTTGAGAATCACGGCTAGAGCCGTACAAATCTTCCCTTATGGGGGCCCCTGCAGGCATATCTCTTCAAATGGGGGGTCCGCGGCCTAATTAGCGTCAACGTGGGGGTCCTTGACATGAAAAGGTTGGGGGAACCTCACTAACTGCTCCTCTGCTCTGCAGCCCAGCTGCGCTCCGTGCAGGAGGAGATGGACAGCCTGGAGGAGGAGAAGGAGAGCGAGCTGGGGGAGGCGCAGGAGGAGCTGCGCTCGGCCCAGGAGGAGGTGCTGGTGCTGCAGCAGGCCGCGGAGGAGGCGGCGGCCGAGAGGGAGAACGACATCGCGTCGCTGCAGGAGGAGCTCTGTCGCATGCGGGCCGAGCTGCAGCGCCTGCGCTCCACGGCCCAGGAGTACGAGCTGGAGATCACCACGCTCAGGGCCGAGATCGGCATGAAGACGACTCGACGCGTCCCGGGAGACACTGGCGGTACGATGGTTTTTGAGTTTACGGTCGTCAAAATAACTTCACTGTATGCGGGAGTTTTTCCGCTATAACTTCTGTAAAATCACCCCCCCGGTCGTGATTGTAGCTCCTGTTTCACGAAAGTCTGCCTTAAAATAGTGCCATCGTTTTGTCATAGTGTCGATAAATGTTCCACCACCGCGAGCAACGATAACGAGGGGGAACAGCCCGACGTAGAAAATGCCATGACACCCCATAGCCAAATGCATTGTGCCTCGACTTCCCAGAAGCCCTGAGAAGTAAGCGCCAGATGACTTTATAACGATAATTACCACAAAGTGCCAGACACAAATACACTATTGCAAATCCCACATTGCCAAATCCTGAGTAGCAATTCAACTCTGAGAGTTGAATTGCCGAAGGCAGAATGATGTGCACTCCGTCCGTGTGTGTGTGTGTGTGTGTGTGTGTGTGTGTGTGTGTGTGTGTGTGTGTGTGTGTGTGTGTGTGTGTGTGTGTGTGTGTGTGTGTGTACATCAGTCCGTCTGTCTGCGTACAGCTAATCTCCGAGCCAGTCGATGCCAAACTGTGCACTCACACTCCCTGGATGCCAACGACGAACCTCTGCCACAACTCTCAAATTCTCCACAACGCCCTGTTATAGCGCCACCATGAGGCAGACATTTCTGTACATTACTCGTACACATTTTATCCATACATCACGCAAATCGGTATACACTATCTCTATAGTCATGTGATCAACACGGATCTGTCTGTCTGTAGGATTGGTCTGTCAAAATGCCACAGCGTGTGATTTCTGTGAAATTAGGCACACACATTCCCACTAGGCCGAGGAAGAAATGCCACAAACAAAAAAATATCTCCAAAAAGTCATTATGGGGGTGAACTATGCCTTTTTGTGGGGTTTTCCTCCGGTCACGACTCACGTGATCCAAATGTGTGACATATCCGAGAGTGTACGAGTGTCCGATTAAAAGATATCAAAAGTTATTAACTCGGGTAACTCTGAATGGAGTCAGTGTTAAGTGACAGAGTGTGTCTGTCTTTATGTCCCTATGTCTGAGTAGGACCTATTGACTGCTGCAGCTGATGCTGATTTGCCTATTGACCCCAATGAAGGGCTGTATTCACACTGAGCAGTCAAAGTCGTCGTACGATTTGTCACACACGTTACCGCAGTGACATTTGTTCTGCGCATTTGGCCCATCTCTTGGAGCGGTGAGCCGCAGCCAAGGAGCGGTGAGCTGCAGCCGTGCCGCACTCGGGAATCAATCACTGTCTGGTGATTTTGGTCAGCTAATTGGGGTCAAATTTGGGACACACACACACACTGCACCGCTCAGTTCACATGGGTGTGATTTTTAATCATACCCATGGTCCACAGAAATGGACAGTGGAAAAACCTAAGTTTCAATCTGACTCTAAAGGCCCTGGACACACTGAAATCGTCATTGACACGCAAGTCCACCTTTTCAGATCTGCTATTTCATTTATAAACGGACACAGACTTGTGTTTCTATAACAAAATACATACATAAATGGATGCACCTGGGACGTATCCTCAGTGATGTATCCCAAGATCATCTGGGTTTCGGGTCTTGCAACATCATACCCCTCACTCAGGTGACCCAGCCGGGAGTGATCAAGTCCCGACTTACGTCCCAGTAGCTACCCTCAATAAGTCCCATTAGGGAAAAACCAGGGCCACACAATCCGTTCCTCCTGAACTACTCTGCCGGGACTGGGAGGTACCATTCTGGCACATGGAAGGACTAGGCTCTGTGGGTTGACACCTGTCCGGGCCCCTCCTACGTCTCACCAGGTCCACTCCTGCTCTCACCAGGTCAGGCCCTGTGCGTTGCACCAGACTCCCAGCACCAGGCACTTTATTCAGGAATGGTGGATTCTCAAGCCGCAACGGTTCCGCAGGCTCCACCTTGCCCTTGGTGGTGCCGCAGGCTCCGCTTGAGGCTTGCATGGCCCTCCTAAAGGCCTCACCGTGGGTTTGTTGGGCTTCTTCCTCACGGAAGACACAGGCTGGGGCGCCAACCCATACTGCTCCCGGGTGCCGTCTAATTTCCGGCTGCCACCCGTCTCTCCGGTGGTTCTAGAATGGTCAAACAAATATCAACAAACATACAGTACACCCACCGCTATAGTTGGAAACGTACTTCCTGTGTTGCTGTACGTGGCAAACATTGATGCACCACAATTGATTCTCAGCTCTGAAAAACTATATTTTCAGGCAAATTAATCACTCAAAAACAACGCCCTCGATGTGTAAAGGACCTTAAAGGCATAGTTCACCCCCATAATGACTTTTTTTTCCTATCGATTACTCACACCATGGAGATATTTTTTTGTTTGTGGCATTTCTTCCTCGGCCTAGTGGGAATGTGTGTGCCTAATTTCACAGAAATCACACGCTGTGGCATTTTGACAGACCAATCCTACAGACAGACAGATCCGTGTTGATCACATGACTATAGAGATAGTGTATACCGATTTGCGTGATGTGTGGATAAAATGTGTACGAGTAATGTACAGAAATGTCTGCCTCATGGTGGCGCTATAACAGGGCGTTGTGGAGAATTTGAGAGTTGTGGCAGAGGTTCGTCGTTGGCATCCAGGGAGTGTGTGTGCACAGTTTGGCATCGACTGGCTCGGAGATTATCTGTACGCAGACAGACGGACTGATGTACACACACACACACACGCACACACACACACACAGACACATGGACGGAGTGCACATCATTCTGCCTTCGGCAATTCAACTCTCAGAGTTGAATTGCTACTCAGGATTTGGCAATGTGGGATTTGCAATAGTGTATTTGTGTCTGGCACTTTGTGGTAATTATCATTATAAACTCATCTGGCGCTTACTTTAAGTGGGATTAAAATACAATAACCCCTGCTTCTGCTGTACAACTGGGACATACACTCTAGAGAAGCCCTGTGTACCATGATGAAGCAGCTTGTTAATTTAACTCTGAGAGTAAGACCAGTAAGGAGCTTGGTTCGTTTGGCTCCATGTGCACTCTCAGAGTTATAGGCCCATAAGGGCTTCAGTTCTAGTATTGTATACTAGAACTGAATTGACCTCCTGTTGTGGACACTACGCTTCTGACTCAGAGTTGTAGCAGACCTGCAGACAGTGCAGTTTTCTGGGAGTTTGTTCCAGTATGTGTTGCATAACAAATGAACACTGTTCCTCCATGTTTAGTTTTAACTCTGGGGACAGAAATCAGACCTGTCCAAGATGACCAGAGAAGTCTGGAATGGATGGTTAATGTTTTGGCCACAAACCATTTAACTGCAGCTGTCGGATCAATCAGGGAAACATGGACAGACACCATTACAGTAGTCAAGTCTACTCAGTGGAGATAAATTAATGGAGTTTAGTTTTTTTTCCCCAAACTCCTACTGAGTCAAGTGCTTTAAGGTGATATTAGCATGACATAGTATTTGTCTTCATGTCTCCATGACTATACCAATATTTCGGACTTGGAGTTATGTCACGGTGTGGACACGGAGTTATAGGACTCAAATGCAGAACGACCAGGCCAGGCAGAGAAGTTAATGTTCAAGAGGTTTAATTATCGACACGGAAAAATAACAAGGAACTTCACAAAATACCTGGAGATACAAACTAGAACTGACCACATCATAAACAACGACAAACTGAAAGGAACTGAACACGTTAGTACTGGGGCATCTACTTGTATATAGACAAATACAATAACACAGGGTGAGATAAGGCAGGTGACAGCAGACAGAAAATCACAGAACACTGCTACAAAATAAGATACAAAACACAAACACAAGTAAAAGTCCCAAAACACAGACACAGTCCAAGGGCAGAGGAGCGGACTGTGACAGCCAGGTTGTGGTTTTTAACATTCCTGACTGAAGCTCAGCACTGCATTTTAACCATTCTTCCTTGACTACATAACAATTTAATACTTCAGTTGTGTTTTTAATTGAAGAACGTATCCATATCCAATCGTTGATTTCAACGCCCTTACTCAATTCTTGTATTGGACAATAGTCCTGTGATATGGTAATGTAGTTTGTGTCATCTGCAATAATATGGCATAATTAGGGTAACAAATTAACAAAATAACACTTGACCCTCCACGGGACCTCTTAATTGAGGAATTAACACAACTATGACATAAAACTAATTAAGAACTACTAAATCATATGTTACATATTGTTTCCTAAACATGCCATTTTAATTGAGCAGGAATTACATAGAAATATAGAACGAAGGGATGCACATCCAAATGTCAAATAAACATGGTATGAGTGTGCTGTAATGTTAAAATCTCAAAGCAGTTTTTGTTCACTTCCATATGAAGTCACTTTTTCCAGCTGTGAAAGATCTGCTGGCTGCAGCGTCATGAAAGCCCTCCGACAGAGCAAGACTTTATATTCCAGAGTTGTTACTCCTGCATTTAGCGGTGTGTGAAATGGTCTGTAAAACCAAACTCAAACTCAAACTGCCCAGTTTATGTAGAACTAGAACATGTTGACTGCATGTCTTAAACGGAACATGTGTTAATATTAAAACTACCCACTACCTCTCCCACCTGGAACCAAAACATCCCACCTTATAATATTCTTATCTGGTGTGTGTGTGTGCGTGCGTGCGTGCGTGCGTGTGTGTGTGTGTGTGTGTGTGTGTGTGTGTGTGTGCGTGTGTGCGCGTGACTCGGCAGATGAAGTCAGCCAGCTGAAAGAGGAGTGTCGTTCACTGAAAGACAAGTGTCAGACACTGAGGGACAACAACGAGCTGCTCAACAGCAAGCTGGATCAACTGCAACAACAACAAGATCGGTGAGTGGCTAGTGTACTGTAACTGTCAATCATCGTGTGCTCAGTTCACAGATACCGTACAACGCTCCCGGTCGCTGCCCGCACAGAATACAAAACTCTGATGCTGGCATTCAAAGCAGCCAAAGGTATGGCTCCCCCATATCTTGCAAGTATGATTGAACTCTACAAACCCTCCCGCGCACTCAGATCAGCCAACGCAGGGAAGCTGGAAGTACCCTCACTAAAAACGCCGGGACAATGCTCCACACGTCCCAAACTCTTCTCCCTTCTGGCTCCAAAACTGTGGAATGCACTCCCCATTGCAGTCAGAACTGCAGCATCACTCCCAATCTTCCACCGTAGTCTGAAAACCCACCTTTTCAGACTCCATCATGGCCCATAGCACTTATCCTACCCCCTTAGATAGCATTTCGGTAGACTTAGATAGCATTTGATAGACTTATAGCATGTTATGTAGACATCACTATAATTGTATATAGTCATAGCACGCCATAGTACATATGTATAGCATAGTAGTATAGATATATAGTTTATATGTATAGTCTCATAATATAGATATTCCACTGTTACTTTCTTAGCTTACGCATGTTTCATGATAAATGCTTTTTTGTGATGTATTCCCATGCTTTTTGTTCCTGCTTAATGTAAGCCGCTCTGGATTAAGAGCGTCTGCTAAATTCCTAAATTGTAAATTGTTCTTTAGCTTAGCGTAGTAGTCCTAGAACTATGCGACTGCTGCGTTAAATTATATCAAACGTAATTCAGAGCAAGAAAACCATGCTCGTCATGCATGCTCTCGCGCACATGGTCGTAGCGTTTAATTAATATAAGGTGCCCATCTCTGCCCAGCTCCCATGACACATACCTGGACCTAAGGGAGGCACTGGACGAAGAGGACCATGTGAAGAGTGATTACATGAGCCTGTCCCAGGCCCAGCCCGAGACCCTGCTGGACGCCACCCAGCTGGACGCCTACATGCAGAAGAACGTGGCGTTGGATAGCCAGCCTGTGAATGCCATCGGTGGTGGTGAGGTCAGCTCCCTGAAAGAGCAGCTCCGAGAGGCAGAGGACAGAGCCCAGCGGGTCCAGCGACAGGTACCTCCACGTATCGCCTCCACTATATGTTATTGACCCATTCTGACCTGAGATCAGATTGTAAAAATGTCTTCTACATCCTGACAGTTTTCTGAAAAAGCCGTGTTTCTATGTCAGTCGATTTTTCAGAAATAGCAGACCTACAAGCTCGTAGCGCGCCACTCGGTGGCGCGCTATGAGCTTGTAGATTTGCTATTTTTCAATAGCTAAAGCATAACACAATGCTAACACCAAAAGGGGTTCCCGCTCAAAATGGATTAATACCATTTATTGATTTTTATCTCGGGGACCCCAATCTATATACCGTAAAGTCCTAACTCTGAGACTGTAAAAGAAATGGAACAAAATGGACCTTTTTTGTCCTTTTCTTTTAATTTTTTATTAAGCTTAAGCAGATACAGGCTATGGGAAAAATACATTCAAAGAGCCTATCAATGATCTGCAGCTACTCAGTCAGGCGTACAGTATGTGTAAAACTGAATGTTGGATGAATGAGCTTTGTGGGATTACAGTCTTCTTGAAGGCGTGAACACTGCAAGATGTAATGTCTCCAACAACCACAGGGGGAAGGCTGTTCCCCCTGTGGTTTCTTCCATTCATACAGCTCGTCTTTACAGTAAGACTGTAACCTCTCAAGGACCCTCGTGGTCCCCTGGATCCCACTCTGAGAACCACTGATTTACAGTATACAGTTACAGTAAATGTCACCAAGATGTCACTTTCTCCCTGTTGTTTTTGTTTTTTGTTTTTCTCTCTCAATTAAATTCAATTAAATTCAAAGGAGCTTTATTGGCATGAGAAAACATACGTTTACATTGCCAAAGCAAAAGATGAACAAAACAATCAAGATAAAACTATGTAATTAATATTTAATATAAATGGGAATACAATAAGTGTGTAAACAGAGCTGTGTTAATGAATTGCATTTGAAACAAAGTTGAAAGCAGTATTTCAATGTTTTTGCATTCACTTAGTATAAAAACATTTGTGACAGTAGCAGCGATTTATTCAAATGTAATAGTTGCTCTCTCTCTCTCTCTCTCTCTCTCTCTCTCAGTGTGAAGGTCTGAAGGGCGAGCTAGCAGAGCTGCAGGCGCTGTACGACAGCAGCCAGCGTGAGAGGGCAGAGCTTGAACAGGAGCTCCACCGCTGCAAGGCAGAGCTCCAGAAGCTGCTTGGCCCAAAGTCACAGGTGAGGTCGGAGAGCATGCGGTCGAACAAAGCGCTTCTGGCAGAGCAGAGTGGTGTGGAGTGGAGGGCCAAGACGTTATAATGCTTCTTCTGATGTTAGGAGGAGCCGATGGAAGTATACACATTTTATACACGAATCATTATAGAAAATAGAAGATAATTGAAACAGAAAGGATATATTAGCCTACCCTAGCTCTGGTCCATAGCTCTAATGCAACTCAACTTCCGCCGCTCGCATGAATGCAGACCAGCCTCTCCTCTTTAGCGTAAATAAAAAGAACGCTTTTGCTACTCACCAAAACAAAGGCGAGTTGTGTCATTAGAAAGCCTACTTTCCTTAGTGGACGCACTCTGAGCCCCCCACAACACGTATAAACTGTACTTTTTGGCCAAAAGGGGATTTTGTTTCCACCGGAAAAAATACATTTTTAGTTACTCCGCTGCGCCCTCTACTGATATTGCCCAGAGAACTGCCTCATAGAGAATATTTTCCTCCCTTTCTGGCCAAAAAGTACCGTTTATACGTGTGGTGGGGGGCTCAGAGTGCTTCCACTAAGGAAAGTAGGCTTTCTAATGACACAACCCGCCTTTGTTTTGGTGAGTAGCTAAAACGTTCTTTTTATTTACGCTAAAGAGGAGAGGCTGGTCTGATTTCGACTTGAGATTTAAAACGGATAGTCGCATAGCCTTACTGCGCAGGGCAGAATCGTAGAAGCAGTAGAAGGCTATGGATCAGAGCTAAGCCTACCCATACACAGTCAAACCCCAAACAACACAAGAACAATTTAAGACAGAGTTTCCAGCAAATAGATCTGTTACAGTCTTGGTGAAACTAACATTCTGGGTCTAGACTTGTGAAATAAAAGACCTCTTGAATACAACTGTGCTTCAACTCAATGCGCTACATATCCATTCACTGTGCAGAATCAAGTATGTCTGTCTGTCTGTCTGTCTGTCTGTCTGTCTGTCTGTCTGTCTGTCTGTCTGTCTGTCTGTCTGTCTGTCTGTCTGTCTGTCTGTCTGTACATCCTGACCTGCTGTGTGCATGTGTCTCAGTAACGCTTGTTCAAACCACTCTAGATTTCTCATTGGTTGAGCTTAGGTACAGTATAATAAGAAAAGTATATATACACCTTACCAACAGTGGTGGAAAGTAACTAAGTACATTTACTCAAGTACACAATACACACATTTTGAGTTTTTTGTTTTTTTTTACTTTACTATTTCCAATAGTGATATTTTCAATAGTTTTACTTCTACTCCACTACATCTCAAAGGCAAATATTGTACTTTTACGCCACTACAATTATTTGAAAACTTTAGTTACTAATATTACAAAAAACACTTAAGGCCTATACTTTGGCAATTTGAAAATAGCCGATCTACAAGAGCTTGTATTCTTTTTTCTTTTTTTTTAAGATATTTTTTTTGCGGCTTACGCCTTTTATTGATTTTTGAAGGGACAGACAGTAGAAGAGCTTGTATTTTTAAAGGAGTTTTATACATTTGAAAACGTGTGAAATGGGATATTATGCATAATGACTACTTTTACTTTTGGTAAGTACATTTTGAATGCTGAACTTGTACTTGTAACAGATCATTTGTACAATAGGGTATAGATACTTTAACGTACAAAATGCGAGTACTTTTTCCATCAATGCTTATCCGTTGTCACATCTGCTGCAGCTCTTGTCAAATTGTTCCTTTTCTGAACCCGCCATCAAATGCTCTTCGCCTGCAAACATACATTGCTATGGGGCAGCGTGTGTGTGTGTGTGTGTGTGTGTGTGTGTGTGTGTGTGTGTGTGTACAGTGTGTACAGTGTGTGTGTGTGTGTGGTGCGTGCGTGCGTGCGTGCATGCGTGCGTGCGTGCGTGCGTGAGGCTGCCTGTTCTCTCTGTCCTGTCTCCATGCATATATATATATATATAAATGCACCATTTACCATGCAAATGGCCAAGGCCACTTCCTCTTCCTGCCTGATGGCAATTCCAAATTGCTTATTGGAAAGATAATGAACATAGTGTGCAGCAAGCTGACATTGAATATACCTTATCTGTTTTTCTGATGCTGTACAGTGGTACACAACAATCGATCACAGGTCCACTCCAAACCGAAAAAGAAAAAAAAACATTTGGATTCGGACCCCCCAGTTTCATTAGTGTCTTATCATGCCACCCACTTACATTCTTGTTCTCCATAGTTGTAGTTGTCACGATCAATTGACAATCAGTTAGTTCATATCACAGACACCGTGAAGGCATTTGTCAGATAACATCACAGAGTACATCGTGATCAGGAAAAAATGGATGAAGCCATAGTAGCCCAGATAAGACGCACACTATTTGTATGACCTCAGATACTCTAAAACAACATTGTACGAGACCAGTAGATGTCTTTGTGAGTGTGTTCACACTGGCTGTTACGAAGAAAAAGCACTGTGATGCACATTTTTATTCTCCTCGCACAACTAAGATAGAGTAAACCACCAGTTATTGGAATAGCTACGTTCGTCATTTGTCATCCTCCACAGTCGACATACTGCAGCCACAACCTCATACAGGACCTATTATAAGATCTTATATAGTATAAATATGCACATTTCTCACAAAGTGAGACACATTGCTCACTTTTGAAAGTGAGCGATGTGGTCACCTTTACTGTAGGTCATTTTTATCATAGGTTTAATGTAAACATGTGGTGCCTACTTTTTTTGGGGGGGGGGGTGGGGGGGGCAGTGTGAACATGCCTTACGTTTACTTTGTCAACCTGCGAACCACACTGCAGTGCTATGATTCCCGCAACATTCCCTATGTCCGGGACACCATTCCATTTGAAAGGCAGCACCTCTACAGTCTATACAGTAAGTGTAGGCAGAGATCTTTAAATGGCAAGATGGAGCCCCATCCTATGAAGTGGTGGGAGGGAGCTATAGCATTAGGGGGTCTCCATCTTGTCTTTAACTATCTTTGAGGTTAGTTTTCTAATCGCTATAGCTCTTTCTGTTCCCTCTTTCTCTCCCATTGTCATGTTCTGTTCTAATCTGATCATCTTTGTTGTCACACACGGACCTCACATGATCTACATTCATCTCTCCCCCCCCCCCCCCCCTCTCTCTCTCTATCTATATTTCTGTCTTCTTTGCTGTCTTATTTCACCATATTATCAATGTATGTGTTTGTTGCGTGTTGCTCACACCCTCCATGCCTATCTACCATCACACATTCTCTGATTGGGTTCATTTTATTTTATGCTTTTTCTTTATCTCACCGTCTATACGTCTTCCTTCTCTTTCTTTCTCCCTCCCTCCGTTCTCCCTTCACCCCCCCCTCCTCCTCTCTTTGTTTTCTCCTCAGACGGTCACTCCTCTGCCCGAGTCCCCTGTCCTCTCCATCCCCTTCATAGGAATGATTGTAATAGTGGCCTTGATTTGGTGCTGGTGGGAGGAACTGGCATCCTAAAAGGGACCAGGTATGACACTCTGGTGGGAGGAACTGGCATCCTAAAAGGGACCAGGTATGACACTCTGGTGGGAGGAACTGGCATCCTAAAAGGGACCAGGTATGACACTCTGGTGGGAGGAACTGGCATCCTAAAAGGGACCAGGTATGACACTCTGGTGGGAGGAACTGGCATCCTAAAAGGGACCAGGTATGACACTCTGGTGGGAGGAACTGGCATCCTAAAAGGGACCAGGTATGACACTCTGGTGGGAGGAACTGGCATCCTAAAAGGGACCAGGTATGACACTCTGGTGGGAGGAACTGGCATCCTAAAAGGGACCAGGTATGACACTCTGGTGGGAGGAACTGGCATCCTAAAAGGGACCAGGTATGACACTCTGGTGGGAGGAACTGGCATCCTAAAAGGGACCAGGTATGACACTCTGGTGGGAGGAACTGGCATCCTAAAAGGGACCAGGTATGACACTCTGCCTCCCAGAGGACGGGCCAGGTACTACTAGCTGTAGGATGGACTCACGTCCAAGCTCGGCACCAAACGTCATGTTTTTGAGCGGTGCCTCCGCTCCATTACGGAGCTATGTGTGTAAATTAGAGCGGAATTCCCCCAGGATACCAGATAATGAAATGGTATACTGTTACATTGTCAACAGGACAACACCCCCCCTCCCCCCCCCCCCCGACCAAACAGTCTCTAATGTCTGGTCTGACAGCATTGATAAATATAATTCAAATCACACCTCTTGCCTCAAAAGCAGCATTTGAGGCAAAGAGATCGAGCTGCGAATGCTGCTTTTACAGCATATGGCGTCCATTACGCGCAGCATGATGACGCACAGCTCCATTTATGTATCCATTGGGCCTGTATGGAGACTGAGGCTTCATCCAAGAGATGGAAGTAGTCGGACGGCTCTGCCAGGTTGCAGAGCCAGGCGGAAACAGCCAGGCCAACCTGCCGTTCACAGAGAGACCTTGCTCTCCATCCAGCCAACCCAAGAAGAAACCCTCCTTTATCCCATTCTGACCTGAGATCAGATTCATACGAGGTTTCCGCCGGACAAACACTGGGTCTGATGAACCCATTCTGACCTGAGATCAGATTCTAAAAATGTCAGTCGTTCTTCGATTTTTCAAAAAATAGCAGACCTACAAGCTCGTATCGCGCCACTCGGTGGCGCGATATGAGCTTGTAGATCTGCTATTTTTAAATAGCTAAAGCATAACATGATGCTGACACCAAAATGGGTGCCCGGTCAGAATGGGTTATGCCAGATGGTGATAGGCTATGACACTAACGTAGCCCACAACAGGCAATATTAATGAGAAATATTGCACGCACATATTTTGTTCAGCATGCTTTCATTGTTCTTTGAGTGTGCACAGCTTTATTTCCATACTAGTGAATGCCTGTGTAAATTAAGTGTATTTTAATATAATGTGTACAGGGGTATGTTAAGAGATTTCTTTTATATTTCTGGGCTTTTGGGTATTGGAGTTTTGGCTTGTGGTTGTGTGAGTCTGATGCAACTGAGCCTGGTTTGCTGAGCATCCATTTTGGCGGAGATATTCATGAGGCATGTGTGGTGAGTGGATATGAGACTGGCTGTATTTAAATATTCATGAGGCATGTGTGGTGAGTGGATATGAGACTGGCTGTATTTAAATATTCATGAGGCATGTGTGGTGAGTGGATATGAGACTGGCTGTATTTAAATATTCATGAGGCATGTGTGGTGAGTGGATATGAGACTGGCTGTATTTAAATATTCATGAGGCATGTGTGGTGAGTGGATATGAGACTGGCTGTATTTAAATATTCATGAGGCATGTGTGTGAGTGGATATGAGACTGGCTGTATTTATTTAAATATTCATGAGGCATGTGTGTGAGTGGATATGAGACTGGCTGTATTTAGCGTGTCTTAAGTACCAGGTCTTATTCCCTAACTTGAGTAAACTAAAGACCTGGAGGCGTGATCAATGCTCTTTGGCCACTCAGAATAGCCAAATGGCATTGATCACGCCTCCAGGTCTTTAGTTTACTCAAGTTAGGGAATAAGACCTGGTACTTAAGACACGCAAAATACAGCCTACCGGTGTTGATAAGTACACTTGCACATACACACACACAGTCACACACTCATGCATGCACACACACACACACACACACACACACCCTCACACACACACACACACACACACACACACACACACACACACACACACACACACACACACTGCACACACGTACACACACACACACACACACACACACACACACACACTGAACTTCTAAGCTCTAGTGTAGGGTACATTACGCGTGTGTTTGTGTGTGTGTGTGTGTGTGTGTGTGTGTGTGTGTGTGTGTGCACGTGTGCGTGCATGCATGCATGTGTGCGTCACGGGTTGGGAGGGTTAAAAAGGAATCCCCTACAATTACAAGTTACTTGCTAAAAAATTTAGTCAGTAACGTAATCCCGATTACTCCATTTAAAAAGTAACTACAAGTTACTTTCAGTTACTTTTGGATTACTTTTAAGTAAAACTCAATTTAATTAGATAATACAAGCTCCAATACAATACTCATCCTCCAAGTTCACAACGCGCCGAGGCTCGAAGCATTGTGAGCTTGTAGATCTGCTATTTCTTTGCACACCGGCCACGGCTTTTTGCACCTGGCCATCATTTGGTTACATACAGTTCCATGCAGTCTTTTTTTAGTATGGTAAACAATAAACATTGCAGGCATTGCCTGGTTGCTCTCGCAAATTTGGCAACACCGCCCTGACGCAGCAGCAGCCTCCACTGTGAGGATTTTACACAGAGTCAGAGAGGTGCGCGCTGCGCTCAACTCCAATCCATTGCCGTGTGTGCGGAGTGTGCACTCTTGCAGGTGGTTGTTTGGTGTTATAATAATTTATAACTTGTTTGTAAAATTAATGAGGGGAAGGGGAGAATGTAATCCTCATGTAACCCCCGTTACAACACCCCCCTAACTGTAATCCAGATTACACATTTTAAAATGTACTCTAAGACGTTACCGTTACGTTTTTTTTTATTACTCTGATTACGTAACGGCGTTACATGTAATCCGTTACTTCCCAACCCTGCGTGCGTGCATGTGCATGCGTGTGCTGTGCAAGTGTGTGCATGCGTGTGTGCGTGTCTGTGTGCGCACAGAGTGGCTAGTAAAGTGTTTGTCACAATTCGTATTTTGCACCTGTTCAGCCTTACAGTCTTTTTGGTCAGCTATATTTGATACTATTTCAGATGTGTTACAGTTTCCCATAGAGCCATCCCCTATTATTTCCCTATTTGGCGTCCTTCCTGATACTATCCCCCTGCCTAAATATCAATCTGACCTTGTCGCTTTTGTGACGCTTCTGGCAAGACGTCTTATTCTCATGTATTGGAAAAAAAACATACCCCCCTTCACATTCCCGTTGGATATCTGACATACTGCATTTTTTAAAATTGGAAAAAATTAAGTATACATTGCGTGGCTCAATCTCCAAATTCAGTAAAACATGGCAGCCTTTTCTGTCTCATGTTGACCGCCTTACACTTGTGCCCCCGATTGAACCTGATTGAACCTGATTAACTGTCGCCTGACTTGCCAACCTGTCTTGCCTGGATGATGTTTGTGACCGAGATCTGCTTTGTATATTGACTAAATTGGAGTGCCTTTTCTATCTCATGTTAACCGCCTTACACTTGTGCCCCCGATTGAACCTGTATAACTGTCGCCTGACAGCCCAACCTGTCTTGTCTGGATGCGCCCGGGTGCGTTTTTAATTCACTAATAAATTCATTAATAATCATTAATGTGTCAAATCTAAAAAAAAAAGGGCTTTGTTACGCCCTCCATATTCATATGGTCAATGCCTGTGTGAAAAGTGGGAGCGATTGGTGCAGGCAATGAGGAGCTACGGCAGTCACAGTGACACACACACACACACACATACACACACACACACACACACACACACACACACACACACACACACACACACACACACTCAGACATTGACTGAATTATAGTATGATGATAGTATTATTATTATTATTATTGTTATTGCTATTGTTATTGTTATTGTTATTCTTTTTATTATGTGATATTACACCAAAGTAGTATATTTCAACTCAATTCTCAAAACCTACTTCTGTAGAATTTATTTCTAAAGTTAAATGGGTTTATCCTCTGTTCTCAGGTCTTTGTTATTTGATTTGATTATTAAAGTAGCTGTGCTAAAAAAAAATAAAAAAAAGTTAATTATTATTATTATTATTATTTCTTCACAGGAGTGCCAGAGTGACGGCTGGAGCCTGGTTGCAGTGGTTGCCGTGGCAGCCATAGTGGTTGTGATCGTCCCCAGCCTCACCAGAGCACTAGCATGAGAAGTAGGGACTCCTCACAGGACAGGACAGGACAGCATGCCTGCAGTTTCACCCTGGAAACTCTGGGATTTGGTACCCCCTCACACCCTCCCCCCCCCCTCCCACCCAACCACCACACACACACACACACACACACACACACACACACACACACACACACACTAAAAAAACATTACGATCCTGTGCCACTGCTGTCCTGGGACAGGCCCATTCATAATCTCCTGCATTTTCCCCATGATGTTATATACAGTAGTGGATGTCCAGCGTTCAAGGAAAAGATAACGGGAATGATTAACACGGGACAATTCCCTTCTGCACAAGATTATGTACAATCATCATCGGCTGACTTTGCATTTTCGCTTCAGTGCTTTTCGGTAGCAGTAGATGCATTTTATGGATTTACAGAGGAGCTTGCACACTTTTTACCTTTGCACATTTAATCTGTGTACTTTTGATTGATTGATTGATTGATTGCTTGATTAGGTTGACGACAACCTGTAAACAGTTTGCCTCACTGTTTCCTGTTTGAATTAAGCATATTTTGCACTCATTTGATTGACACTGTTTGACAGAAAACAAACCATTCTTCAATCACGTGATTTTAAGACTATTCATATACACTTCCATATACACTCCAGTGTTCAATTTTATTAGGTATATTCACTAGTAAGAGACCACATCTCTACTCAAGTTCAACAATTCATTGAAACGTAATGAGATTAATGTGGAACGGGATGAGGAACCCATGGTAGGGCGACGCTCAGGGTGGTGGGGGAATATTCTCAGCTATAGGAGCTGACAGCCATCGTTGCTCTACGACAAGTGCTCGCTCCTCTCTGCTCTGTCACTGACCCCCTGGATTCCTAGAGAAATAGAGACAGAAGGAAGAAGAGTGAGAATCGAGGAGGTTGGGGTGGAGGAGGATGACAAACTTGAAAGTAATGAATAGCAGAAATAGACGATCTATAGTCGTGAAACAGAACAAACGAGTTGGTCGAGAGATTGCAGGTGTATTTATACCGTGGTGTTTGATTGCAACAACATCATCATCATCATGTTTTCGAAAATGAAAAATTATGGTTGAAAAATAATAAATTGCGGTAGAAGAATTGCAGCAAGGATTGGCTGTGGTGAGAGGAGGCAGGTGTAGTGGATGCGCGTGGATAGGTGGATACGGGGGGGATTGTGAATGGGGAGTGGCCGTGATAAGCAGAGGTGACTCCTGAACATACTGTGTGTTGAACACAACTACATTTATCAGGCATAATCGAGGGTGAAATCGACTATACCAGGTGTGAGAATCTATTCTATTAACTTGCATCATTCCTCTTCCATATTTCACTCCTCCATATGTCACTGTGAATAGAGAGAAGCTCCCTCAATTTGATTAATGACGAGGCTCACAGATTGAGCGCAATAACTACTGAGCAGGGTTGTTGTGTGCCTAATAATACACTGGACACTGACAATAGGTTTGTAGCACCATTCTGCAAAATCCAGCAGGAAAATAACTATCTAACTAACTAACAATTTAAAGATTGTTTTTAGCTGACTGATTTCACTGTGTCATTATGCTATGACTGTGGCAGAGTTGTTCTGAGATTCAAAGGGATATTTTTGTATATAAACAATATTTTACATCTCACTTGATGTTTACTTGTTATGGATGAAACCTTAATGTGTTTTTAACTCAATTGAATCAACACGATGACCAAAAAAAGAAAATATGCTCTGTTAAACTTGTCCATTCAAATGATAATAGTCATCAGAGAACAGGCATGATACATACTCTAGGTTACACCACTTACATGTAAACATCTTATAATTTTATTAAGGTCTGCAGTTGTCTCGACTTCTAATACTGCATGGAAATTATCAGTGTGATTAATTATATACATTCCAAAGCACGGGCAATGACACTATTGAGATTAACAATAATTGTACAACTTCTTCTTTCTGCTTGTTATTGTTATCTTGAATCAGCATTATATAGTTTGTTTGTTGGCATGTTATTTCTACTGTCTGAGCTGCCCGTGTGACAGACATTTTTCTGTTATAATTATTGTTATTGCAGCTGATGATTGAAACATATAGTACCATAGGTGCTGAATTGTCTCAAATGAAACCCTTCTCTCCAATGCTTTGTTTTTCCTATAGCATGATAAGATGTAGCTGTCAGAACATTTGCATCATTGTGAAAACTGAAAAGACAAAGGAAAAAGATGGCTTGATGCTATGAATTCTGTGGATGATTTTTACGGGCATGAAGCAGAGGCGATTACGTGCGCTTTTGGTAGACACCCTTTTTTTTGCCTTTTTGAGTAAGGCAGACTTCATATCGGAGCCTTCGTAAGGACCGCACGTAAGCTCCCTGCGCAGGTTCTCTTTGGGAAAAGCGGACATCACTTTGGTCCTGAAGATATTTCAAAAACTACTGTCTAAATTGCCATCTTATAGGAAGATGAACAGGATGAACGCGTCTGATTTTGGCGACACCATTACCTCTTGTACTAACGATTAGCCTATAGGCCAGAATTTCCGGTTTCACTCAAAATATCTCAAAGTCTAAAAGGTGGATTGCCTTCCGCTTCACACTTGCTGAGTGCATTCATCCACTTAATGCACTTATGTCCAGTCGGCTGTAAGGAGCACTATAGGCTCTCAGGGTTGCTAGTGGGGTTTAGTCTGGTTGAGGCAGGCATTTGAGAAGTTATTTGAAAAGTAAGATGAGGTGTCTTACAAATGCTTTTGAATGTGGTGGTTCTCACCTCTGGTCATTCATACCCACACGTCGGCTAGTTACTCTTGACGGGTCAATAATGAGGTTCACTTATGTAGCATTCCAGGTTTTAATTTGTCTACAACGAGATAGAATCAAAAACCAAAAGGACTGGCTACCCAGAACCAGAGTTGAGAAGCACTGGTATCCTAGCCAGAATATATATTATTTTGTATATTTCTAAAGTGTATTATATCCAGTGTCTTAAATAAATGTGTGTAATGACATGGTGATTTGGTTTAGTTATGTTATACTACTTCAACCAATCTGAAACATGGTTGTTTTTCATTCTCTATCTCTGAAGCATCAGACCATCTTCTTCCATACTTCTTACACATTGTAAACCTTAGTTAATGTCGGTGCATGTTAGTGACATTATCATATAGTATGTACATACAACATGTATAGGCCTATATGTACTTTGTACCAAAATGTGGCCGTATTTGTAAACTGGATTGTAAATAGAATAGTTTTGGCAAAGTTTCATTTATAGCGGGCCCTCGCTTTGATAGACATGTTTTTAACTGTCTGAGCGCAACAGTTATAGTTTTAAAAAGCCTTTATGTAGCGTTTACAATGCTGTATTGTAGTACATACATACAGTACAGTATTGTCTTTATATATGGTAGCATAGACCTCGGTGTTGCATGTTAGAATTAGTGATGTGGTTTTGCATGCATATAGATAATAGGTGCAGTAGTGAGTAGCAGCAGTAGAGTTAGCCAAAACCCAGTGATCGTGGTTAGTAGTAGGAAGCAGCATGCACGTGTATTGCACTCAAATTCATAAGCTGACTTTATCCAGTAGCACAAATAAGAAAGTGTCGCAGTGTGACATGTTGTGAGCTTGTAGATCTAAGATTGTTGGTGCTCGGCACTGCGCACAACAAAGATAACCTACCTTAGTTGCATTGCATCAGTGCCATGCTAAATGAATGGCTATGTACAATTTCTATTCTGTTCTGTTTTATGTTGTGTTCTCATTTAACAATGCTTGCATAATTGTTGAAATTCTGTGTTGTTGTTTTACTGTCAAGCTTGGTACATTGTAATGTAGCAGAAACTGTCAGTGTGTGGTTTATGAACTCAGACAGGACTTCCAATCTTCCAGTGTATTAGCTCCATAATGTATTCTTAGTTGAGGAAGCTGTGATGTCAACCGGCTCCTCTTGACTGTAATATATGTTGTTTGAGATGCTAATTGCTAAAACTTGCTATTTGTGTGCATTTTGTTTCTGCATCTTCCAATGACCCGCTGAACAACGTTTCTGATATTTCCAACGTAAGCATGCCTCTGACTCCCTAGGCTTTATCTTGGTGGGGGCTTTCTTTGTTAAACACTGTACATTTGTAAATGATCTGACAAATTAAAGTAGTTTATCCTTGCCTTTCAAGTCCATTGTATATTTATGGTGCTTATTTGTGTGTGGACTTTTTTTGTTGTCTGTCTGTCTGAGTGTGTGTGATGTGTGCATGTTTCGTTGTATAGCAGAGACCTCCCTACTGGAAGACCAGAAACCCAAACCCCTTTGGATGAGCAGTATAGATGTTTCAGAGACGGGTTAGTTCCAGGTAGTTACACAGGTCCCTGGCTAAGTCAGTACATGGGCAGCCATATGGGTAGAGTGGTGTGGCCACCTGCCTGGGAAACAGAAGGTATCCAATTTTCCCCACAGTAGTGATCTATGTGTCTGTCATACCTGGCTCTGGCTATGGCAAATATTGGAGCAGGAGACGAGGTAAAAGTGTAACAAAATGGGATTTATTAAATTAGGCCTACAAACAATCAACTAAGGAGAAACAATCAACCGAAGAGAAACACTAGAAGAAGTGCCTCTCGGGGCACAGGTCCAGCAGTATTGATATTTGGATAAAATCTATTCTAAATCACTATTTTTTTTAAATGGTGGAGCTCGAAAAGGAGGCTGAGTTGAAAATGTTCAATTGGCATTTCTTCCTCGGCCTAGTGGGAATGTGCATGCAAAATGTCACGGAAATCACACTATGTTCACCATGATTTGCGGCATTTTGTTCGAAATGGAGCACTCCTGCGATCTTTGGAAGCCAATCTTAGCCAATCAGGATGGAGTCTGAAAAGTCTGAAAGACCATTTTCGTTTAATGGCTATAGAGAGACTGTATGGCACTATAACAGGCCAATAGGCCAATGTGAAAGATGATGCAGAGGTTCAGCTCTAGCATCAAGGGTGTGTGTGGCTGCGATCAAGCCAACCAGAGATTAGCTGTACAGACGGACGGACGGACGGACACATGGATGGATGGACGTAGTGCAAAACATACTCTCCCCATGCCTTCGGCTGGTGGAGACAATAACGGAATGGTAATGATCCTATGAGGTGTGGAGTCAGTAATCAGTGGTGTAAGTGTGGATGTGTGAAACATCCAGTGTAGTGCGTGTGGATGGAAAGCATGGTGTCAAACATAACAGGGCATGGCAGAACAAAGCAGCGGATAGTGGAGACAGCTGGTCTGTCTCCTCTGGATCTCTCTCCATGAATGGCACGGACCTTGGTCTTTATAGACTCCTGGAGGCACCAGGCCCAGGTGCTCTCCAATGAGCCATTAAGCTGGAAGGCCCCACCCTGCTCTGTCTCGATAGCTATAGGGGATGCCGCTAAAATACCCCCGAAAAGGTGAGTGCGTTGCCATGGGAGTAACACGCAAGGTTTTTATTCACATCCTAAGATCATACTTTATCTCATATCTCCTCATATGAGCTTCAATTCCGAGATAAACTCCGCTAAAGATCGTGGCCATTATGGGACTATGGAGCGCGGATTATCGTTATTTCCGTGTTTTTGTTTTCTCGTCCGTTCCAAGATGGATACCGGTTTTGAGTCGTCGGGGCCCGTATCCAAGAGGCGTGTAGTACAGTATGACTGTTAAACAGCCAAACACAGGATTGGCAGAAGTGAGGGATTTTCTTAACCACTTTTAGACGTGTATGGCTCGAAATGGCAGGTACTCCCTAACACATGTGGGGAATCTAAGACAAATAGTGAATTGGACTAAAGATGAGCGACTCTGTAAACTGCATACTGCCCTCCTGATTCTCTCCCTCACTCTTTCTCTCTCTCTCTCTCTCTCTTTCTCTCGCTCTCTCCCCACCTTTATATATACACGTGATGTATATATAGTTCCAGTGCTCAGTGTCAAGGACTCTAACACAGATACATTACCGGGCTGCACATGAGGGGGACACACCATTACCTCACAATAACCACAAAGTTACACCAAAAGTATTCTGCTGATGGTACGTCACTGTGCTATTGTGACATTGTCACTGACTTAGAATAAGTTACACAAGAGTTACGGAACTTTTACAGTAAAAGTAAAAGTATCTGTATTTCAGAGATCACATAAACATACAGGATGTGTCCACGCTTTTTTTTACCATTTTATCCTGTAACCTCTGTGCCCAGAGTCACATTGTTTCTATGTATTTTTTGTTTGCTATGCTCCATTTTCATGTATTTTATCATTTTCTACCAATCCGCTGCTCTATGAGATTTTCCTATTTATCCGCTGGACTATATGCCACAAGAAGCCAGTGAGATACATGTGTTGCTATGGCAACAAGCAGTGATTGAGAGACCCCGCCCACAGCTCACCAGGCTGATGGAGTGATGGGCAATCACAATGTTTGGCCCACCTGGAGAGTTTTGACTCTGTCAGTCCAGAGTGGAGGTGAACAGAGAGAGTGAGACAGACAGGCTATACTGAGAAGCAAGAGGATTTATCCCAAGTCTTGCTATAGTCGTTCGTTGGATCGTTTGGATTTATACCATTTGGAGAAGGAGAACTTTCTTTCCATTTTTGGATTATTTCCATGGAGTTTGGATTTTTCGATTAAGGACGGACTTTGCGGAACAGTGGGGTGGTAAGAGGAGACTTACCACTACACACAGCATTGACTCTTTTCCATTTGGATTTATTTTTGGACATTTAAGTTTAGTTTCGTACAGTGCCAGTACACTTGGGATTTCCAGTAAACCCTTTTGAGGTAGTTTTATTTTATTTTGATTTCATAAAGTGAACATTTTGTTTTTGAAAGCTTTATTTAGCTTTTGATTTAATAAATTACAGTTAAACTTATTTACTGATTATTTTAGTTATTCTTATTCTGAACTCATTTAGCTATAATTGGTTCTCAATTGTTATTGTTGCAACCGTTATAATCCTGTGCATTAATGAGGACCTATTATATGAAGATAAGTTGAAAATGGGTGAAGTCGTCCTATAGTCGTCCTATATATTTTACAAGGGTCCAGCCTGGACCGTCCAGGGGCTGAAGAGATGTGGGAGTTCAATATTTCAGACATCACAGGGACAATACTCCCCACGTTCCAGACTCTTCTCCCTTCTGGCTCCCAAACTGTGGAACGAACTCCCCATTGCAGTTAGAACTGCAGACTCACTCCCAATCTTCCAACGTGATCGGAAGACTCACCTCTTCAGACCTCACCTTGGTAGCACAAGGGGGTTCCACCGCGCCTCAAGCCTGTGGTAGGCTGGTCTGGTGTATCCCAGAAGCAGGACTGGTAGCAGGTACACATATACACGTATACACATATATACACACGTATACATCGAAACGTCATTTTATTGCTTGCACCCTGTTGAATAAAAAAGACTCAAACTGTCTGAGATGCTCCAGTGCCTTCCTTCTACCTATCCACCTTAGTAGCACTTCCCCTAGCCTTGCCACCCTTGCAGGCTTATGCAAAGGTTATAGCATGTTATTGAGCCAGATCATATGCAAGGTCAATTTGTTAAAATGGCATCCTAGTTTGTTTGGTTTCAAGATTATTCATTTTTTTATATTGTTTAGACTGATGCTTGGTAGGTTCTATTAGTTTACCTATCCTAGATTACTATCTCTATGCATTTGATGTATTAACAGAGTAAAAACGTATAAACACGTATGCTTCATGCCTGCCCGTCACTTTTGGAGCAATAGAAAGCTTCTGTTGTAAAGGGATTTTGTCCATCCATCTTCAACCGCTTATCCGTAGTCGGGTCGCGGGGGCAACAGCTCCACCAGAGAGCTCCAGACTTCCCTCTCCAGAGCAACAATAGTGACTTTGCCTCGTTCCCAGGCCAGTAAGTCGATGTGTTTCCTTCAACTGCGCCTTTGTCTGCCCCAGTGTCTCCTCCCAGTGGGACGTGCCGCGAGGACCTCCCTAGGGAGACGCCCGAGAGGCATCCTAACCAGATGCCTGGACCACCTCAGCTGGCTCCTTTCCAGGCGAAGAAGCAGCGACTCTGTTCTCTCTCGCGTGACTTAACTTCTCACCCTTGCCAGCCACCCGCTTGTATTCGTGACCTTATTCTTTCGGTCATGACCCACACTTCATGACCATAGGTGAGAGTAGGAACGAAGATTGCTCGGTAGACAGAGAGCTTTGCCTTCTGGTTCAACTCTCTTTTCGTCACAACAGTGCGGTACAGCGACTGCAATGCCGTTCCGATTCTCCTTCTGATCTCCTTCTCTGTCCTCCCCTCACTCGTGAACAAGACCCTGAGATACTTAAACTCCTTCACCTGGGGTAATGCCTCATTCCCTACCCAGACTGCACAATCCACCGGTTTCCTGCTGAGAACCATGGCCTCAGATTTGGAGACGCAGATCCTCATCCCAGTCGCTGTACACTCGGCTGCGAACCGGTCCAGTGAGAGCTGAAGGTCTTGGACCGATGGTGCCATCAGGGCCACATCATCTGCAAAAAGCAGTGATGCAACCCTTAGCTCACCGAGCCATATACCCTCTCCGCCACGAGTTCGCCCTGAGAGATCCTGTCCATGAAAATCACAAACCGTATAGGTGACAATGCGCAGCCCTGGCGGAGGCCAACCCCCACCGGAAACGAATCTATGACCCGGTCATATGCCTTCTCCAAATCCACAAAACACATGTAGAGCGGATATGCATACTTCCAGGCCTTCTCCAGGATTCCCACAAGAGTATAGATCTGGTCAGTTGTTCCACGGCCAGGACGGAATCCACATTGCTCCTCCTAAATCTTGTGTATATTTTAATGTATTGTACCTTTTTTAAAGTTTTTATTCATGGATTTTCGATTATTGTTTGGACTCAATGTTTTTTATACATTTGTGTCAAAGAAACTAACTATTTGTTGTTCTCATTTGCTGTATGAGATCACGAAGAGGTTCTGCCTGACGTTTCTTCCTAAAGGGGAGTTTTTCGTTACCAATGTCGCAATATTGCTTGCTCTGGGTGGATCTTTGTTGGTTGTAAAGTGTCTTGAGACAACTTGTTGTGATTTGACACTATAATAAAATTGAATTGAATTGAAAAAGATGGTGATATTTTAGGACTGTGTGCGTGTGTCCAGTATTAACTCACGTTGCTAATAAAGAATAAATACATTAACTTTAACATGACCTGGTAGTTATTTTATAGTTTGTTTTGTGTCCCTATACAGCAGTGAAACTTTTTATTGTCATGACCCCCAGTTTGATATGCATTAGACCCCCCTTTTTTATCTCTGAAACCCCAATACACTCACTATATTGTTGTTTTTCGCTGTGTGAAAAAACAGTTGTGGAAAGTAACTTAGTAGGCCTACATTTACTTAAGTACAGTAGAGTAGGCTACTTAAGTATGAATTTGAGGTATTTGTACTTTATTGAGTATTTCCAATACTCTTAAGGTGGTTGCACACTGGGCGCGTTTTTCTACTTTGTAGATTTTTATTATTACAAAACATACATTAACCACTTCAGCCCTATATAGATTTCGGCGATTTGAAAATAGCTGATCTACAAGCTCACAATGCGTCGCGATGCGAGGCATTGTGAGCTTGTAGAGGGGGGGTGACATGCAGTAAAGGCCTTCGGGATCGGGAGTCGAACCCGCGGCACACTGCCAGACTGGATTACCAGCCAAGGTGCCTGGACCGCTGAGCCACGGCCCAGGGGGACTTGATTGATTGATTGAAATATTTATTAACAGTTTGCAGAATTACAGTACATTTCCAGCACAAACTCAATACAAACACTGTTAACTGTGAGTGGACGACCCAATAAAGCATTACACTTGTTTACAAGGGGGTCCACCTTGTTCAATTCATCAAAACATTTAGAGACATACAAATACACACTTCTATGTAGCCAAAGAACAGAACAGGAATTCATCATAAAGGAGGTAAAAAGGGAACATAAACATATACAGTGAGGGGAAAAAGGGGTGTGGGGGGGGGATTTTCACAATGAGTAGGCTACTTTTGGTACTTCATCTACATTTTGATGCCAATACTTTTGTACTTGTCTCAAGTACATTTTAAAATTCAGACTTGTACTTGTAACAAAGTATTTCTATATTGCGATATTGATCCATAAATATTGAGTGACTGCTCACTGCTGAGTCTGACAGAGCTGAAATTTGGGGAGATAGAAGGAAGGGGAGATATCATGATACTACATGATACTAGCCTATAGCTCTAGTCTAGAACATGACTTGAGAAAGCCTTAGTTTGAACATCAATACATTTGACAACGCCAGCCGCATTTTGTTACTATTACGCATCAGACCAGGCTGCTAAACTGGCCAAAACCATGAATAAACATGTGTTGAACATTATATTTGTACACAACACAGGGCTAAGTATTTCTATGACAGATAGGCTGGCCTGGTACTAGGATGTTGTGTACAGCGATGATGTCATGTTTCTCCTCTCATAGACCAATTAGCAGCAGCAGAGCTCCCGGACCGCGGTCACCGTTTACTTTACAACTAGTCTCCTCCTTCGCCCCATTTGGAGCGACTAAAAATATGAGAGGTGTCACAACTGCTACGGGGCCCAGTGGCAATAAGGCCAATCGCCGCCCCCTTCTCTAGTGTCACCCAATGGGGCTGCATCTCGTTGTCTCCGTAGGATTAGAGAATACCCATCCTGTCGTTGTATATGGTCATGGCAGGGGCATTCCTGGGAATCCAGGGGACTGACGCGTGCTCCTGGGACGCCCAGCTTTTTAAGACCCCACTTCAGGCCAGTGCTTCATTTAGACACTCCAGCGTTAACAGCCCCCCAAGCAAGGCGTGCGCTACAGACCACCCTGTCTCGCCACCAAGCGCTCATCATCTCCACAGTGTATATTCATTATTATAACGCACCCCAAGGCGACGGACGAGGAGACAGTCACAGCTTTTCGCTGACTGTTGAACCAGAAAACGAGCCGATGACTTCACAGACGTTTGGAGAGGATTAACGGCTTCTTTCATTCATCAGCCCACTGAGAGAAGGGCCTGGTCTGACAACTTCACCCTCTGTCGCAAGTAGGCTATTTTGTAGCGCACAACTCACGCCCTTTCACTCTTTTTTTCTTCTTTTTTTACAATCTTCCTTCAAGTTTGAACTTTTTCCCCCCTCACTCCCAGCAGACTGCACAGCTTGGCACTGGCCCGAACGTTTTTTTCTCCCTTTCCTTGAGCCCCCGCGCCCAGTGAAAAAAATCGCACAAGCTGGCCCCACTGGTTGTGGTATAAAAGGGGCAACTGACAAACATGATGAGCAATAACACGTACTACGAGCAGCAGCTCCCACCGCAGTACTACCAGAGTACAGACAACGGCGAAGAGGAAGAGGAGATGCCGGCAACGGAGAAAGACCTCGCCGAAGATGCTCCCTGGAAGAAGATCCAGCAGAACACCTTCACCAGGTGGTGCAATGAGCACCTCAAGTGCCTCAACAAGCGGATCAACGACCTCCAGAAAGATCTGAGTGACGGGCTGAAGCTTATCGGGCTCCTGGAGGTTCTGAGCCAGAAGAAAATGTACAGAAAGTATCACGCCAGACCCAACTTCAGACAGATGAAACTAGAGAATGTATCGGTTGCTTTGGAGTTTCTGGAGAGAGAACACATAAAGCTGGTATCAATAGGTGAGTTGTAGTCTATGATGGCATGTTGGGTATTTAACGCACCGTTACGCACTGCATTTCGCACAAGCAAAAAGTTGTTTAAGTTTTTTCCGGAGCTGTATAAAGCGCAATGGGCGTACAGTACAGTACAGTACAGTACAGTACAGTACAGTACAGTACAGTACAGTACAGTACAGTCCACACAGATGAATGAAATGTATTTCAGACTGCCATTTATTTCAAAATGAATGCTATAGGCCGAATTGTTGAAGTGTTGGTATAGTTTTCTATGGTTTAATACAACTGTAGTTATAATGTCAGAACCGCAGACAAGGGATTTAAATGGGTCTATAACAGAGAAGCAGCTGGCTACTCAGTGGGCTGTAATACAGGATAATAATAAAAGGATGAGGCAACCGCAAAACAGTGATAAACTACAGCAATTCATACCAGGTATACAAAGCATTAAATACAAAATTAAACTGTGTACAGTAACAGGATACAGGCTAATAATAAAAGGATGAGGCAAGACAGTCATACACACGCTTGCAATCACCTACACCTGAAATTAATAGAGCCAATCACCTCTCTCGCACCTGCAGTCACACTGCCAATCACTGAATCCACATCACATACAATGATCATAGGAGGATGAAGTATATGGTGTTCAGGGGAATTTAGCCCATCTGCTGCAGGAGTTCATACACAACTTTGGATCTGTCGGTCCATAATATATCCACATTGATGTCCATTTCTTAGAGGGGTGAATGATGTGGTAACTAGGTGGTGACTGGGTTCATCACTGTTATTGCCATAATACATAATAACACCCTTTAGAATGGATCCATCCAGCCAATACTTAGCCTACTCATTACAATCATCTACTATGGATCATGTACTGAGATTAATAGCTGGGGATTTACTTAATGGAATTAAGTTTGATAACAATTCTGGACTCACTGGAGTCTTATTTTACATTTTGTAATGTCATTTGGCAGGGATGGCTGAATACAGTGCATTTAAATTAATTATAGAATTATGCAATTGTCTATTAAGCTGTATCTGGTGCTCTTAGTTGACCTCAGTTGCCTTTCATCCACGTTCCAGGATGTTCTGGGAATCCATCACATTAATTTATAGAGAATGATGGCCAGATTAAGACCACACATCAGACGTGTGGTACAGTATAATGACCTGGGAACTAGCTCTGTATTAATATCATCAGCGATTCTGAGAAATGGAGTAGAAAGTGCTGTGCCTCATGCAATAAAAGTAGTTTGACATGTCCTCGAAAATGTCTAGATCAACTACGGGCTGAAAGTTTGGTCTTGTTGCTTGATCAGTGCGGCAGAAGGAGGTAACCCAGTGACGAAGTCAACCGCGATATGAGACCATGCATGGGCGAATCTGAAGTCATGATCAACCGCTGCGACCAAATCTTGGTCGGATTATACTGTAAGGGTTGAGAATGTTCCGTGGTCACAAGAGCGGAAGTGCTGACCAGATGTAACTCCTATAGCAGAGTAAAGTCTTGACTAAAGATTTGCCGAGTAGATTAGGTCTCGGATTTAAAGATGGACAAGTTAAAGATAAGCTTAGGTTTATATTCTTATACGGACTTGATTGAAGTTTGTAATCCGACGGAGAATGGTTCTGGCAAGATGCCTTATAACAGGAGGGGATGACGTAACAACTATAGCTAGTCGTGACGTCAACCCTGACAACAAGTGGTCCTTATACCAGTGGTTCCCATGCTTTTTTGATCAAGGCCCGATCTCGATATATTTTTGACTTTTTCTGCCTTTATTGATAGGTTGAAAGTAGACTGACAGGAAATGGGGAGAGAGATGGGGGGGGGGGGGGGGGGGGGGGGAGACACGCGCCAAAGTCGGTCGGGATCGGGAGTCGAACCCGCGGCACGCTGTCAGGCTGGCTCAGCAGCCTAGGTGCCAGCTAACCGAGCTAACCGTCCGAGCCAAGTTTGACAACACATGACCCATGGTGAGGATCTTACTGATCACCCGTTAGCTAGTAGCCCTGCTGAATATATTATGCTGATAGATTTGGTCACATTTTGATGCGTTATCAGCATTTCTAAAGGTCTGTCTGATGCAGTAGCGACTAGCGAGTAGCCTATACATCGAGTTGGTACAGAACAAGATGGTGGTTATTCAGCAGTTCTTTGTGGAGGTTGAGAGGTACTATAGCATTTTAAAGACAACATAAAATACAGTGTATTTCCTTCCAAACTTTAAAGCCATGGTTGTCACACCTTCTTAGGAAACATTCCAAGACCCCCAAAGGAGTCATGCCTGCATCTGTATACTCCAAACCTGTGCTATATAGCACCTTTAAGATAGGTGCCAAAGCACCAAAATAGATGATTACTAGCCAAATAGCCACTTTTAGTTCTATTTAGCACCATTTTTGTTTAGTGTGACAGCAGCTGCTAGGTGTGTTTGGATTACAGTCATCTCTTTGTCATCACTGTTAAGGTGCCAAGACATGAGGATATTGTCGTGTGTGTGTGTGTGTGTGTGTGTGTGTGTGTGTGTGTGTGTGTGTGTGTGTGTGTGTGTGTGTGTGTGTGTGTGTGTGTGTGTGTGTGTGTGTGTGTGTGTGTGTGTGTGTGTGTGTGTGTGTGTGTGTGTGTGTGTGTGTGTGTGTGTGTGTGTGTGTGTGTGTGTGTGTGTGTGTGTGTGTGTGTGTGTGTGAGTGTGAGTGACTGTGCGACTGTGTGTGTGCGGTTTGCCTGTGTGTGTGAGTACCTCTTCATCACTTCCTCATAATTTTAGTTTAGGTCTGTCATCAGTTTGGCCTGTCCTTCCATACTGGGATCTTTGTCCATGTTGTCTCATTTGAACACAGTAGCTATGAAACGTGCACAACAAAGGACCTGTATGTATAGAGGAAACTAAAGTGAGGGCGACTTGCTGATTTGTGACCGATTTGCAATGATTGCATGAGTAGAATCACCAAATATAGGGCTGAGATATCTCTGGTCCATAGCCTTACTGCTTCTGATTCTGCCCTGCAGTAAGGCTCTTCTACTTTCGCTTTTAACCCAATCTGACCTGAGATCAGATTCATACGAGGTTTCCACTGGACACACGCTGGTCTGACGAACCCATTCTGACCTGAGATCAGATTCTAAAAATGTCAGTCGTTCTTCGATTTTTCAAAAATAGCAGACCTACAAGCTCGTATCGCGCCACTCGGTGGCGCGATATGAGCTTGTAGATCTGCTATTTTTCAATAGCTAAAGCATAACATGATGCTGACACCAAAATGGGTGCCCGTTCAGAATGGGTTAAATCTCACATGGAACTCAGACCAGCCTCTCCTCTTTTGCGTAAATAAAAATAACGTTTTTGCTCACTCACTTACTCACCAAAACAAAGGCGGGTTGTGTCATTAGAAAGCCTACTTTCCTTAGTGGACGCACTCTGAGCCCCCCACCACACGTATAAACGGTACTTTTTGGCCAAAAAGGGATTTTGTTTCCACCGGAAAAAAAATACTTTTAGTTACTCCAATGCGCCCTCTACCGATATTGCCCAGAGAATTGCCTCATAGAGAATATGTTTCCTCCGTTGAAAAGAAATCCCTTTCTGGCCAAAAAGTACCGTTTATACGTATGGTGGGGTCTCGGAGTGCGTCCACTAACGAAAGTATGCTTGCTAATGACACAACCCGTCTTTGTTTTATTTTTATTTACGCTAAAGAGGAGAGGCTGGTCTGAGTTCCATGTGAGATTTAAAAGTGAAAGTAGCAGCGCCTTACTGTAGGGCAGAATCAGAAGCAGTAAGGCTATGGACCAGAGCTAGGGCTGAGAGATATATATAATTTTATATTATATCATATTATCATGACATGAGACATTATCAACTATCATATCAACAAATGCTGTCTTTTCCTGATTTCAAAGGCTGTATTACAGTGCAGTGACTTACTGAACTTGTTTTAGATGTTCTATTATTTGTCTTTACTGATCACTTAATTTAAAAACAATCTCATTGTGTAACTAATTTGATAAAAGCACCAATAGTAGTCCCCACAACATCAGCATTGAGTTATCTGGTGAGAAATATTGTGATTAGATTTTGACCATATTGCACAGCCCTAACATTATTAGCCTATATCATAAATGGAAGGGGGGGAGAGGAGGAGGGGGGGATGACTCCTAAGGGTTGTTAGATGCGTGACATGTGATGGGAGGCTGAATGAATGTTATTCTTGTGATCAATGACAGCTGTGTGTGTGTGTGTGTGTGTGTGTGTGTGTGTGTGTGTGTGTGTGTGTGTGTGTGTGTGTGTGTGTGTGTGTGTGTGTGTGTGTGTGTGTGTGTGTGTGTGTGTGTGTGTGTGTGTGTGTGTGTGTGTGTGTGTGTGTGTGTGTGTGTGTGCGCGTGCGCGTTTTGATAGTTGCTATATAGTAACCCTGGCTGTGGTGTGTATGCGGTGAGGGGATAGTGGGTCAGCAGACTTGTTGGACAAGTGACATTGGTGATAAGCTGGAACCCTCCAGAACCTTGTTACTCAACTGGTTGGGGAGGAGGGTGTCGGGTAACACACACACACACACACACACACACACACACACACACACACACACACACACACACAGGCTGAACCAGGAAGTAGGTGCTGGAAGATATGGGGTGTAAGGCTGTAAGCACATGGTTGTGCTTTTGGTCCGTCTGCCAGGAGAAGGTCAGGATAGCGTTTCCATATCCTGTCCCCTTATTTATTACTATGCTCGGTCACACATCGCCAAGCAGAGTTAGTCCGGTCCACCTTCCCCAAGTCATAGAAGAAAGCACGCACTCAAACTTTGACAAAATCCCAGTGCCATGTCTTGACTGTCTGCAACAAGCAGTAACAGAACTTAACAATGATCAGATGAATCAGATCTGCAAGCTGTAAACTCGGCCCATCACAATTACTACGTAATCGCCTAATCGCTATTATTTGATGTAATCGCAGTTATTTTGCAAAATTTTCATTTCCAGGTCAGAAAGGTTCATACATTATTGCGATTCACTATTTTGTAACACTTATTTTATTTTATATTAAATATTAAATATGGCATATTTTGGTCATACCTCCTTTTTGGTCATATCTGCCCCATGCAACTTTTGTTTACCGGTGCATGGGCTAGTTCTGGTGCGTGACGCCATCGTACGACGAAGTGCATAACTCAACTTTAGCTTAGATGTAATGGTACTCAGTGATGGGTGTGTGTGTGTGTGTGTGTGTGTGTGTGTGTGTGTGTGTGGGGGGGGGGGGGTAGGGCTCTGATTGATGGGCAGACAGCTGTGCACCCTTCACTAACGGGTGCTTAAAATAGACTGAGCCTCCAGGGAGGGAGAGAGTATGGGTGGGAGGAGGGGGGGAGGGGGGGGGGGGTTAGAGTACTCAGGGGAGAGAGGAGCAAGAGAGGGTGTTAGGAGGTGAGAGGAACCACTGAGGACCAAGAGGTCAGTGAACTGGCGACTGGCGTGGTACAGGAGTGGAGACACAGACTGTACAGAGAGAGAGAGAGAGATAGAGGAGATGAGGATGGAGAAAGGAGATTTTGGAGCAGGGAGATCTGATACACAATGATGGAGACTGCACCAAGTGTGTGTGCGCGTGCGTGCGTGCGTCACACATAATGGTTAAAGATGGAGTGCCGTGATTTTTCTTTTTTTGTTTTGTATGTGTCTATGGAGTTAACATTACTCAGGACAGGTGTGGTTAAAATATTGAAATATGTCTTCCCTGTGTATTTTTGGTTACTCAAAATGCCCAATCGAGGCCTAGGTCAAGAGGCCCAATCGAAATGACAGTGATATAGTGACATCGCAATATCATCCCCTCGGCTAACCAACCCCCCTTTCCCCTTATCATACAACAACAGCTGTGGGTGCGGCTTCAGTTCAGGCCGATCACCACCCATCACCTTAATGAACTGGTGGGTGTAGCCACCTGATGATCATGTTTTAGGGGGGGGGGGGGGGGGGATATCACGGCACTCCGTCTTTAAAACCCATTCTGACCTGAGATCAGATTCATACGAGGTTTCCGCTGGACACACACTGGTCTGATGAACCCATTCTGACCTGAGATCAGATTTAAAAAAATGTCAGTCGTTCTTCGATTGTTCAAAAATAGCAGACCTACAAGCTCGTATCGCGCCACTCGGTGGCGCGATATGAGCTTGTAGATCTGCTATTTTTCAATAGCAAAAGCATAACATGATGCTGACACCAAAATGGGTGCCCGGTCAGAATGGGTTAAGGTAAGGGTTAGGCTTTGAGGAATTAATGCAGTGAACGGACATCAGTTCGTGAGTAAGTGTACAGTTTGTGTGTTTTGTGTACAATCCTATACAAATGTATCCTGTGTAAATTCTTGGATGACAACTTGGAAAACGGTTCCATAAGAACGACGGCAAAGTGTGAGTGCCCTGTCTGCTCTTATCTCCTGCTGCCCTCTCCCTCTCTCCTGCATGCTGGCCACATCAGAGGCAGAGGGAGACAGGAAGTGAGTGAGTGCTCTGATAGTATGCCTGAGCATTTTTTGCAGCAGCTAAAGTATGCACTGTCTGCAGACTCAAACTCAGTTTAACAGAGGGGTCGATGAACAGTATTATGAGCCAGAGAACGTACTACAAAAGTAACCAAATCGAGTCCATGTGGTTACATTTGTACATTCTCTGAGTACGTAAAAATGTAAATTTAGGCATTTAGCAGAAACTCTTATCCAGAGTGACGTACAATAAGCAAGGTAATCACATAGAAAGGTAATCACAATAAAAGATAATCACAGAATGCAGAGAGACAGTGTAGTGCGCAAGAAACCATGGGATCCCGGGTAAACCAAGAACCTATAGCATTAGTCATTAACATTAGATTTAGCAAGTTACTACACTGTGCGCTGGAACATAGTGTGTGTGTGTGTGTGTGTGTGTGTGTGTGTGTGTGTGTGTGTGTGTGTGTGTGTGTGTGTGTGTGTGTGTGTGTGTTTCTGTGCATGTGTTGGCATCCATTTTCCTGGGTCACTAGCCAGTGTAAATGCTGCGGTTTTGTAATGGGCTTCAGCAATAACTGTGTAATGCGATAGTGAACAGAGACAAAGAAATAAAGTGGAAAGCAAAAGAGATGGAGAGAGAACAGATTTTGAGTGAGACAGTTTGTAGGCCGTGTGTGTGTGTGTGTGTGTGTGTGTGTGTGTGTGTGTGTGTGTGTGTGTGTGTGTGTGTGTCTCAACAAAGCACAATAATGACTCTGCAATGCTCTGTTAATTCTGTCTGAATGTAGCAACATGATGAATCCTTCCACTGAGTCTATCTTGAAAGAAACAAAAACAAGCCAGGTCCTATCTCTCCCTCGCTCTCTACCTCTCTCCGTCTCTCTCTCCAGCAGGGTCTCTGTCTGTCTTACTCTCTTCCTTGGTCTCTCTCTCTCTCTCTCTCTCTCTCTCTCTCTCTCCGTCTCTCTCTCCAGCAGGGTCTCTCTGTCTGTCTTACTCTCTTCCTTGGTCTCTCTCTCTCTCTCTCTCTCCAGTAGGGTCTCTAATTATTTCCATGTGTCAGAGGCAGTCAGCTCAGAAGAATGTTCAAGCAGCGCCAGGACCGCTTGCTTCTCTACATGCACACACACATGCGAAAGTGCATGGCTTTGACACACACACACACACACACACACACACACACACACACACACACACACCCACTAGGGACAAAGCGGTCTGACCACTCAAGTGGGGAGAGTTCTGATTGCAGAATTTGCTATACACTACCTCAGAACACCTCCAGCCAGGCAATATATTCCTGCGCAAAACTGCCCCTGTGTCCTGGAAGGTCTTCAGTTTCCAGTGCATGGACTTTCCATTTCCAGTGTACTGTATAATCTGAAATAAACCCAGCCATTAAAGAAAAAGCATTGACCACTTGCAGGAAATGTCACATAGTTATTGAGAAACAGCAAGATTATATCTGTAGCCAACACATAAAGGTGTGAAATCCCAATTTCCTCTAGTAATTAATGGCTTATGAATCACCATAAAGGCTTGAGCTTGATGGGAACAAAAGACATCATCTGCTATAGATTTTTAGCCAGCTATACCCTCTGTGTTGTTTCAAACTTGGCTCTTCAAACTCATAAAGTGCAAAAACTGCAAAGCAAGGGGAAAATACAGTAGGCCTGTCCACATGCTACAGTCTCTCTAATGGCTGTCCTTGTAAAGTCTTTAGCACCACAGACAGCCAGGGTCAGCCTATGGCCATGAAGACCTTCCTCACAGCACAGCTCAAATTTGACTTGAAGGCTGAAGAACAGGTTATACAGTACTACAGTATGTAATACTAGTGTATACTATAGTGTAGATCTGTAAATCTAACTGAGATTGGCTGTTTGTTTCCTGTGTATTCCGCGGAGTCATGTTGTCATGTCTAATGTTGACACTGGTCAACGATAGTAATCCTAATTTATATTCCGTTGTACAGCGGTGTACAGGCTCACCGTTATACGACTATAAATCAACCATCACCGCAAAACAGAGAGCGCATGTAAACGCACACAGTTACTGTCGAAGTGTCCTTGAGCAAGACACTGAACCCCTAATTGCTCCCGATGTGCTAGTTGGTGCCTTGCATGGTTTCCGCTGCTGTGTATGAATGTGTGTGTGAATGGGTGAATGTAATGCACAATCTCTGTAAAGCGCCTTGGATAAAGGCGCTATATAAATGCACCATTTACCATTTACACTGCTCACCTGTTGAACAAGAGTCGCTCAAAATGCGCTAAACTGTGTGGGCTTCAGGGCAGCGGGAGGGTTTTCCAGATTTCCAATACTCCCCCTTCCCGATCTAGCTAGTGACAGATGGGATGACTTCATGGTTCCTGCAAGGAAACAGGGTAGCAGGGAAAGTTCACCAGGCCCCCATCAGCACATACTGCATGTCGGCCATCAAGGGATGACGCACTGGTTTGTTTCTATACCGAGGAATGAGACAGAGACAATACCGAAGGATGAATGTCTTGGGCCTAGAGATTGGATAGTGGTCAATGTTGCCATTTCTTGAAACGGTACCTCCTGTACCTCCAATACTGTCTCACTTTACATCCCCCCCCCCCCCCCCCCCCCCCGTCTGACTTCATAAACGAACTATATTTAGGCCAGTGGACAGAGCGTGGGTACATGTTAAAGATAGACAGACTCGGGGCTGTGAGGAAACAGGGATTTGAGATGGAGGTGATGATTAGAATGTCCGACACCATGGGGTTAGTGGCGATTGTGTGATGGGAATGTCTTGTGTTGACCATGAAGTAACAGTAACAGAATATCCTTCTTCTGAAGTTGTTCTTTGTCTCTGACCCCTGTCAGAACATCTAGCGGTCTGTTCTTTG
>NC_139714.1:29922654-29952534 GCF_964188405.1 Protomyctophum parallelum | reverse complement strand
GCCAAGTACCACAATATTAAAACCTTGAAACGTTTTAATTGCATTACAGTGGGGACCCTTGTTTAGTCTTCTCCTACGCACTTGTAGCCTTTGTAGGTGTACAAAAGACTTGCTTTTTATATCTACACAATAGTACATAAAGTGCCCACAATCAGATTAGAGCCTTAGCCAGAGCTGCCATGTCTCACCCTTTGAGTGTGACAGTCACGCAATTTAACCCTTTACCACGCACCACGCCACACATGCCATTTCACACGCATTATAATGATAAATAACAACTTTCTCTGCGGCTCCTCCGCGTAATAACGCACGCTCATGTGTGCGTCCTCACAAACGGTAAAATAGCCGATCTGCATATATATGCAGGAGGGTAAACAGTGGACCAAATCGTCAGCAGGGTCCCTGACTGTGTGACGCATGGAAATGAGCCATGCGGAGTTTAACATCGCTTCGAAATATTTTTCATGGAAGACAATATAGCCCCCACAAGTTACAACAAGTGAGTAAGTGACCTGTGACTATCTCTCTTCTATACTGGTGTGTGGCGTCTCTTGCGTGATATGAGGAAGTGGAACGGTGCCATAGCCCATGCACATTATAGGGACAAAGTCGTGTGTGTGTGTGTGTGTGTGTGTGTGTGTGTGTGTGTGAAGTGAAGGGGGAGGGGGAGGGGCCGCATCGCGACTTGTTTCTGTTCATAGAGAGAGAGCCCACAGATGTGTTTGTAAAAATAAGGAATTTTCCCACATTCCAGTTTTCTGACATATTCCCCAATTTCCACTGAGATTATGGGGTGAATGAATGTGGCCAGACCCATCTAATCTTTCTGTCATAGTGACATTGTCCTGCATCAGATCATGTCCAAATCAGGTTCTCCAATCTCCAGTAGCCTCTTCAGTTTTTTGAAGATTTTTTGAGTGGTGCAACCACTCCCTTACGGAGCTATGTGTGTGGCTGGCTGGGTCTGAGCACTATGTGTGTGGCTTGCTGGCTGGCTGGGTCTGAGCACTATGTGTGTGGCTTGCTGGCTGGCTGGCTGGGTCTGAGCACTATGTGTGTGGCGTGCTGGCTGGCTGGGTCTGAGCACTATGTGTGTGGCTGGCTGGCTGGCTGGGTCTGAGGAGCATAGATAGATACTTAGATAGATAGATAGATATCTTTTTCATTTCTACTTTAAGCATGAGGAGGCTGTCAGTGCAGGGAGAGCAGCTGGCATGGAGGTGAAGACATCAGTGTTAAGGTTAAATATCAACGTTAAAACGGGCCAAATCGACATTAAAAAAGCCAATTTTTTTCGCCGCCGCCCTTTGGACGGCGTCGAACACATTATAACACTAGAGTCTCACTCTTGACATTTTCTGAAATATGGCAGCCCTGCCTTAGCTATGTTTAGTTTTTCAACTTGCGGTTGTAATTACACATTTAAGTTGACAATTAATTGTCACACTGATAGTTGTGATTAACGATTTTATTGTGTTTTTGGCATCATGATCATTGGAACAGACAGACAGACAGACAGTCATAGGGAGGGAGGGACGGACAAAGCTGGGCATTAGAGTGCTGCACCCTATGGTTGCAACACTCAAAAAGTTTGCGATTAGACGATCAAGTATACAAATTGTGACGGGCCGAGCTTGTTCACAGCATGGTAGCTAGCTAGCTAGCTAGCAGAATTGTTTTCTGAACAAAGGTTGGTCGGGCGCTAGTAGCCCCCTGTGCCAGTGCCTGCCAGTGCACGCCACACCACATGGTGTTGGGGAGGGGGTTGGGGGGTCCACAATACTGCCTGTGTGCGTGTGCGTGTGTGACTGTGTGACTGTGTGACTGTGTGTATCCGTTCTCGAGGGTTTGTTGTCTCTCACCAGTTGTTGGCTGCAGATGTCTGGGAGCAACTGGGGCCAGCAGCAGCTGACACTGCAGGGGGAGGGGTCCTGCAGGGCCACAGCAAAAGACCCTGTCACCATTCTACACTGTTTCTACAGTCTACACCGGGGATTCTCACACCTGGGGGTCGCCACATTATTTTGGGGGGGTCCCCAGACTATTAAAAAGACATTTGTTTTTGCAACTGAATGGCTGGAAAAATCGAAATTAAGAGTTTATATAGTACACATAGTACATGCACATCCTTAATGATTACATTTGGTTTCAGTATTTATTTATCATGTATTTTCTAAGGTTATTATAGCATTGTATTGGGGGTGCAGAGAGAGTCGCGAGACATGGCCAAAGCGTTTCCGGGGGTTCCCTCCCCAGCCAAAAAACCCTGGTCTACACACTGCAGGGAACACACACACGAGCACACACACACACACACACACACACACACACACACACACAACCAGACGCACTCGTACACATACCTAAGCAGGCATGAAAATCGGCTTGTACACACATCTGCATGCATACATACTGCTCAATCACAGATGCAGAATACAGAAATTCACACGCATGAATGCGCACGCACACACGCGCACACACACACTACTGCAATCTAATCCCACCTTATTTCTGACTAAGCCCCTTGTGTCCGGCTATAGGAGACAGTTCTGCCACACTGTCCGACAGCTCTCTATAGCCTCAATGAGTCCCCTACAGCAGTTCCACGAAATGTGGCAAAGAAGCGGGCTTGTCTTGATGTCTTCCTTCTCCTTCTCTCTCTGCCTTAGACACAGTGCACCTCTCTCAAGCCGTGGCTCCCAAAAGGAGACATGTAACATCACTCTATCCTGCTCTGTGGGATGGTATTCTCTCAGGCAGCTACTGTAGTACAGCATGCAGTGTGACGCTGGCATCAGGCTGAAAACAGATGCTTTAGTATAAGATGAATGGTATAAGAACAGCATGGAAACAAGGGGATTTCCTAGTCTCAAAGCTGCAATCCAAAACGTACTTGAACGAAAACATTATTTTAGACAATCTGTATGGTATGTTAATACGATATAACGAGCACAGCTGTAGTGGTTGAGCCATTTAGACGCTGGTGTCAGGTAGGACACCTACAGATGACAAAGTAGGCTACTGTCTGAAGCTCTTTCCTGACCAAGTGGGGGTTCCCTACTCTTGCCTAGTCTCTCGCATAGCCAGACAGCTAAATTCCACAATCTCCGACTGCTATAATAGAGTCTGGAACTACACCCACCGAAAAAGTCAGAAGCTGTCATTTCCGTCCATATATATTTTTTTTAATTAAATATACTTATATACTTAATTTATATTAGGATACATGTGCGTGACTGTAAAGATGAAACTGAAGTGGGGAGGAGGTTTAACATTTGCTTTCTCCCTTAATCATCAAAAGAGCTTCCGTGTTCCAGACCGGCGTATGAACAGAAGCATTTGAAAACTGTGGAAGGCAACAGTCTGGCCACGCGAGACTACCTCTTGCCTACAGATGTCTCAGAATCATGCGTGGGACATAAAACCTGAGCTCTAATCTGCCATGATGTCAATCAATTTACAATTTACAATTTAGGCATTTAGCAGACGCTCTTAATCCAGAGCGACTTACATTTAAGCAAGAACAAAAGCATGGGAATACATCACATAAAAGTATTTATCATGAAACATGCGTAAGCTAAGAAAGTAACAGTGGAATATCTATATAATGAAACTATACATACACTATACATATAAACTATACATATTTACTACTATGCTATACATATGTACTATGGCGTGCTATGACTAAATACAATACAATTATAGTGCTGTCTACATAACATGCTATAAGTCTGTATAAAATGCTATCTAAGCCAACATAAATGCTATCTAAGGGGTTAGGGTAAGTGCTATGGGCCATGATGGAGTCTGAAAAGGTGGGTTTTCAGGCTACGGCGGAAGATTGGGGGTGATGCTGCAGTTCTGACTGCAATGGGAAGTGCATTCCACAGTTTTGGAGCCAGAAGGGAGAAGAGTTTGGGACGTGTGGAGCGTTGTCCCGGCGTTTTTAGTGAGGGTACTTCCAGCTTCCCTGCGTTGGCTGATCTGAGTGCGCGGGAGGGTTTGTAGGGTTCAATCATACTTGTAAGATATGGGGGAGCCATACCTTTGGTTGCTTTGAATGCCAGCATCAGAGTTTTGTATTCTGTGCGGGCAGCGACCGGGAGCCAGTGGAGGGAGCGGAGCAGGGGGGAGACATGTGAGAATTTTGGCTGGTTGAAGACCAAGCGAGCTGCTGCATTTTGGATCAGCTGGAGAGGCTTAAGTGCACATGCTGGTAGGCCAGTAAGGATGGAGTTACAATAGTCGAGTTTTGACAAGACTGTTGTCTGGATTAGGAGCTGATTCCTGGGTGAGGAATGGTCTAATTCGTCGTATGTTATAGAGTGTGAACCTACAGGATCGAGTGACAGCTGTGATGTGAGCTTTGAACGAGAGCTGACTGTCCAGGACAACACCAAGATTCCTGGCTGTTGGGACAGACGTTACCAGGGGTGTAGTGGAATAATTTGGAATGTATCATAACAATGGACTGTCTGAAGTCCGAATAGAGTGTCCATACACTCATACAGGATTTTGCGAGTGTTGGGGGTGTGTGCTGGAAATATCCTTTAGCACAGACCATCTCAATTCAATTGTTTTCAAGAAACATGCTTGAAGGCCAGAGATCTGCGTGTAGAGCACAAGGACGTCATCAGTGTTATTTGATCAAATTGTAACTGAGAGTTACTCTTTTTTTTCTTCACTGTTTTGTTTATTCAAGATTCAGGGTATACAGTAAATCAAATGACAGTATATATGACACACCCATATGAAACATATCAAAGATAACAAAATGTTGTGAGTCCATACACAAAATATTGTGGTAGCATAAAATAAAAATAAGAAAATAAAATAGAAAGTTGCATAGTCCTATGCTAACATGGAAGCGACACTGATACAAACCACATAACCTGAATCAAGGTTTGAACTGAGAGTTACTCTTGGTTCCATTTGTGCACAACTGAACTGGGGATTCTTCTGTGAGTGTTTCGGCTAACCCAAAGTGTGCAACACATGGCCCTGTTTACATCAAAGAACTACACTTCAAACATTCTGGTTAGGTTAGTCTCAGTCTGTTTATGTGCACGTGAGCGTTGCGTTTTATTGTGTGCATGCATGTAGCGAAGTCTCAAAGTCTGCATTTCGACATTGTGCATTGTGGCGGTCTTCAGTCTTTTAACTGGTCACAGGTGTTTCATGGGCATGTGCGTGGCTGTGTGTGTGTGTGTGTGTGTGTGTGTGTGTGTGTGTGTGTGTGTGTGTGTGTGTGTGTGTGTGTGTGTGTGTGTGTGTGTGTGTGTGTGTGTGTGTGTGTGTGTGTGTGTGTGTGTGTGTGTGTGTGTGTGTCTTTAAATAGCCAATGGGTCTTTGTGAAGCCCTCAGGGAAGATAAATTACATTTCCAACATTTTTCCAGCTGCCGTAAAAGCCTCACCGCCATATTGTGTGTATCTGGGGAATGTAGCAGGTCGTCAGCTGGCCTGTGTGTGTGTGTGTGTCTGCTTGTATACCTGCTAGTCTACGTCTGTGTGACAGCATTTGTTCCTTGTCGTCCTACCCTGTGTGTGTGTGTGTGTGTGTGCGTGCGTGCAAGAGTTTCAATTTTCTATTTGGACATGCTTTATATTGTCTTTGGGAAATCCTGTGGAAAATGTGAGAGTATGTGTCTCTGCTTCCCAACTGTTGGACAGAATACAATCACAGAATCACATTTTCCCTCTCTCTGCTGAATTGTCCCCGCCCCCCCCCTTGTCCTCTCATTTATCACTTTATCATCAGTGTAAGGAGAGAACACACAGGCAACTGCATCCTATTAGCACCTTATTACATTAACGATGGTAATGACACAAGCACACACACACACACACACACACACACACACACACACACACACACACACACACACACACCCAATTGGCCATTGAATAGAAAGTGCCTCTTGGCGGACAGGAAGTGCAGGGGTTGAGCGGTACGTTCATCTAATCCGTCACCCGTGAGTCAACAGGAAACAGGAGTTGCTGCAGTTTCCTCGTGAGTCATACAGACTTTGAGATGGATGTACGGCAGGAGATACCATGGCCGTCTGAGGACCGGGAATGTCCCCGGTTCCATCCCTGGCTTCTCCCGTCTTCGTGGCACTTTAAACTGCTCTCGATGAGCAGTTTGGTGGTTGCATAGTCTCCTTCGTCATTGGTGTGTGAATGTGATGCACATTGTGAAGCGCGTTGGATGAAGGCGCAGACCATAACCCTGCATCCCTTTGATTATATGACGATGCATGGTTTTAATTTAATTCCAGTTTCATTGGCTGATTGCCAGTCAGGAGTTCTGTTTCAAGTTCAACACTTGGACACCATAGTTAGTAAAACCCATTCTGACCGTAACAGTTTCACAGAATTGTCGAAATAGGGTACAGAATTCCTCTCTGTGTCATGATGTTGAATCATCACTTGTATTATTTGTCATCACCTATATTCTCTATACTCCGTCTCTGTCCAGGGAGAAACGCGTTAGTCCGACATCCCGTTCAACTCTGTCGCCGGTTAAGACTCACCCGTGGCTTCCGTGTGTGGTTAGGGTTAGGGTTTGGGGATGGGATTAGTATGGGGATCCATGGTCAGAATATTGCGTAGTCAGATTTATGGGTAGCATATCAGTAAAACCTGTGTGAAACACAGATGCCTAATATCCCGCTTGGACGAGACTTTAGGTCATTGTTTGGTTTCGGAATTTGAATCCAGGGGGTACAAATGCTTGACGACCTGCTAAATCTCTCTGGAGTCTGGACTTTAGTGGACCCAATTCTTCTGAACAGCTGGTACCATGTCATAATTACCAGCGCTGTCCACTTCAGCAGGCTAGAAGAGACAGGAACTAGAGCTGCAGTTTTGGCAGACTTACGAAAGAGCTAAACAGACAAGGGGGTTGTGTGAACGCATTCTTGCCCTGCGAATGCTCCATCGCCTAGCATAGCATGCACGCATACCCGCACACGAGCATGCGAACACACACACACACACACACACACACACACACACACACACACACACACACACACACACACACACACACACACACACACACACACATGCATACAGTACATACAGTAGGCGGGCAACCCTGACTGGTTGCCCAGGGTTTCCAAACAAATAAATGGCCCAAATGAGAAGCTTAAAGGTCACTTTGCTGTGAGACAATGTCCTCTTAGAGAGAAAGGCTGCATTGTCTTTGGGAAAAAAAGTTCCCTTCATCCTCTTCACCCCTTCCATTGCTCCCACCGTCCCTCAGGGTGGCTGGAGAGAACTGGAGAGAAAAAGGGGGAAAAGCCAGAGAGAGACAACTACAGTAGGAGAAACGGTGGGAAAGAGGAGAATGGGGCTCACAGAAATGAGTAGTAGATATTGATAAACAAATGCACATATATGCAGAATTGTAAACGACTCTTTCCACGTTCCACAATCACTTAATTAGAGATTGTCAATAGGAAAACGCACGAGCGCGCGCGTGTGTGTGCGTGTGTGTGTGTGTGTGTGTGCGTGTGTGTGTGTGTGTGTGTGTGTGTGTTTGTGTTACTGTGTTTGTGAGTAGGAGTTTTGCTCTTGGGTTGGTGTGTCTGACAGCTCCTTGCACAGAATGGTACAAGGATAACATCAATATGTGAGGTTCTTCTCTTATCTATGCACCAGAAAAGGCAATCTGAAGGCGGGCCAATGTGTGCCTCAGCCTGATGGGAGAATTAACTTTGACTTTGGCCGTTATATGGGGGGAAAAGCACCATGAAGAAATCCCCAGCACTTCTTTTCACATGCATGCCAGTGAGGAGTTTCACCAGGGTGATTCAAAGCCTGCCGAGGAACACACTCCTCTTAATCCCACTTACTAACCTGTAGGAGTTGCTAGTGCAGAGACAGAGATCACCCTTCCTGCTCAGCTTCCCACCCACATTCACGGGCAGTCGTATTCATGTGGACAGACTCCCACCCAATTTGGAGGCACTTAAGAATTTACCCCCTGTGCCACCTGAGCGCTAATGTCTGAAGTATGTGTTGAAGTAAATCATTCCTGCATCACTGTCGGCTGTATATCTCAGACCTGCGTTGTGCCATGCCTGTCTGCGGTGTCTGATCCTAGCTAAATAACGTCAACAGCTGTTGCCTGAACGACGACCTTGCTTGTTTGCTGTCAGGCCAGGGTGAAAATGAGAGCAACGAAGCACCGTTTTTCATAAACACAGACCCATGACTGAGTGGGAATACTGTAAGGATGACAAGTATCACACGTTGTCCCCTATAACCCTTCATAACCAGTCTTTGCCTCAGTCCACTGTATGAATAGAGCAGTTTTCATGGGTCTATGAGGTGACAGTACTTCATTAGACACCCTGGAGTCGTTTTTATGTGCAATGATGTATTCCCTTTGCATTTAGGGTTTCTTCCTGGAGGCTGAACCCTTGACAGTCAAACGTGCCAATGAAACAAACAGTAATATAGTGACATCACATTATCTGCCCCTCCCCTAACCCCTCCCCCTTTATCATACAACTACAGCTGTGGGTGCGGCTTAAGTTCAGGTAGATCACCACCCATCACCACCCACCAGGCAAACCAGGCATACTTAATGCACTGGTGGGGGTGCCCACATAAAAACGTCATTTTAACAAATACTGTACACTTTTTTGAAAAACGTCTTCCTCCTTATATAACAATAAGACCTGATGATAATGTTTTAGCGTGGAAAAAAATCATGGCACTCCATCTTTAAGTGGTCAAAGCAGTGTCATGCTGCTGTAGCTGCAATTTAGAAGAAATGCGATACATTTGTAATTGATCCGAGGTGGTGAAATGGAGTCAGACGCTGTTGACAAGTTGGTAGTTTAAAAACAGGGAACCTGGATATGTTCAGGCCTGGGCTGTCACCAATGCTGACTGCACGACACGCACGCACGCGCACACACACACACACACACACACACACACACACGGACACACACACACGGACACACACACACACACACACACTCTGCAGACGTATTGGAATGTCTTGGCTGACCGGTCAGTCTGCTCTCACTTCCGACTATCGAATGTGAGATCTAACAGACCCCAGGGCCACAGTAGAACGTGGGACAGGACAAACACTAAATGAGAAATGACCAAACCATTCTGCCCTCTCTTATCAAATGCTTTGTACTGTATGATGTATGTGTGTGTGACAAGTCAGTGTGTATGTTTGATAAGCGCTCGCATGGTATAGGAGTGCTGAAAGATCACGTGAGACTGAGAAGCAGTGTGGAAATGGTGTCCCTTTTCTGGACATAATAGGCAAGCTTGTAAATGGCTTTTTTCAGTGAAGAGATTTGGTGTAATTTAAAGGTGTAGGGAAACGGAAATGGTGGGCGTTTTAGATGGTTTCAACATGAAACACCGCTCTGAAGTTTCTGAACCAATCAGAGCGTCGCATCCCTTCAGGCGATGGGACGGTAGCTAGGGACGGTAGCTATGCTATACACAGGAGCATGGTGTGTGTTTGTTTACAAGTCAGATGGTCGGCCAGCTGTACCAGTTTACTGTTATGTGGCTTATTTCTACCCTATAATGTTTTCAGATACATATTTTAGCGTGATGATTAAGTTGAAGCCGAGTAATACACTGTCTGGATGTTATCTTGAATGGGAATAAAAACTGAGGATTTCTGTAATCAGTAGCAGCTGTGCTGGACTGATGCGCAGATATGGGGAATTAAACGGGTGAGCTTCATTTTTATTGGCTTTTATCGATGTGTATCTCTACACGTCATTACGCAGCACGTTTTCGTTTTCAGGAAGTAATTAAATTATGGACTTTTGAAATGAGAATTTGCCCATTTTTTTGGCATCCATTGTTGGGTATGCCCATATGATGACCACGGATATGGTCTAAAAGTGTGAAAAACGTATTCACTAGGCCTTTAAGTGCGTGTGGAGTTCATGGTGGAGAAGGGCCTTTAGGCTTGTTATCCTAAGTGGAGAATGTATTATTAATTGTTGAAGCCATATCTTGCTACGCCAGCCCTTTCCTGAGAAACTTCAATACAAACATCACTAACACGAAACGGTTCTGCATATCTCGCAGCCCCGATCTTTGGGCTCGGACCAGCTCAGTACTTACACTCTGTACCGGCACAGTTAATGCAGGTTCTCCATTACATGTCTGACAGGGAAGGCAGGGGGTTTTCATCACGCCTGTTTTATAGTTCTGTGTTCGGAATAAGAACCACTCTGTGGTGTATTATATGGAGAAAGCATTATGACCTGGATCGAAAGGAAAAGAAGGAGAAAGGAAAGGAAGTAGGGAAATTATATTTGGCAGGGTTATGTTATTCTCAAGTGTGGGGTCACGCTGGGGTGGTCGGACAGAGGTTTATGGGGACATTGGTGTGTATATGCGTGCGTGCACGTCTGTACGTGCGTGATCTATAAGTTCACAACTTATACATTTTGACTTTTCGAGATTTGTTGAAATAGTTTGAATTTTTGGAAACGGCAAGTGCGGTAGTTTAGTTTTGCCAGCCAGCTACACTAATTCCAGGGCGGTGGGCTCTTCTCTGCCCTTGTTTAGATTCCAGGGAGTGTGTGTGTTTCTTATTTAAACTGACCTCATTCCAGAGCCCCAGTGTTGAATGACATCAGCCCTTAGTGTGCTATCGCAGGCCCACTGTGCTGTCCAGCTCAATGGAGGGGAGACCGCAGAACTTACAGCTCTGTCAAGGAGCTGGCCTTATAAAATCAAATATACGTCCAAAGTCTGAAACTGAGACCAGATGTTCTTGTAAAGGCAACATGCCAGGAGATGTAGCAGATGAATAGTGACACTCCATAGGTACATTATATCTATACCATCTAATGTCAAGGTGCTGCTGACAAGTAAATACCACCTAGTCTAGCCCATTCTGACCGGGCACCCATTTTGGTGTCAGCATCATGTTATGCTTTAGCTATTTAAAAATAGCAGATCTACAAGCTCATATCGCGCCACCGAGTGGCGCGATACGAGCTTGTAGGTCTGCTATTTTTGAAAAAAATCGAAGAACGACTGACATTTTTAGAATCTGATCTCAGGTCAGAATGGGTTCATCAGGACCAGTGTGTGTCCGGCGGAAACCTCGTATGAATCTGATCTCAGGTCAGAATGGGCTAGATTCCAGGTAAGTGTTGCTGGGAAGTTGCAACCGCCTTGGAATGAAGGTTGTATTTGTCTTCTGTACGTTTTATGTCCTCTCCCGACAGAGAGAGCTAGGCCATTGCAACTGTAACATAATATATTGGCCTGGGCTTTTATACAGTGCACCAAAAAAGTGTCCAATTTTGCACAATAGAGCCTAATTTATACTCTTTTGTGTGCTGGTGTTGTTTGCCGAAAGTAGCCGATCAGATCTAAAAAAAAACTCACTAAGCGACACTTTGTGAGCTTATAGATCTGCTATTTTTGGTGAGCAACACCGTCACGCAACAAAGTATAAATTAAGCATAAAACTGTACGTGGTAATAAAATAGTGCACTACGAAGATCTCTTCATTCTGTGGTTGATATCGCAGCTTTGCTCTGGCTTCAACACTCTGTTTGCCTTTGCCACCACAGGCTAATGCTGCCACAATTACTTGGAACTCAATGCGTTTGTTTTTATTTAGACACAAATAAAGGTTAGTTGGCAGGAGTTACTAAAGCTGTTTTGTTGCAGTTTACCTATTTTTAGCCACGTTCATCTGTTGAAATGTTAATGTGGAAATACCAATACTAGTCATCCTCACATTGTTGACAGAACAAAATACAAACACAAATAACATGTATTAACATTACATTTTGATCTATTTTGAAAGTAAGAAAGTATCCGATTATGGCCTATTTTACTTTTTTGTTTTTTAATATATAGGAAACCGCTTATCTAGTCTACTATAGATATGTTCCTTCGAAAGTCTGTCTCTGTCTCTGTCTCTGTCTCTGTCTCTGTCTCTGTCTCTGTCTCTGTCTCTGTCTCTCTCTCTCTCTCTCCCTCTGTCTTTTCATTTTACCTTTCTGTCCGTGAGTAAATACATCCTGTAAACTACATCCTCTTGGCTGTCCCACAGACTCCAAGGCCATCGTCGATGGGAACCTTAAGCTGATCCTGGGTCTGATCTGGACCCTTATCCTGCACTACTCCATCTCCATGCCCATGTGGGAGGACGAGGACGATGAGGACGCCAAGAAGCTCACCCCTAAGCAGCGTCTGCTGGGCTGGATCCAGAACAAGGTGCCCCAGATGCCCATCAACAACTTCCACAGAGACTGGAGGGACGGCAAGGCCCTGGGAGCCCTGGTGGACAACTGTGCCCCAGGTAAGACACGCACGCACGCACGCACGCACGCACGCACGCACACACACACACACACACACACACACACACACACACACACACACACACACACACAGGAAGTTGGGGTTGGGGGGGCTCATCAATATGTCCGTACGCGGGCTAATGTGTCCGTGGCAAATATTAGATGTTCTTTTTTACACGCCAATAAAATGTTCTTATTTTAAGTTTTCTTCCGAATATGGCACTGTTTTACACTATGGCACATTAGCAGTCCACTACTACTTTTCCCTCCTAATCTTATTTTTTTTAACCCTTTTACTGCTGCCATTTATTGAGAAATTAGGACCTAATTCATGCCAGCATTTTTTTAATTTGAGCTCTTATTTTGAAAAGCCACATTTTGCCTCAACCGGAAGTGAGCTTATCCCTGCCAGCTTTACGTTGCCAAGACAACCTTTGTTTACATGATCGAATCATGCCGGTACATTTTAGCACTCCACAACGTCGGCTCGTGCCGTCAAAGAAACGCTGTTTTGACCAAAAATGCCATCTGGGACAAGGAATAGGAGATACAGGCGATTGAAAGAAACGGATAGAATGGATTCTTATGGCGACGGTGAATTAATATGAACGATCCAGTGCAGTGCTAACAACATTGCTAGCTAACCGGCTAACGTGAGTAGCATTATGGCTTGATCAATCATAAGCACTATAAAAGAGCAATTGCCGAAGGGCTTCGGCAATGGCAGCAAGCGTTAATATCAAATTAATGCTTCAATTGCCGAAGGGCTTCGGCAATGGCAGGAAGACGGTTAATGATCAGTACTTTATTTGGATTTTTTACAAATAAACAGAAAAAACACAAGCAACAACAACAACAACAACAACAGCAACAACAGAATATGTATGCATGGACATTATGTATGAGCACAAAAACATAATATAAAACAAGGATAGACAAGATAAACAAATATAAATAAAAATAAATCAAATTAGAAGTTTAAACTTCTCCAAAGCAGCCACAGTACCAAGCTGAGTGAACCATACATGTGCTGGAGGCAAATCCTCAGACTTCCATTCCTTAACAATGATTTTCCTGCCCACCATTAATGCTGTATGAATCCAGTCAGCTAGAGGTGCAGGGAGATGTTTTAATGGCGATGGATCACCCAGAATAAACAGAGCAGGTGTATAAAGAATATCATTATCCTATGAATAGCACACCACAGGTAGTCTGTACCCTAGGGCACTGTTTCCCTCCTAATCTTGAACGAAATGAATTGGTTCAGATCCCTAAAAGTTGGTTCAGAACTGGAACCAAAAAATACTTCTTCTTGCTCTGAAGTGGGAACCAAAGAGGGCGTGTCACTAGAGGGTATGCGTGTGACATCATCATCAAACCAGGAAGTTATGCGGGAACGCCTACTGAGTGCAAAAAACTACGTTCTGGCCTTGACAGCCCAGGCATACATCCAATCAGGAAAGTCCAATATGATTGCATTAAGCGACGTTAAACGACATTAAACTCACTTTGCCACTCACTTAGCCACTCGATTTGCCACTCGATTTGCTATTCACTTCATGCATGCGCATACCCTCTATTCAGGTTGGAAGATGCAGATGTGATATAAACCATCATAAAAAATAAAGAACGGAACCAGTTCTAGAACCAAAGTTCTTTTGGTGGAAAAGGGGCCTTACACATGGAACCAAATCCATTCAGTTCCATTTGAACCAGGCAGTTTCAGGTCATTCAGGGCTAGCTCTGTATGTGTTTCTGGTAATATTATTGTCCGCTCATTTTGTCCATGTCCATGGCAAAATTTTAGTTTTTACAAAATTGCCCACCACAAGCCAACATGGCAATGACCCCTGGTTAGGGGTATTTTCTGGTCCTCGGGGGGAGATGAAAAAAGTCATTTTCGTTTTTGAGGTACCACTAACTGAGTTCAGACAACTTGTAACTTCTGCTTTTGTCTACATTTTGAAATTAATTGTTGTATATTTTACTGCAGAATTAGTTTGGTAAAGAGTGACGTTTCTATTTAGCTTTTCCACAATTATCAGCATGCTCGGACTGGATGTTCAGACACTCTGTGCATAACAATAAACCTGTCTGTGAACATCCATTCCAAATGTGGTCATATTCCGATGATTATTTCCAGAGAGACTTACTTATATATCCATCTCTTTAAAAAGATGGAAAATATAAGTTCTGGGGGAAAAAAATAAAAAAAATGAAGAACATGCAACAGTTAAGGTAAAATATGACCTGACTGAAATCACTGACCGGTGGCCCTTTGCCTAGGACAAAGCCAGTGTTTACAACTAGACTGTATTTCAGTGGTTTTCATCCAGTGGTCCGGGGACCACCAGTGGTCCTTGAGGGGGTTCCAGGTGGTCTCCAGCTAAATGATGGAGAGTTGGTATAACCAAATGGACACTTATATAGATCTTTAACTCTTGAGAGTGTACAAATGAAACCAAATGGACCCGTACGGGGTTTCATTTGTACATCTCAAGAGTTAAATTATCATTAACGTCTGCATTTCTTAATTTACAAGAAGTCTACACAATTAGAATATGTAGTTGAAATGTCATTTTTCTCAACGTTGGCTTGTTATCTCTATGGTACCAACAACATCAATACAGCATGGAATTGTGGACAAAATCGCCTAAAGTTTTGGGTCTGAAAGGCGAAATCTCATCAAATGGTGGTCCATGGCTAAAACGCTGAATACATAATGGGCCTTGATATGAAAAGGGTTGAAAACCACTGCTGTATTTCATTGGTCCAGGGAGCAGGGCTGTTCATTGGTCCAGGGAGCAGGGCTGTTCATTGGTTCCAGGGAGCAGGCAAGGAAGCTCTGAGAAGGAAGTGAAGTGGTCACGTGACTGGGCTGCTCCATGACACTTTCATGGACACTTTCATGGGAGCCAAACTCACACAGGAAGTGCAATGAATACATGGCAGTGAATGGAGCCGGCTGGACCAGCTCATAACAAACATTATTCAGGATCAATTGTGACCTTTTGAAAAGTAATCACTTCTGGAAAATAACAGAAGACATATCACAGGTTGTTTTCTAATCACTTACTTTTCGATGTGTACAGAGTGCACAGTATATAATTTTATCTGAGGATCTAAACAGCAGCAGGTATCGTTTCTGGCTCCGAAGTATCGCAATATTTGGCTGCCAGACAGAAAACGGTGGGAAGTCTCACGATACTTGGTGCGTTCAGAAATGTACTTTGTACTTTATGGTATCTCTATTTATATAGAGATACCATACCTCTATAAAAATTACAGTGTACACTTCGAATAACAACACAGCAGACAATAATGTGTTACATGTCTTCTGTTATTTTCCAGAAGTGATTACTTTACAAAAGGTTTTTTTGTAAAAAAAAGTACTTTACTTGAGTATTTCCAATTGTTTGTACTTTTACTTCTACATCACTACATCTCAGAGGAAAATATTATACTTTTACTCCACTACTACTACTACTACTACTACAGTAGTTACTTTGTAGATTTTGATTATTATTACAAAACATACATTAACCACTTCAGCCCTATATACATTTCGGCCATTTAAGAATAGCTGATCTACAAGCTCACAATGCATCGTGAGCTCGTAGATCTGCTATTTTCAAAAGAGTGCTTCATAATGAGTACTTTCTACTTTTGGTACTTTTACATTTAGCAATACTTTTGTACTTTTACTCAAGTAAATTTGGAATTCCGGACTTTGTATTTCTACATTGCAGTATTGATACTTTTACTTAAGTAAAACATGTGAGTAGGTCTTCCATCAACTGATCTGGTGAGACATTGCACATGACATCAGTCAGGAAGTCTCTGGGTGGCCTGGAGAGGAATCAGATAGTATGAATGGAGTTACATCAAGAAGACTGTAAAAGTACGCAGTGCGCCTTATTACTTTGATTGATTAGACCAATAAAAAACACATTATCGGGGTGGGGTGGGGCGGGGTGGAAAGGGGGGGGGGGTTGCTTAATGGAATTTGTTCTGTTACTCTGATCAGAACACTGCGGTTGACAGCAGATAATAAAGTGAAATTAAACTGCTTGACTTCCTCTCAGTTAAGGGAGGGAGGGTACATGTCCTCGCTGTGCCTCTCTGCACCCGTCACCCAACATGCTCCCTCCCTCTTCTCTTCTCTTCTCTTCTCTTCTCTTCTCTTCTCTTCTCTTCTCTTCTCTTCTCTTCTCTTCTCTTCTCTTCTCTTCTCTTCTCTTCTCATCCTTCCCTCCTTCCCTTACTTAGTCCTCTCTTCATCCTTCATAACGAGAAGCAGCCGCTCTGACCTTATAAAACTATCAGATGAGATGAGAACAACAGACAGAAAGAGAGAGAGAGAGACAGGAGTTATGGTGGGGATGGAGATGAGGGGGGGGGGGGGGGGGGGGAACACATGGACATTCAATCTCCACATCCCACAGAGAGAGAGAGAGAGAGAGAGAGAGAGAGAGAGAGTGTGTGCTTGGAGCAGTGGGTCACTGGGTCTTGGCCAGGAGGGGGATGTTTTCCAACAGCTAGCCCCCCAGAACTGAGTGATCCCCACTGGGGGAGCTTGTCAGTATTCTAGCCACAGACCTGGTTGTTTGTGTGAAGGCTCAATTTAATTGAGCTCAGGCCCTAGCTGGGCAGGAGGCCAGACTCTGGAAGACACGGTCCAGGGGGGGGGGGGCCTGACCACCAAAACTGACTCAGCACGGATCCGGCCACTGCTCCGTTCATGAAATTCATTCGCATTGCATTGCCTTTAACATTCATAAGTAGTTTCTGTAACTGTTAGTTTTATGTGAGATCATGTCAGGTGCACAGCTTTATGTGATTGATTTCTTATGTTTTTCATGAGGAGGTCTAAGTGCCACTGCGCTTGTGTGTGTTTATGTGTATTGTTGTGCTTGCCAAAAATTCCTTGGCTCCAGAAGAGAGCCAGAGGCAACAGAAGAAACCAAAGCAGGAAGACTGTCTTCTGTCTTCAGTCAGCCTTCATCTCTATGATATTGTAGAGTAACAGATTATAGCAGTGTGTTAATTTGTTTAAATGTATGTTAATGACATCAGGCCAGCGTTCTCCTTATGTGGGTATTTGCGGATTTGTGAATATTTTGGGGGAGATCTGACTCACTTTCCACTTTGCATCGCTCTGTCTGCCAGAATAGTCTCCATATATGCATTTTATGGCATCATTCTTGGCTTAGGAATACGACAAAAACACACATATCCATGAATTCTAAAACGTAATTTTTATTTTTCTAGTATACAATCTGACAAAGAATGCACCTCATATGGTTAGCTCTGGATTGCTATGGGGTCAGTAAACAGGCAATATGACCCGGGATCCAAGATGGCCGCACCCGTCAACTAGTATTTGTTTTTATTTTTTGAAATGCTTTTATCTCATATTTAACATAAAGGGCTTTTACTTCTGGTTTACGACTTGGGGCAATTTTCGCCTTAAGCAAAAAGCTCAGAATGGAAAAACGTCAGGGGCGAATTCATTAATACCTGGTAAGAATGTGTTAATGATCGCACTTATATAGGTAGAGTTGTGTGGTCTTAAAGGGATAGGTTCACCCCCAAAATGACGTGTTTCCTCCTCCGCATCATCAGTGCCCATTCCCGAGGCGGGGTTGGCGAAAGGGTCTTTCTGTGTGGAGTTTGCATGTTCTCCCTGTGTCCCCTAGGGTAGGTACCCTCACAAAAAACATGCAGTAATCCTGGTCTCTAAACTGCCTCACCCTGGCCAGCCGGGGCGCCTGATGGAGGGGAAAGGAACTGGTTGGAATAACGTGTTCCTTCCACGCACTACGTCCAACCAGGGAAACTCCCCCCCTGTCAGGTGTAAAGGAGCAACTTGGACACTCAGGCATGAAGGAAGCATGAGTTCAAGTCTGTTGCTCTCCCCATGTCCCCCATATATGGGGACTATAGGTTGGCGGAGGGTGTGTAGAGCCCATGATCACATTAGACAATTGACACAGGGGTGAAAAATGGGTTAAGAAATTGTGGGATAAAAACGATTATAAGCTTCTCTCTTCTCTGTACAAGCTGAGAGTTGGAATTTAATAAAAGAATTCAAGCCCATAATGAAGGAGACTCAAGCTAGCTCAGGCTCATTAACCCCTAGTTCATTAGAGTTGACACCTCTAAGGTCCCTGGGCTGTCCAGCCTGGTCTGCTGTTGACATCCGGAGCTGTGTTTGTCGGTATGTAGGTGTTATAGGTATGGGTGCGAGTGCTTGTGTGCACGCATGCGTGTGTGCGTGTACGCTATGTGTATGTGTGTGTGAGTGTGAGTGTGTGTTTACTGTGTGCATGTGAGTGTGTTCCTGTGAATGAGAGTAGATGTTGGGCTGAAACCAAAACCAGCAACTGTTCATTGAGTGTGGGAGGACAAAACACAGCAAGGATACATTACACTGTTGACATCACGCACACGTGCACACTTGCACACACACACACACACACACACACACACACACACACACACACACACACACACACACACACACACACACACACACACACACACACACACACACACACACACACACACACACACACACACACACGTACACACAGATTGTATTCTGTTGGTTTTGGTTTGCATTTTTCATTTAAATAATGCCTCTCCTCTCCTCTCCTGTCCTGTCCTACAGGTTTGTGTCCTGACTGGGAGAATTGGGACCCCAGTCAGCCTGTGGAGAACGCCAGAGAGGCCATGCAGCAGGCTGATGATTGGCTTGGTGTGCCACAGGTAAGAAGATAACAGTAGTTTGTTGTACAATTGCTGAAAATAGCCGATCTACAGGAGTTTGTGTACAACAGAGTATAAATTACAGTAAACACCAGGAAGGAAATACAATGATTATGTTCTACCAGTCTGCATAACCAATAATAGTCAAGGATAGATGTAGTGAACTCACGTCCGGTGCCAAGCCATGAGATGTACGAGAGTACAATGGCAAGTATCAATTACAGTACAGGCCTCCTGTCATCACATCATGTAGGGATGTCCCGATCACATTTCTTTGCTCCAGATCCGATTCCGATCACTTGAAAATGACCTGATAACAGCATGTCTAATGCTGCTCATGCTCACACCTGGACCAAATCTTTACTTTCTTATCACAGTGTATACGTTTATACTGTTTAAAAACACAGGCACTCATGCATGCACGCATGCAGTACATGTGCACGCACGCACGCACGCACGCGTGCACATACAGTACACGCACCTATGTCAAATTCCTTGCATGTAAACATACTTGGCCAATAAACAGATTCTGAATGTGATTTATATTTTACAAGGCCATGCAAACATTGCTGTCTTTGTTTCACGTTGTGGGCATAGGAATTTTCCTATTTAATGAAGTCACATTAAAACGCAGACCTCACTAACAAATAGAGAGTAAAGAATCAGTTAAGCTAGAGTACAGCCAAATGCTCATTTAGAGACCTATTAGGTATGCTGAATATGAGGAATTTAGGCCTTTTATGACAGACTTTAAGTATTGTTTTGGGACTGCGTTTGGCTAGTCCTGCGCTGAGATAGTGGTCCAGTGGGCTTCATTGGAAAGAGTTTGTGCACTTTGGAATAGGGCACGGTTATATTCATCTAAGCCATCCAGGACCAACAGAGCATGCTGATGTCACACCCTCTGTCCTGCCCACTTATACAGACATCATTAGCTGCTGCAGAACAGGAGTGAGTGAGTGCTAAAGCAAAAAAAAAAAACCCACTTCCAACCCTAAAAATAGCAAGACTATAATACATTAATTAAGTTAGACTACAATAATAATAATAATAATGTCCATAGAGGTATTAATGTCATGTCCATGTGAAGGGAGAGGGGGGGGGGGGGGTGGGGGTTGTATGTGTGCACGTGCACGTGCACTCAACTGCCCCCCCCCCCACGCTCAAGTGCGTGGGGGGGGGTGACCTGATCCCTGTCGTCTCCCAAGGTCCATGTCATCATTTAAAATCCTAATGGCCTGGGGGGAAAAAAAACTTTTCCTCAGTCTTTCCAGGACAGCCTTGTGTATCCTTTTTCAGAATCATCAACTATCGCCTTGTCCTGCTACAAACTATTGGTCGACCTCCAATTAAAAGCTGCGTAGAACATTCAGACCAGCATGCCTGGTGCGTGCGTGCGTGCATGTTCACTCCCTAATTAGTCGGTGAATATCCAGGGCTGTCCTGTGTACTTCATCATGTATTGTAAAGTTCTCATTTCAGAGCCAAATGACCGCATGCACATACTGTAGTTAGAAAAACAGCTGAGAAACCTCTCCATAGAGTATCGAAATCTGCTTTGGATTATTTGAGAGGGTGAGAAGGAGAGTAAGGAGATAATGTGGAAGAATACATACCAAGAGAGATTTGTTAAGAGTGCAGCGCAGGCCTGGACTGGCTCTATTTCTCTTTTCTCAAGCTGTTTTTATTCAATGTATTCATGTGTTTGTAAGAGTTGGGTGGAGTAGCTGAGGATTTATGCTTGTTTGCTCCTTTGCAGCGTGTGTGTGTGTGTTCATTCTGGATACAAATCAAAAAGGCATGCTGGTCTGAATGTTCTACGCAGCTTTTAATTGGAGGTCGACCAATAGTTTGTAGCAGGACAAGGCGATAGTTGATAAGATAAATAAGACAATATTAAATAAACAATCATTGACTTCATTAGAAACTGGACTGAACTGAACTGAACATAAATAAATATAGAAATACATCTGGATCACGGAATTCTTTTTTTCATTGAGTGGGTAATTGCTTTCTGAAAATGTTAAATAAATGAAATGATTAATAAATCTGCGGTAGTCTACATTGAAAAATGATGTGTGCCATTGCTCATCAAGGAAGATCACCTTCAATCTAATACAGTGTTAATGCCATACTATAATCAACAACCCTGCTTTATTTTTATTTTTTTAAAGACTAAATTATCAATGAAATGAAATGTACATATTTATGACAATAACATGACTTTGTGTATAGTCTCCATGCAAAACATTGATGTAGACCAGGGGTCCCAAAGGTGGGGTCGCGGGACACTGGCGCAGTGAAATTATTTTGGGTCATCACCTGAATAGAATTCAACGGACAAGTGAAATACAAAGTAAAACAAATAAAATACAAATATTTTAACCATGATTCTTACAAAACCCCTATAGCCCTAGGCTTACATGTGCAGACAAACGTGCACATTTATGTGCATAAAATTACCTCCGGGGTTAGGTTAGGTTGAGAGCATATTTGGGGTCGGGGGCTGAAATGATGTATTGTATAGGCTATACGTGACGGATATTACCAGAGCCTTTAAAAGGCCCTGCACTCACTGGCCACTATCACAGTCCTGTCCTATCAATGACGCCCGATTAATCGGTCAACCTTTACTTTAATGTGGGTAATATCCAGGAGGAGTTCGACAACCCAGCATCAGCCGGTACCTATTTAGTCGTGTCAAATGCCAGTGTGGGCTATTTCCAGGCATGCCCCTGGTCCTGGGTTAAAATTAGCGTACCCTAAACTCATGGCTGACTAAAATAATGACTCAGGGTTGTCACAGTTATTACATAATTCACATTATTTGAGATAATTGCAATTATTTTGTCATAATCGTCATAATCGTGTCCATGTTCATACATAAAAAATAGCTGATCTACAAGCTTACAACAGGTCACAAAGTAACGCGTTTATGAAAGTAACATTTATAAAAGATGCCAGTAATTTCTTTCAGGCCTGTGCACTTTGTTTTTTAATTATGAAGCCTAAAAGGCAAACAGAAATGTAATTTCCATTCATATTAAATGTTCAAATTTCCTATGCCAAAAGCACAATTAAATAGTTAATCGCAATTATTTGTGCGACAATTAATCGTCAACTTAAAGCTGCTATAAGCAATAATATGTCAACATTTTAATGACCTTTTTTTTTTGCCAGCAATGGGTAGAACGCTACCAACATTTGAGTCTCTGACACATCTAGGGGTCGCAATTTGCATTCAAAGATGTTCCTAGATAAACTGATGCTGCCAGATGGGGGTGGTATTGGGTAACCATGTTCCCCAACACAGCACTCATCTGGGATCTCTCAGGGAGTTGAGCTGACACAAATCCGTTCCGTACCGAACCAATCAGCGTGAGCTAAGGGCGGGATATGTGCGAAACCGGATGTGAAGCTATATAGACACGTCAATATGATTGGTTGTGTTTGCACGCCCACACAGTGATAGACAGACGGTCCCATCCAATCATCTACCAAGTATCTTGAAAAAAAGGAACAGCCCCGTCATCGAATTTGCTTCCGCGATCCCAGATCCCAATAAGCTGTGAAACAAATTTGTGTAGGAAGCTTCTTGGATCTGGCAGTGTCAGGTTAGTTCCTAGAAGCTTTGTCATTGATCGAAAAAAAAACCCGGTCGCAATGACTAACCAACCAGGAAGCAGACCTACCGAGCAAATCAGTGATGAGACATGAGAGAGGGAGACGGCAGATGCACACAGCATGCACACAGATTTGTTAAATCAGTGATGAGACATGAGAGAGGGAGACGGCAGATGCACACAGCACAGCATGCACACAGATTTGTTTCCTGGCTTACTCTGTGGCATCTCATATGCCACAGCCATCAACAGGAAACACGTTGTTTTGGGCACAGTACAAAAGGCCTAACACCAGAGCCACTTTGGATTTTCTGCTCATGCTTTTGAAGCTGTTTCCACATGTGCCCACCACATTTGTTTGACCTTTAAAAGCAAACTAATAGTTGGCATTTCCATTTTTTCTCCCCTTTGATGTCATTATTCCTTTTACCATGACATTTCATTTAAGAGACGTATATAACTTATATAAAACCTCAGTTATTTTCATAGATATTTTAGATTTCCCACAACAGAGGATAAATGTTTTATGTGTACTCTGTGGTAACGTGTTCCTTCCTAACAATACCTGATGCAACACTTTGACAAGCGCTGTTTTTAATTTTATGTCAAGGTCGACGGTACCAAGACCTACATCCATTTTCCTATACAGTAACCCAGGCCTTTTTTTTATCACTTCTCTAGTTGTTCCCCAAATAAAATTAATTTATATTTTGTTTATTTTCTTTGGGGCTTTTAAGATAAAATAAAAGTCTTGACTAGGTCTATTCTAGTTTTATAGTTGACTATTTTATTTATTTTATTTCTCAAACTTGTCTTTAATTTATTGTTCCTTCTTTTCCCAATTTCGATCACAGCTACTTGAATCACACACAGTCCAAGTATTTCCTCCCATGTTTATATTAATTAAAGGCCCTTCCTTGTTGCCCCATGCAGACTGCTTCAGACTTAGTTTTTTATTAAAACATTCTCTTGTGTTCCCTTTTCCTGTCTTGTTGTTTATAGGTGATTGCCCCGGAGGAGATTGTGGACCCCAATGTGGACGAGCATTCTGTCATGACTTATCTGTCCCAGTTCCCCAAAGCCAAGCTCAAACCTGGAGCTCCTCTGCGTGCCAAGACACTGCATCCCAAAATGGCCAGGGCCTACGGACCAGGTGAGGCAAACATCTGCCCGTCAAACTCACTCACTTATATCGCCGTATAGTATATCAACTCTCAACTCAACACAGAGTCCAAATCGTCCCTAGCTTTGCATGGTATTATATTATCTCTCTCTCTCTCTGTACTTCCCTTGTTTTCACCGTTCAGGTATTGAGCCCAGAGGCAACATGGTGCTAAAGCCTGCAGAGTTCTTGGTGGAGACAGTGGAGGCTGGTCTTGGTGAGATTCTGGTCTACATAGAGGACCCCGAGGGACACACGGAAGAGGTGAGAACACCCGTTTTTGGTGTATTTATATTTATTTTTGTAGATTGAGCTTTAGAAAGTAACCACGAAGAGAGAAAACTAAATACGGAGTGTAATCATGTGTACAATTTATGAACAAAGCCACACAAATCAAATCATTTCAGTGGTGAAGCTGCATGAAGTGACGCTTGTGTACATTATGTCCTAGTGTGGTGATGTGGTTTCCAAAATGGAAAATGTTATCTATATTACTTGACCAATAACAAGAAAAGTGCTTCACAAAAAATGTTTTCTCAACTTTCCATGTGTATGTACAGTATAGGCCTACACACACACACACACACACACACACACACACACACACACACACACACACACACACACACACACACACACACACACACACACACACACACACACACATAAACCAACCATGCTCTAGTCTAGGCAGTGTGGCCTATGGCCTCAGGATTAAAGAGATGAGATGATATTTTACACTGGAAACCAGGATGATCTGTCTGACCTGTGAAAATGTAATGGCTCCCTGTCCTCACTCAACAGAAAGTGTTCTGTATATCATGATTCATACATACATGAAAGATGAATTTGTTGTACTAAACAGTACCTGTCTACACTTTCAGGCCAGAGTGATCCCCAACAATGACAAGAAAAGAACCTATTCAGTTGTCTACCTGCCCAAAGTGGAGGGTTTGCACCAAGTAAGCGCAACAGTAGTACGCAACTTGACGACATTGTGCATTTCAGTTTAAATGTGTCTTTGATGCAGTAGGGTGGTTTAACCGGACTCTGTGTCTTCTCCTCTGTCCAGGTGAAGGTTCTGTTTGCTGGACAGGACATTGACAGAAGTCCTTTTGCGGTGAATGTGTCCAAAGCCTTGGGAGACTCGAACAAGGTCCAGGCCAGGGGGCCAGGACTGGAGCCTGTCGGCAACATGGCAAACAAACCCACTTACTTTGACATCTACACTGCAGGTATGTATTCTGAAAATATTTAATTCACACTCGTCATTGTTTTCGGAATCAGATCTATTAGTGGGGAATTAATCTCTCAAGATGGATTCCACTAGCAGAATCGTAATGCCTTACTATTGTAATCAACCACTATTGGTTGAAGAACACACTGTTTGACCACATGAGAGTGATCTCTGACTCTGAGATATTTTAAAACCCTTTACTTTATTTTCTGTCCTGGCAGGATGTTAATTGAGTTAACTGAGTGAGTTAATTGAGTGCAATCACCTGTGACCTGCACCATGTTTTGTGTTAAGCTGTTCACTGTTTTACCCCTAACTAGTTCCTGTCATGATTTGAAAAACTGGTCCCAAATCCATGGGTGTTTATTAAAAAAAAAAAACAAAGAAGGGAAAATCTTTTAATAATTGATTATTTGATTGGAGGATTCATTGTACAGCACTTTGGTCAACATAAATTGACTTTACTCTTTAAAGGGACACTTCACCCTCTTTGCAAAAAAATATATGTTAATGACGTTTAGAAGCTTTAGAACACTTTCCTGGGGGTCTTTATGTGTGTAATATGTGGTTTTACATATTTTAGATTGTAGCAGTGAGCCTGTTGTCTCTGATGTCATGGACACTGGGCTCACTTCCTTCCTGGACTACATGTTGTCTCAGTAAGACAGCTCTCCCCCTATCCACAAGGAGGAGCAGTGTACCAAAGAATTATGGGAATTGTAGTCCAGGAAGGTAGTGAGACCAGTGTCCATGACATCAGAGACAACAGGCTCACTGCTACAATCTAAAATATCTAAAACCACATATTACACACATAAATACCCCCAGGAAAGTGATCTAAAGCTTCTAAACGTCATTAACATATATTTTTTAGTAAAAAGGGTGAAGTGTCCCTTTAATGGAATTAAAGTATTTCATAAAAAAACCAAAAACGGAATAACACTCTCTGTGTCTCTCTCCGTGTCCCAGGCGCTGGTGCTGGAGACGTGGGCGTGGTTATCGTGGACTCTCAGGACAGGAGAGATACTGTGGAGATCGTCCTAGAGAATAAGGGGGACAGCATTTTCCGCTGCACGTACGGTCCCGTTTTGGAGGGGCCTCACATCATCCACATCACGTTCGCAGGCCAGCAGATTCCCAGAAGCCCTTTCACCGTCCACATCTCTGAGGGTAGGTCCACATTCCACAGGTAGCTCGCGCAGACCGACGCAACACGTCCAATTTCAGGTTATAAACACACAATGTCTACTGTTAACCCATTCTGACCTGAGATCAGATTCATACGAGGTTTCCGCCGGACACACACTGGTCTGATGAAACCATTCTGACCTGAGATCAGATTCTAAAAAATGTCAGTCGTTCTTCGATTTTTCAAAAAATAGCAGACCTACAAGCTCGTATCGCGCCACTCGGTGGCGCGATATGAGCTTGTAGATCTGCTATTTTTAAATAGCTAAAGCATAACATGATGCCGACACCAAAACGGGTGCCCGGTCAGAATGGGATAAACACACAATGTCTACTGTTAATAATACTGACGATTATTTTTTATTTGCATATTACCCATAGTTATCTCATTAATCCCTCTTCCATCTCCCCCCCTCTCTAATCAGAGCCGTGTACTGAATTCTAATTTCCAGACTAAAACTGAAAGGTTTCTTGATTTCCGTGACAGTCTAGGTGTGGGCTTATTGCTGCCTCCAGTACAGTATGTCTGGGGCCAGACCTGATCTCATCATCATCATCATCATCCTGATGGCTTCTCTGAGTGGTGGTTTTGGCTGAAGCTGTGTGCTCTCTCATGGTTTTGGTCTGGGGTTGCTCCCCTGGTCTTGCGTGGTCTGGTGGAGTAATGGGAACGGTGGGGTTGCTTCCCTGTACTCTACTCCTGTCTCCTGATTGTTGTTCCCTCCGACAGCTACACACAGCCGCGGCCTGCCACCTGGCTCTCCGGTGCCGATAGTCCCCCAGTCTGTACGCACCCCACCCCCAGACAAGAGCAGGAGAGCCCCCCCTCCAACGCCGCCCAAACCCAGGCGACCAAGTTAGTACAGAGGCAGGCGAGAGACGGGTTTTTACTGTGGACGGAGCCCGCTTCATGCACTAGCCTGGTCCCTCCTACCTCAACTCAAAACCGTATCCTCTCCCCCCTTGCCTCTGGCCACCTTCCAAAATTGCTTTCCCAGCTTCATAGCATGCGCCAGTGCTTAGCCTCTCGTGGCCTCCTGCTCCTGTTCAACCTTAGAAAGAGAGAGGTGTGTGTGTGTGTGTGTGTGTGTGTGTGTGTGTGTGTGTGTGTGTGTGTGTGTGTGTGTGTGTGTGTGTGTGTGTGTGTGTGTGTGTGTGTGTGTGTGTGTGTGTGTGTGTGTGTGTGTGTGTGTGTGTGTGTGTGTGTGTGTGTGTGTGTGTGTGTGTGTGTGTGTGTGTGTGTGTGTGTGTGTGTGTGCGTGCGTGCGTGCGTGCGTGTGCGTGCGTGCGTGCGTGCGTGCGTGTGCGTGCGTGCGTGCGACAAGCAGGCATTTTGGATGTTGGAGGCAGTACCAACCTGCTTCAGTATTGGTGTTGGTGGGTTACTTTGGATGGTGACTTTTACAATCGCTCATTGACACGGATCAGTTGCACCACTAGAACCACTCCTCAATTGCCCTGAAAAGGCAGAGTTTGGCTTCTCGACAATGAGCAGGCCTGTGTGTTAATTAAACTCATAAAGTGTAAACATCCGTTTTTATAGCCTGACTAACAGTCCAGAGTCTGGGAGCGGCCTCCATTTGATTTGCAGAATATTGATGAAAGGGCTGTTTCGGTGGGGTCTTGCATGCGCTAGTTGGATATCCCGATTCCCCATCTTAAAAAATACATCTTATATTATATTTTGCCTCACGTAATCATACTGTCACTGTGTCAGATGCTATTAACTTGCTAGCATTAAAGGAACATTTCACATCTTTAACCCGGTCTTCATATAGTTGGTCCTCATTATCAGGTGGTACCATTTCTGTGTACTCACTCTGCGTCTCAGAGGTGGCCTGTGGTTAGTTTGGAAATAGGTGGGAATGCCAAACTAATGGAAAGTACAGGCTTTCTATTCCTGGAAGGTTTGCACACTGAAATAGAAGCCACTGGTGTTGCATCAATAAAAGTGTCCAATTTCAAATGACCACCGATGACGTCAACGGTAGGCACATTTTTAATTATCAACAGTTCACCTCTGAGACAGAGACCATGTACAGAAATGGACCATATGCTATGCAGGTATCGCGATGATGTTATTATTATTTTTAATATTCCTTTACTGCTAATTTATTCTTTGTCACATGACCATTGTCAGCCCTTTTTTCAGTTCGGCTATTTGTGGGGATAGAAGACACATAGGGGAGCCCAAAAAACACAAGAAAATGGGAATTTTTTTAATTCGTGTTGTAGGACCTTTAAGGCCTTCTGTTTGTTTTTCCGGTATATCTAGTGGAGGCTTAGTTACTGAAAGACAGGTCAGGGCCATTGTGCATTAAAATATGGGAACCAATCAGGTCAGGGGCATTGTGCATTAAAATATGGGAACCAATCAGGTCAGGGGCATTGTGCATTAAAATATGGGAACCAATCAAAATGTCGGTGCAGTGGTTGAGCAAATATAATTATGTAAAACTAATGGAGGCTACCCATCACATGATCCAACTCACTTAGCCAGTTTTACACTTTCAGAGTTAAATTAACTTTCAGGATGTTACTGTGTATACTGAATAGTATTGGATTCATTCAACTTTTTTATGATCAAGAACTAATACATAATAATACGGAGCCCCCATGGTAAGAAAAGAAAAATATATTATCTCGTCGGGACGAGATATTATCTTGTCTGGACGAGATAATATCTTGTCTGGACGAGATAATAAATTTTTCTTACCATGGCCACTCAGGGGCTCCGTATAATATCACTTTAACACATAATATAATAATAAATATAACAAAAATAGAGTGAATAACCTTTCTTAAATTTGCTCTAAAATGATGAAAGGAAGACATAATCTCTAAGATCTCTGTCCTCTGTCTCCCATTTTGTTGAGAGTGAATGTCACCGTGACCCTTCAGGTGTGTGTGTGTGTGTGTGTGTGTGTGTGTGTGTGTGTGTGTGTGTGTGTGTGTTTTGTGTGTGCTACACACTTGCCTTCATTAAAATCATTGCCATTGTCATCATCACCACAATAATAATTGGTTTCATGTTTGTACCCTTCATAGCTTCCTTCTGCAGACCAAAGCAGTAATCCTCTTGCTAACCCTAACCTTTGGTGTCCACATAATACCTTTACTAACAAACTCTTGAATGGGTTCATATCATCTAGTAATTTGTATTCAGTGTAATTCAAATATTTGTATCTTTAAAAGTCTTCATGAAGATTTTTTTTGTAAGAAAACCTTAGAATGCACCAATGTCCAGAACTTCTTATACCATTCAGTAACAGGTCAGATTATATTGAATTTAATTTGTATGGGTGTAAGTGCAACACCTGTTCATGCTCAGCATATCATTGTTGTGTCTTTGACCATTTCACTGGAACAACTGCTATTGCTTTCATCTGGTTTGTTTGTTTTCCCTCATTTTTCATTCTTCAAGCCCTGAAGAACTTGTTGCTCTTTGTGTCAGTGTTCTCTAAATAAGATAACGGCTGTGTCATGTCCATCACTCCTGCTGCTTCTCCCCAGCAGCCATGACAAACTGTGCTTCTCCCAGCGCTGTTCAGCCCACTAACAGTGAA
>NC_139714.1:29630154-29920154 GCF_964188405.1 Protomyctophum parallelum | reverse complement strand
GATTGATAGCAGTCGCAGCAATTTCTCTATGTGCCAAGTCAGTTGTCACAGGAACACTGTGTTACAGTCCACTTTCAGTTATCTTCGGGCTAATTTAAAATCCACATAGCCACTAATTCTACAATAAGTCTATGTAGAAAACTGGCCTGAATGCTGTTAACCACTTTTAACTGTAATAATGTCATTATAGGCAACAAAAAAAAAAGTATAATTTATGTTGTTAATCGTTGTGGGAGAGAGTTTGTTATATTGAATGTGCATTTCTCATCACACTTTCGCCTATGCTGCTTTCTTTCTGTACAAAAACACGAAACATTCAGCGAATGAGAGTAACCATGAAGACTTAGTTTTACCTGACATAGTTTTTACTGTATTTAAGGAGAAGGTTGCACTGGCTGTTTGCAGGTTTCTCTATCGAGGGCCCATCCCAGGCTAAGATCGAATGTGACGACAAGGGGGACGGGTCGTGTGATGTGCGATACTGGCCTACGGAGCCTGGCGACTATGCTGTACACGTCATCTGTGATGACGAGGACATCAAGGACAGCCCCTTCATGGCCCACATCCTCAACGCAGCCAATGACGTCTTCCCAGAGAAGGTTGGAGTCTGCCCCTTCGTGTCCTTTTTTAATGAGCTTACGTTCGTATCAGTTCATATACTGTATATCAACAGCACTTTCCCACTCAAAGCCTTCAAAATATCTTTTGGCAAAGTATCCATGTTTGTGCTAACTATATCCGCCTCGTTTTAGGTGAAATGTTATGGTCCTGGTTTGGAGCCCACCGGCTGCATTGTCAACAAGCCCGCCGATTTCACCATTGACACCAATGGTGCTGGTAGAGGAGAACTGAGGATCTATGCCCAGGTATGAATGCAAACATCTCTTGCTAGTAGCCTAGTTCGGTTTTCCTCATGAGGGAAACCAGTCTTATGTGAAAATTGAACTCCGCGAGGAATGCAAGTGGAATGCAGTGCAAGTGAAGTGTGTTTTTGTGCTAACAGGACGCAGAGGGCTTCCCTATTGACATCCAGATCACGGACAACGGCGACAGCACCTTCTTCTGCGTCTACATCCCCGGCAAGCCCATAAAGCACACCATCATCATCACATGGGGCGAGGTCAACGTCCCCAACAGTCCCTTTAGGGTGAGGACGGAGAACCAACATCAATGGATCCATAATGCTACAGATGTATAGCCACTCAAAAAGGAACTGTGTGGATTCCACACAGTTCACTGTAGAACCTTCCTTCTGCTGTATAAATCTTCAACTGATTTTACATCTGTTGCATGCGTATAGTTAATTTGTTTTATTGTGTGTTTGAATGACTCAGGTGACCATCGGAGAGGGCAGCCACCCTGAGAACGTGAAGGTGTATGGTCCAGGGGTGGAGAAGTCAGGGCTGAAGGCCAACGAGCCGACCTACTTCACTGTGGATTGTAGCGAAGCAGGACAAGGTTAGACTCGGGAGTGAATTTAGCTCAATGGCCAAAACAGAGGACTTGTCCTTTCTCTTCATTAAAAATAACCACCTCCAACGTCTGTTCTCATCAACCAGGTGATGTCAGCATCGGGATCAAGTGTGCTCCGGGTGTGGTGGGCCCGGCGGAGGCCGACATTGACTTTGACATCATCAAGAATGACAACGACACCTTCACGGTGAAGTACACGCCCCCTGGGCCCGGGCGCTACACCATCATGGTCCTGTTTGCTGATCAGGTGAGACAGCCCGACGTGAAACAGACGCCACAGCGTGTCAGCTGCTTGGTGTACTGGCCATCTGTAGCGTCATAAGTTCACATCCGGCACATGACATGCTTTGCTTCTTATAAGTCAAAAAACGACAACCTTCTTCTATGTAATTTTTCCAGCTCTCATAAGACTTATTTTCTTCAAACGCCGGTGGGACTCTGTAGTTAATGTTGTTAGCCATCCTCTGCTACCGTTGATAAGACAAAAACGACAACCTTCTTCTTTGTAATATGAAACTTTAATCAGTTGAACGTAGCGCAAAATAACAACCTGGCCACTGCCATTGATACACATAAAAGACTGTCTGCTAAAGCCTGCGCATAGTGCAAAGCCCACTGGGTAGTGGGAAGTACCATATTAACCCATTCTGACCTGAGATCAGATTCATACGAGGTTTCCGCCGGACACACACTGGTCTGATGAACCCATTCTGATCAGATTCTAAAAATGTCAGTCGCTCTTCGATTTTTCAAAAATAGCAGACCTACAAGCTCGTATCGCGCCACTCGGTGGCGCGATATGAGCTTGTAGATCTGCTATTTTTAAATAGCTAAAGCATAACATGATGCTGACACCAAAATGGGTGCCCGGTCAGAATGGGATAATAGTGCAATGCAAAACCAGAATATTTACAGCTTCCTCTTCTTTCTTTACTGTACTGTCCGTTATAAATCCCCCATATATAATTATGATAAGAAACAAATGAAAGGGGTCTTGGAAATGCGCCCTACTAAAGTTTGATCTTTTAAACAGGAAATCCCCGTCAGCCCATTCAGAATCAAAGTGGACCCTTCCCATGATGCAGCTAAGGTCAGGGCCGAGGGGCCTGGACTCGGCAAGACAGGTGAGTGACAGAATACCGAACCGTAAGATCTGACTGAGTGAGATAAGGTAACATGTTTGTCATAGAGTAGACCAAATCTCAAAACACACAAACATATGTCCGTTATACAATAACCCTACAATGTCTGTTAACCCATTCTGACCAGAGATCAGATTCATACGAGGTTTCCACTGGACACACACTGGTCTGATTAACCCATTCTGACCTGAGATCAGATTCTAGAAATGTCAGTCGCTCTTCGATTTTTCAAAAATAGCAGACCTACAAGCTCGATATGAGCTTGTAGATCTGCTATTTTTCAATAGCTAAAGCATAACATGATGCTGACACCAAAATGGGTGCCCGATCAGAATGGGTTAATATATATATATATATATAATATATATACATATATATGTCTTTGCAACGGAAACTCGTAGACCGGTTTTCAATGCACCCATTTCCTGTGCAATCATTCAAGGTGTGGAGGTGGGCAAACCAACCCACTTCACCATATACACCAAGGGAGCAGGCAAGGCCAAGCCTGAGGTCCACTTTACCGGAGCAGCTAAAGGAGAGGCTGTTAGAGACTTTGAAATCATCGACAACCATGACTACTCATACACCGTCCGCTACACTGCCATACAACAGGTAACCCCTTTATTTGTTTTTTCTACAGTTGATTTATCAGGGGCAATTATTTTGTTGTTGTTGATTTTAGAGCCAATACCGCTCAGTGGTGGGTGTTCCTCAAGCCTGTTTGACTGTCAGAAGGGTGTCTGTCTGTGTGTGTGTGTGTGTGTGTGTGTGTGTGGGTGTCTCTCTCTCTCTCTCTATTGTGCTCAGTGATGGGCGACAATGAACTGCTCTTCACCTTTTGATCTTTTTTTTAAAGGATGGTGTTGTTCCTGTGAATTCCTTTTTATTTTTTGTGATTAAGACTTGCATGTAGTTAAGATCCTGTTTTGACCTGTATTACCCGGCAGTGCGCAATAAAGGACCATTGAAAATCAAATCTCTCTCACTCTCACACACACACTTTCTCTTTCAGGGAAGCATGTCGATCACAGTCAGTCACGGGGGTGACCCAATTCCAAAGAGCCCCTTTAACATTGCTGTGGCCCCGCCCCTTGACCTCAACAAGGTCAAGATCCATGGTTTAAACAACAGTGAGTATGGCCTGGCACATTGCAAACATGTTTATTTATGGGAGCCAGAGGCAAAAGACACAGCATTTGTCAGGAAGATGAGTTTGACCTGTGTGTGCTCTCTGTGAGAACATCCATAACACTTGGCCTCTCAGAGCGAAATGTTCAACTAACGGGCCAACACCCCATCCAACACTGCCAAGACGTTGCAGGCTCGTGTCGACGTAGAATCGCTTCTTATCTATTTTAATGTAATACGACAGACATACGATTATTATGAGTCGTAAATACTCGCCTGTCGTAAACATGCACCTTCTCTGTAGGTTTGAGAAGACCAACGACTGACCACCAGTTGTATGTATTTTGTATTTCTTCGTAGAGGTGGACGTGGGCAAGGATCAAGAGTTCACGATCAACACGCGAGGTGCAGGGGGCCAAGGTAAACTGGAAGTGAAGATCACGTCGCCCTCTCGCCGACCCATCCCCTGCAAGCTGGAGACGGGCACTGCCAACGAGGTCCACACCGTGAACTACATCCCACCGGAGGAAGGGCCCTACAAAGTGGACATCTTTTACGACGGAAACCCCGTGTCGGGGAGTCCATTCACTGTGGAAGGAGTCATGCCCCCAGACCCTTCAAAGGTACAGACATGTTGTATGTAGGCTACTGTACCTTCAGTAATCTTCCAGACCTGAAACTTTTCAAGAACCAGTTAAGTTCTGTGATGTTCTTTTTGTTCCTGTGTCTGAACTTTCCCAACTGAGCTGACATCAGAAACTGGGTTGCAGAGTATGGTTGAATATCTTGACATAATTGATTCCCGTTAGCAAAACCGGTATTCTTTTGTATAACAGCTTGAGTGTGAAATTAAGTTCTGAAATGATGTCTATGCCTTCTTTGCTCCTCTCCATCTGTGTGTGGGCGTGTGAGTTTTGATCAGATAAAATGCAAGTGAGACAGAATGCAAAATCCGATTATAGCAACAGAAGATAGAAGTCCTACATCTGACACTGGACAGGGGTCATATCATACTCCATACTGTACATCATAACACCATCTAATGCCTTGTTTCCTTGCTCAGGTGCGCGCGTATGGCCCAGGTCTCCAGGGAGGTGTTGTGGGTAAACCCGCACCCTTCGCCATCGACACCAAGGGAGCGGGAACGGGCGGCCTGGGCCTGACCGTAGAAGGTCCCTGTGAGGCCAAAATTGAATGCCAGGACAACGGGGACGGCTCCTGCTCTGTGTCCTATCTGCCCACCGAGCCCGGGGAGTATGCCATCAACATCCTCTTTGCTGACCAGCACATCCCCGGGTCACCCTTCAAGGCCATGGTGCAGTCGGTGTTCGACCCCAGCAAGGTGACGGCCAGCGGCCCTGGCCTAGAGCGGGGCAAGGTTGACGAGACGGGCTCCTTCACAGTGGACTGCTCCAAGGCCGGAGAGGCCGAGCTCACCATCGAGATCATCTCTGACTCCGCCGGGGCCATGAAGGCCGAGGTGCACGTCCAGAACAACAGCGACGGCACCTACTCCATCACCTACATCCCACAGTTCCACGGCATGTACACCATCACCATCAAGTACGGGGGCCATGCTGTGCCGAAGTTCCCTGCCCACGTGCAGGTGGAGGCGGCTGTGGACACCAGCGGAGTGAAGGTCTACGGTCCAGGAGTAGAGCCCAGAGGTGAGGTCATGTGGGATGAGTTACTGATGTGAATGCATGTTGGAAACACTGTTTCTAAAGGGCATCTGGTAAATCACTGGAAAGACCAGGCACTTTCCAGCAATGTTCAGAAAGTCTTGGAAATGGAAAGGCACAATGTTTCTACTTTTGCATTACACTGTCAAATGTTGAAGTAGGTCGTTCATTTATTGTTTATGTTTCTGTCCGACAGCGACAGTTAATATATAATCAGTTTAATCACTTTAACCTTACATACATTATTTGAAAATAGACTACGTACGAGCTCTTGCATTGTCAATCTGCTGAGATCATCAACATTTTATTTTTAACAACACAAATGTTATGGGATTCCTGGCACAAACTATTTCACTGATATAAATCACAGGGTGCAACTGAAATGATTGAAATTCCATGGAAAACTCTGTGATGAGACGTTTCTGTCCCAAACGCAATCTGACGGCTCCAACCAAGGTCTATTTTCCTCCTCCTACCTTGCATATACAGTAGCTACGGTAAACTATTGCATCAACTTACAGTAGGCAATAATCTCAATTTAAACGTAACTTTCAACCTGGTGTCCCTGTTTTGCGCATGTCACAAAATATGGTGTAAATTGCCAGTCTGAGCTTGTAGATCAGCTATTTTCACTATTTGTCGTATGTCGTGTACAATGTGTATCTATATGGCTATAATGGTTATACTTCAATGAACCCACAAGCACTGCTGTCAAGAAGGAAAGATGGAAGCACTCACTTTGTTTCACTTTCACTTACTCTCCTATACCTTCTTTTTTTTTAAAACCCCTTTGTTCTTTCACCCCTTATTTCTTTCTTTTCCTGGCTATCCAAGAGAGAAACTATTTGACCAGTAGGCCAGGGGGAACTGGCTGCAGCTTGACTGACATTACTGGCCCACTTGGCCAAGTCTGGATTTAATCAGTCCAGTCTGACACTGATTGGTCACATATGAGAGGAATTGGTGTGTGTGTGTGTGTGTGGGGGGGGGGGTGTTGTATGATTGGCTGGCTCTTCTGTTGACTGACAGTGATTAGGTGTAATTTTCCCCGCCAGTGGGAGTGATACCGCACGCACGCGCACACACACACACACACACACACACACACACACACACACACACACACACACACACACACACTCTGTCAACAATGATGTTCAATCAATCAAAACTTCATCTGAGACCAAGTATCTATCATGTACAGAATACAGATAGGAAGGTCTTATTTCTCAGGCAGATATCTTTATACATACTGTATGTGTTAACTCATGAGACTGTAGAGAAACACGATCAGAGTTCCTTTAACTATGTTGAGTTGAGTAGTATAACGCTGTTTAAATAGCGGGTAAATAAATACTGCACTGGGGGACTTCGCTAGATTTCAGACCAGCTGGTCTGGTCTAAGGTACAATCGCTTACAGTGCTTCCTGTAAGATGACAATAATGCCAACAATTTGCCAGAGCACACCTCATTTTAAGACCAACCATGGACACACAGATACATGCACCGCAAATACATGGTGTACTTAGACATTGTTGCTGCTGGGTGTGAAAAGAACTGCATCGATTGTAAACTAGCAGTCAAAATTCTCCTGCACTTTGTGCCGATTTGCGGCAGGTGTTTAACCGCTAGCCACTGCAGATCTACAAGCTCATAGCGCGCCACCGAGTGGCGCGCTACGAGCTTGTAGGTCTGCTATTTTTGAAAAATCGAAGAAGCGACTGACGTAGAAGACATTTTTATAATCTGATCTCAGGTCAGAATGGAAAACTGTCAGGATGTAGAAGACATTTTTAGTATCTGATCTCAGGTCAGAATGGGTTAACACTGTGCACATTTGTGTCCCATGTCCCAGGGGTGCTGCGGGAGGTCACCACCCATTTCACCGTGGACGCGCGGGCTCAGACCAAGAGTGGAGGCAGCCACATCAAGGCCCGCATCGTCAACCCCTCCGGTGCCAACACGGACGCCTACATCACAGACAAGGGCGACGGCACTTACCGAGTAGAGTACACAGCCTACGAAGACGGTGAGGCTCCCCAAAGTTATGAACTCTATGCAAGATCAACAATCCCATGCTGTTGGAATTGACTGTGATCAGATCGTATCTGATTTGGCTGGAAAGAGCCACAGCGAGGCCAGGGTTTAATTAACCACCTTAGTTTGAATCTTCTTCGAAAATCTACAATCTCACAGTGCTCCGTGGCGCGTTGTACACACGCGTGCGTGCGTGCGTGCGTGCGTGCGTGCGTGCGTGCGTGCGTGCGTGCGTGCGTGCGTGCGTGCGTGTGTGCGTGCGTGCATACAGCAGATGTTTGCCATTATTTGCTTTGTTTGGACACCACCCCTCCAATTAGATACTTTGCCAATACTGCTCTAGTAATATTCCTGAGGAGAATGAATGGTGAAGATGGGAATGCTGGAACACATGCGGCCTGTAACAGAAGAGAGAATGAATGGATGAATGGATGGATGGATGGATGAATGCAAAAGGGCCTTCTGTAATAAACGGGGGCTTACAGAGATGGGGGGAGGAGAAGACGGAGCTGGATGTGTGGCATGGCATAGTCTGGTATTTATAGCTGTTGCCTGTCTGGTCACAGCAGATGGTTTTCCACTGATAGTGATACGTGTCAGGTCCAAGTACGCTCCACTCTGGGACAGAAATACTGGTACTATCCCTGTGGCAGCCTCCTGGGTCTGTGACCCTCTTACCGTGTTCTCATTCTTCCACTCACTCATTCACTCACTCACAGTCACACACACACACACACACACACACACACACACACACATGGATGTCAATCAGGCCTATATGCTATTAATCTTTATTTCTCTCTCTCGCTGTCCTCTCTGACTCTCATCCATCCAGGCATTCATCTGATAGAGGCGTTGTACGACGACGTGGCGGTACCAAATAGTCCGTTCCACGTGGCGGTGACGGAGGGCTGCGATCCGAGCCGCGTGCGAGCCTACGGGGCAGGTCTGGAGGAGGGCCTGGTCAACAAGCCCAACCGCTTCACTGTGGAGACCAGGTACTCTCTCTGCCCCTATAGCGTCACACACAGATGGAGGGTTAAAGATACTCTTCTGATATGTGGAACCGTGCCATCTATTACAGTTTACTGCAGGGTTTAATACACACCAGGGGTCCTACGTGTGTACAGTAAAGATGTTGTTGGGCTGTCAGAATCTTTATATACTTAAGGCAGGTATTAAAAAAGTCTTTATAAGATCATTGCTTCCTTCCTTCCCTCCCTTGTCTTCTTTTCATCGCTCATTTTCTGTCCTCCCGTGTCTCTTCCTCAGGGGTGCTGGCACTGGGGGTCTGGGCCTGGCCATCGAGGGTCCGTCGGAGGCCAAGATGTCCTGCAAGGACAACAAAGATGGCAGCTGCAGTGTGGAGTACATCCCCTTCACCCCTGGAGAGTATGACGTCAACATCACCTTTGGAGGTCTTCCCATTCCAGGTAACGGGACGTGGTCAACATCTGTTCCGCACTTAATAAAACCTTATATTTGGAAAACAAAGCAATACTTCCTCATCTATGTTGGTGTTGTGACTTTATATATTGTCATTCACTTCCATAAGAGGGTGGAGAGGTGGTGGAGTTAGTTGCTTTAGGAGGGGGAGAGGAGGTGGAGTTAGTTGCTTTAGGAGGGGGAGAGGTGGTGGAGTTAGTTGCTTTAGCAGACTGTTTGAGTTAGAGTTGAGAGGTTTTGTCCGAAGCGCTTTTTACTACTTTTCATTGGTTCAATATTTTCAAAACAACACACAGACGTAAAGGGTGTTCAATAGCACTGATTTATGCAAAAAAGAAAAAGATAAATCTAAAACTCATAAAATGGAGTTAGGTGGTTTTGTTCCCGACAGCAAACAATATAATATTATAATGTAAGTCAGTGTCCATTTTCTGATCCCCATTGTGTGTGTGTGTGTTGCAGGCAGCCCATTCCGTGTCCCAGTGCGAGAGCTGGTGGACCCCAGCAAGGTGAAGTGCTCCGGCCCGGGGCTGGGCAGCGGAGTGAGGGTACACGTCCCTCAGACCTTCACCGTAGACAGCAGCAAGGCTGGCCTTGCCTCTCTGGAGGTGCAGCTCTATGGACCCACTGGTGAGAGACAACAACCATAACTCTTACTTTTTTTTTTTTTTTTGCTTTTTTTGCGGCTTACGCCTTTTATTGATTTTTGAAGGGACAGACAGTAGGCTGACAGGAAACGGGAGAGAGATGGGGGGATGACATGCAGTAAAGGCCGTGTCGGGTCCGGGAGTCGAACCCGCGGCACACTGCGACTGGATTACCAGTCCGGTGCCCAGACCGTTACGCTACGGCCTGGGCCCATAACTCTTACTTTAACCTCAACCTTGTTCTTCGTTTCCAACCCTAACACTGAACCTATAAGCCCAAAATGTCCTGATATTTTTGTCCTTGTGTGAAGACGTTTGTGTTGAGTCTCACAAAGGATCCAAGTCGGACACACACTCTCAGAAGGTCATCCTGCTAATACGATGATTTCTGTCTTTGCCTCCAGGTGTGGCCGAGCCCGTCGACGTCACCGATAACGGTGATGGAACACACACCGTCAACTACACCCCCGCCAGAGATGGACCGTACACTGTGTGTGTTAAATACGCTGACCAGGAAGTTCCTCGCAGGTCAGGACGAAAGAGATACATGACTTTTATTGGAGAAGACTAGTTTCCCTTGTTTGTTTTGCTATCATCCTTATATTGTCATCCTTTGGAATTCCTCTCCTGCAGTCCCTTTAAGATCAAGACGCTGCCAGCTCATGATGCCAGTAAGGTTCGCGCCAGCGGACCGGGCCTGAATGCATCTGGGGTGCCCGCCAGCCTTCCTGTTGAGTTCACCATCGATGCCAGAGATGCTGGCGAGGGTCTGCTCACAGTTCAAATACTGGTGAGTCAGAGCAGCTTCACAAACGGGGTATAGGCACGAAATGTTACGTCCAAATAAGGCACTGGAATTCTCAGTCCGGGGCTGGGTCCAATTCTCAGTCCGGGGCTGGGTCCAATACTAAACCTCATGTGCATTATATTATAGCGCACTATGGAAACCTAAGGGTGATTTATTCGTAGGTGCGTGCTGGTGTTGCACACTGAAAATATACATCTGTAATCCACGTAACTCGAGAACCATTCACCTCACCTGGCCTTGAGTCGGTCGGATAGACGGTTGTCCACAACCGTCACAAAAGGCTCTGGTCAGGCTCTGCCAGTGGACCTCATGAGCCTCAGCCAATTGATTGCCATGCAACCCCACACCTGCCATTTGATTACTTAACCAGTCCACTATTCAGTTAGTTTGCACACTCATCAGACACAGGCAGACAGACAGATACAGAGATCAGTACAGCATGGGCACAAAAGGGACACAGACAGACGGTTAAACGGGTGTTATGACAACAGGTATTGCATACTAGGTTCCCAACTTGCATCGTTCCCAAGTAGACCTAGTGATCTAGTGTAAAACAATATGTAAAAGTAAGGAGGAATATAACAATAATGAATAATAAACTTTATTTGTAGGCTATAGCACTTTTAAATACTGAGTTAAAGTGCATCAAACATAAAATGTAGGCTAAGGAAAAAATTTACAAAAGAAAAATCTAATAAAAGAGCATAAAAAGATAAGAACCAAACACAGACTGCAATTAGGAAGTAGTAAAAGCAAGTCTATGATTCAGTCAGGACAACTCATGAATCCTGGAATATATATTTATTGAATATAAAATGAGCAATATATTTTTTATGGTTTGGCGATGAATTGGATCTGCTTTTTAGGTACTCCGATTAAACGCATCAGTCCCAACCGTAGGAAGCAAGCAAGCAAGCAGGATGAGCAGTGCAAACTTCCAGTTTAAATAGCCGTTATGAAGCTGGAATGAGTGTGTGATTGGATGAGTGTATGAGAACTTGATGCTGAGGCGGCCCAATGAACTGCCGGCAGCAACTTCCTGACTGAACTTGCTTCATAAGTGTGTTTTACTAAATTATTTAAAAGAGAACACTGCATTTTCTAGCCTGGTCTCCTCAGGCAGGTCATTCCAAAGCCGAATGGTCCTTCTAGATTGGTGCTGTTTTTCGGAGAAACGTTGGAAAAACGTTGCTAAAAATCCGAAAAACGCTGCATTGCGCAGGGAACGACCAGACGGGTCGAGATCCTACCCGAGGATCTCGCATATGCATACTGTATTAAAAGGTCTGTGAAGCAGGAAGGGGCAAGTAATCAATAAAATATTTGAATAAATTCTATAACAAATAGGTAACCAATGAAGGGAGATTAAAATTGTTGTAATGTGCTCGTACACCTCTCTGCAGTCTTCTACTTTCTTTCCTAATTATTGCTTTGTTCTGCCGCCCTTGTTAACCCACTATGCACCAACTGTCCACATGGCTTCCTCTCCCACTCGTGTGGGTGTTTGTCTAACTGTCGCTGCAGGGTCCTGATGGCTGCGGACACGAGGCCTCTGTGTTTGTGAAGGACTGGGGCACGAGGGTGTGGGAGAGACATATAGTAAAGGGAACCATCCCCTTCCGTATTCTTAAGAAAGGCTCCGTAAGCCCCTACTCTCTCTCTCTTCTCCGGCCTCCCCCTTTTAACCTCCCGCTCTTCACATGCTGTCTGACGTCCCCCCCCCCCCCCCCCCATGCCACCGTGCTCCCTTCCTCCCTGCCATCCTTTGTCTGTATGCGCCTGGGTACTTTTTGATTCATTTCGAAAGCTAGTCGAATGTTAAAGTTGTTTTTCTCAGTTTCTAATCTCCTGTCGATTGGGTACTATGGTCTTTCCATTAGTAAAAAGTTTTTGGCGTTTTTGAGTCCGTAAATGTGTAATAGGTTTCTGAGGGGATTAGTCGCCTGGGTTGAAACTCCACTTTCACGCCGGGAGAGTGAAGTGAGCTCGGCCGACGTTCTTTTAAAACTTTGCACATCCAAACACCTGGAGGCCCCGGGGCAGAGAGGTGCAGGGTTTAGGGGCGTTTTGGATGTGGAAGTGCAAAGTCTCCCCTTTTTCATTTTGCAGAAGGCAGCAGCAGCAGCCCACAGCATACAGTGTTCCTCCCGTATCTCCCCTTCCCCTGACTGTCTCCCTGTGGACTGACTAATGTACAGTAGCCCTTCCAGAACTCCACTAACCGGAGTAGTGCTTCCTAAACTTTGGCACCATCGCCCCATCCTTTACACCCCCGTCACTGCATTGTACATCGCTGTGTGTGAAGGAGATGATGATGCTCAAATCAACAATTTATCGGAGAGACACACACACACACACGCACACACACACACACACACACACACACACACACACACACACACACACACACACACACACACACACACACACACACACACACACGTTAGCACACACTTTGACACGCAACTTATTCGTGTCCCTGTGCCTTCAGGATCCCGAGGGCAAGCCCAAGAAGGCTAACATCAGGGACAACAGGGACGGGACATACACGGTGTCCTATGTCCCCGACATGACGGGACGCTACACCATCACCATCAAGTACGGAGGAGACGAGATTCCCTACTCGCCCTACCGCATCCACGCCCTGCCGTCTGGGGATGCCAGCAAATGCCTGGTCACAGGTCAGGACCCACGTGCTGAATATGCTAGTATAGTGCAGTGCTTCTCAAACTCTTTCATGTCAAGGACGCCCAAATTGGCACTTGTTAGACCGCGGACACCCATTTGAAAAGATATGCCCATAAGAGAAGATTTTTTACAGTGCTAGCAGTGATCCCCCCCCCCCAGTTTGACATGCATTAGGCCATGGACCTCCATTTGTATTGTCAATGTTAATTTAACTCTGAGAGTGTTCCATTTGTACACTCTCAGAGGTACAGACCCATAAGGGTCCATTTGCTTCCAAACTATCATTTAGCTGGGACTTGGAACTCCCTCAAGGACCCCTGGGGGTCCGCGGACTCCACTTTGAGAACCACTGGTATAGTGTTGAAAACATGTATCCACATTATTCAGTCAAACTATTTCATTTTTCCCATATATATATATATACCGTATATATTATTTTAAATGATTACATTTTTATTTCCCTGCAGTATCTATTGGAGGACACGGATTGGGTGAGTGTCTTTTCTCTTTTTTTCTGTTTATTGCGCACTCTGTGAAAGACGATTGAACGCGCCGTTTGAGGTGGACGGACGGTGAACCTCGCGTCCTCATGTCGTCTGTCACCTCTGACAGGAACAGGCCTCGGCCCCACCATCCAGATTGGCGAGGAGACGGTCATCACCGTGGACGCCAAGGCCGCCGGCAAAGGGAAGGTCACGTGCAAGGTGTCCACCCCCGACGGCGCCGAGCTGGACGTGGACGTGGTGGAGAACGCCGACGGGACGTTCGACATCTACTACACGGCGCCAGAACCGGGGAAATACATCATCACCATCCGCTTTGGCGGCGAGCAGATCCCCAACAGCCCCTTCCACGTGGTGGTGAGTTGCGGTCACTGTCCTCAAAGCTTTTGCAGCTCGTTGCTTTTTTTTGTTTTGGATCCCGATCTGTGTGGAATGTTAACAAGTTAATTCGTGTTGTTTTTGTCCTCGTTGACATAAAGTGTCACATACATAAAACAATGTATGAGGCCTCACATGGATGTTTTCTGATACTGTTTATGTACACGTTTTAAGCAAAAGTGCACCAAGTGTATTATCAATCTAAATGACATACTGTAAGATATCGTCATTTTATGCCAATGAGCATCATAAAATGTCTCCAGTGTAGCGTTGATTGATAAAACGGGCTAAATGAGGCATTGCATCTCCAATTCCTCACAAAAGGGTAGATACAGTACAAGCAGTACAATCATGCAGTCTTGGAGCTTAAAATGACCTTTGACTGGACACTGAGGCTTTGTCATTACCTTGTTTTTCATCATTTTTGACTATGGGCTATAGCCCATACCGTACGGCATACTATAGCACGCTGTTTTTCATAATTTTTGAGGATTTGAAAAAAAAAAAAAGGGTTATAGCCCATCGTTTTTTGAAAATTTGAAAAAAATGTGTTAACCTCGTTTTTCATCATTTTCGACCATGGGCTATAGCCCCTACCGTACGGCATACTATAGCACGCCGTTTTTCATCATTTTTGAGGATTTGAAAAAAAACAACAACAAAAGAACATGGGTTATAGCCCATTGTTTTTTCATATTATTTAGATAGCTAGCTTGGTGTGTAACTCTTACTAAGACTACAGGACAACGTCATTTTGCTCGTGTACGTACAGTATGTGTGTGGTGGTGTTTATACAGTACCTTCCTTCCCCTTGCTAGGCCAGTGACACCATCCCTATAATAGAAGAGCCATGTGACAAACTACAGTTATCGCGGCCCTACTCTCCCTACGTGGGCTACCCTCCTCACTGGGTATACATAAAAAAACATCTCCACCACTCCAAACTGTCTCCTGCTCCATACTGTAACTTTTTACCTTTCACTGTACACGCATCACTTAATTGTAGTTTGCAGTCGCTATACCCTCATGCCCCGCCGAAGCTTCATAGTGTCAATGACGTGATACAGAAAAATGTACCTTTTTTTCCTTTCTCCAGCGTGATCGTTTCAGCTGCATGCATCGCTTTGTTTTCCGTCATCCTCTCTTGTCTATACGCTGATCTGTGATCTGTGACCATCGTCATCCCTCTGCTGTCCTGTATGCCGGGGGGCAAAGCCTGCTGCTCCACGGCTGCCATTCCTTTCTCCGCCCCTCCTTCAGGCTCCGACGCCACAATGTAAAATAATCCCCCCCCCCCCGCACCTTTCTCCATCTGTCCTTTCAGGCCACAGAGGAGCCCGTCACCCCCGGCGATGGGATGGAGCCCATGCTTCGCCCCTTCAGTCTGGTCATACCCTTCACTGTCCAGAAGGGAGAAATCACAGGTGAGATTAACCCATTCTGACCTGAGATCAGATTCTAAAAAAATGTCTTCTAAATGTCAGTCGTTATTCGATTTTTTTCAAAAACAGCAGACCTACAAGCTCGTAGCGCGCCGCTCGTAGCGCGCCACTCGGTGGCGCGCTGTGAGCTTGTAGATCTGCTGTTTTTCAATAGCTAACACCAAAAGGGGTTCCCGCCCAGAATGGGTTAAGACTCTGTTTGCTTGTTTGCTTGACGTGCCATCTCTGCTTTATTCGCGAAATCGGTGGAGAGCGATGCAGAAAAAAAAGAGACGAGGTGAGGTGAAGCTGAAACACTGCTATAATGTGGATTATAACTGACTACACAGGTGAAGTGCGCATGCCCTCTGGGAAGACGGCCCGGCCAAACATCACCGATAACAAGGATGGCACTGTCACGGTCAAGTACTCCCCTACCGAGAAAGGCCTGCACGAGATGGACATCAAATACGACGGCAACCACATCCCAGGTACTGTATGCCACATGCACGCACCAAGGAGGCAGGCAGGCACATCCACACTCGCTTGTGCATGCACGCACATACTGTACGCATAACTACCTATCAAAGTCTATCAATGCAATGTAGTCTATGTCAAAGATAACCATGCCAGTGTTGGATTGGATTGCATAGTATTTATTGTCCTTATGGGGCAATTTGTGTTAATAATAATAATAATAATAAAACTTTATGACCATTGAGAGCTTTATAGACAAGTAAAAGAGTTGCAGTAGTGAACACAATAAATCATACAAATAAACACATGAATAAGTTGTGTTGCAACAGTAGTCAACAAAATAAATCATAAAAACAAACACATAAATACACAAGTTGTGATGAGCTATTAAAAACATTAAAATTCCATCTGTCCTTCGTTAAAGTGTGTGTAACATAGCAACTATAGGCCTACAGCTTATTCAAAAACGAAACAGCCGAGGGAACAAATGATCTCAGATATCTGTTTGAATTGGCCCTTAAATGTGCCTCCTCCCTGATGGCATGGAGAGGGTGTTGAGGGTCCACCAGAAAGTTATTGCCAATGGTCTTTTGTCAGAAATGTAACAATCCTTCCCAGTTTGCCAAACAATCTATCAACATTGAAACCCCTCGACTTTTCTCAAGGAAAACATGTCTCTGGTTGTCCTTTTTGCAGATGTAGGCAGTCAGTGTTGTTGGCATCAAAAGCAATTTTGTCATCCAGAATGGTGCCAATATTGTCTTACTATTTCCACTAGCTATGCCATTAATAAAAGTCGGTGCCGTGACAGAAGGGTCAACTCAAAACCCCTTTCCTTTTGTAGTAAAGTGTTTGGGCGAAAGTCACCAAGCATGTCTTATGTATGAGACCTTAAGATGCAAGTACAGTATGAGACATAACATCATTTGCTGAAATTGGTATGCATGTGTAAAGCGTGTTGGTGCCTTGTTGTTGCTTCCAGGAAGTCCCCTCCAGTTCTATGTGGATGCCATTAACAGTGGTCACGTGACAGCCTATGGTCCTGGTCTGAGCCACGGCATGGTCAACAGACCTGCTGCCTTCACCATCGTTACCAAGGACGCCGGGGAAGGTAGGCATCATGAGATGAGACACATGGGCCCCACTCACTGAGCTGTTTATGCCCATTATGAATGTAAAGGAATTTACACAACTTCCCACGTTAGGTGCAACTTCCTCACGACAGCTCCTCGGAGGCAGACTTTTGTGGGACCAAAGCTTGCGTATATCATTAAATGCCTTAATCTTCATTCAAAATCAATTACTATAGTGCCAAACATCAAATGCCCAACATTTGTCAACACATATTTATAAAAATCACACTTGTGTGAAGTGAGGGGCGCTCTTATCATACATCATCGTTTCCAATTCCAATGTAGGAGTCGGCACAGTTCGTGCAAAGGACAGTTTCCCCTCAGTAATCAATAAAGCTCTGTTAAAAAAATTATCAGATATTGGCGGATTCCAACCTCCAACCTTTTACCTCAGCAAAAGTGAGTGAGCAACTGTTCAGTAGAAATGGCTTATACATTATGTAGACCCTTATGTCCAAGTTGTATTCGTTTTTGGTCGTAAGCTTGACCTTTGTAAATTAACTTCTTATTACTTTATTAACGTTCAGTGGATCCATCGCGTGAGTGACTCACTTGCCAACATAAGCTGATCTACATACAAGTTGACAACTTGATTACGTGTACGTATGCTCTCACGCAGAGTTCCCAGTTGCCTTTTATGGTTGTTAAATGGGCCGTAGATGATCTACACGGGAACGCGCTCGTGACTGTCAGCCAGGCAAACATTAGCTACAGACGTGATACACACATAGAGCCTGTACAGGTGAATCGCACGTGAGACTGTACTTTATTTAGGCACTTTTTTTTTTTTTTTTTTAAGATATTTTTTTTGCGGCTTACGCCTTTTATTGATTTTTGAAGGGACAGACAGTAGGCTGACAGGAAACGGGAGAGAGATGGGGGGATGACATGCAGTAAAGGCCGTGTCGGGTCCGGGAGTCGAACCCGCGGCACACTGCGACTGGATTACCAGTCCGGTGCCCAGACCGTTACGCTACGGCCTGGGCCTATTTAGGCACTATTTACGAACAGCTTGGTGAATCAGGCCCATTGATTTGCAAAGAGGTCATTGTAAGAGTCCTTACAATGACTATAGATTAGATTTGCCGTCTCATCCTTGCTGTGCTCTCCCTCCAGGCGGTCTGTCTCTGGCGGTGGAAGGGCCCTCCAAAGCAGAGATCAGCTGTAAAGACAACAAGGACGGGACGTGCACCGTGTCCTACCTGCCCACCGCTCCAGGAGACTACAACATCATAGTCAAGTTTGACGACAAGCACATCCCTGGCAGCCCCTTCACCGCCAAGATCACTGGTACTGTGTGTGTGTGTGTGTGTGTGTGCGTGCGTATGCGTGTGTGTGTGTGTGTGTGTGTGTGTGTGTGTGTGTGTGTGTGTGTGTGTGTGTGTGTGTGTGTGTGTGTGTGTGTGTGTGTGTGTGTGTGTGTGTGTGTGTGTGTGTGTGTGTGTGTGTGTGTGTGTGTGTGTGTGTGTGTGTGTGTGTGTGTGTGTGTGTGTGTGTGTGCGCGTGCGTGCGTGCTCGCTCTTGTGTTAGGTAGTCTAGGAAAATTGGCCTCAGATCCTGTGCAGCAGGGGCGTGGCCCAGTGCGTTGCGTTTCAAATGAAATGCGAATCAAAAGACAGGGGCGGGTTCCACATGGAGTGGGCGCTACATCGAAATAAGACGGAAGGGAAACAATTGCTCCTTGAGCGGTGGTGGCCTACTACAATTCAATTTGGAATTGGATTCCCTTCGGACTATTTTCATGGTATGCACAGTGCTTCAGACCGGAAAGGGGAGTGTCCGCTCAGATTCTGAGCGCAACGTACTTCCCTCACAGGGATACAGTCCTTTTTTCCCAGAAGTCTTTCTCGCCCGCCTAGTGGCGAAAAATAAAACTTCTGAGAACTCAGATTATGTGTTAGGAGAAATTGGATGCTGGGGAAAAAAAGAAATGTAGGCTAGTACTGTAGCCTACATTTCTTTTTTTCCCCAGCATCCAATTATAAGGAGACAACAGAGTGTGTTTAAACATACTATTACTATAGGCTATTAAGTAGCACTTAATTTATGAATTGAGTAATATGTCTAAATGTAATCTGAAGCTCCGGAGTAGAGGTTGTGGCGTAGGCTGTGGAGTAGAGTTGATGTGACAGGGCAGCCTATTCATACAGATTTGACCTCAGCTCGGCTGGCTCTGTGAAAGCAGTTTGAGCCAGAGTAAGGGACTTGCTAGCCTCGGTACCAGGCTTTAATTTTTGTTGGTGCAAAAATTGAAAGCCTGGAGGAACGCATTGGCCGCTCTGGTCTAAAAGTGGGAGTCAACCCTTCCGGGTGGGCGTCGCTCCAAATGATGTGACGTAGCGCTGCACTAGGGGGGAGAGGAGGGGCCGGGGGTGACGGACAGATCGATGAGATCCAATCAGGGCGTGCGCAAATCTGAGCCGCGACCCGCCCCTCTAGACCAGAAACCTAACACGTTAGCTCAGGCTAGGGACTTGCTGATAATAATAGCAGAGGTCTCCGAATAGCTGCTGCACGTGGTGGGTCTCCTTGTTGCTTGTGTGTATGGCTGTCTGTGTATGTGTGTGTATGGCTGTCTGTGTATGTATGTGTGTGACAGAGTCAATTTGTTTCAACCAGCAGATGTCGCTGTGGCATTAACGAATCCATCTCTTGCCTTTTTGTGTCGTTCTCGCTCATTTCTAGGTGACGACTCCATGAGGACGTCACAGCTCAACGTTGGCACGGCGACAGATGTGTCTCTGAAGATCACGGAAACGGACCTGAGCAGTCTTACCGCCACTATCAGGGCACCGTCCGGACATGAGGAGCCCTGCCTGCTCAAGAGGCTGCCAAATCGTCATATCGGTGAGCCACGTGGCATAAATGTGTATTTTACAAATGGACGAGCTTTTCTTTTTTCTTTTTTTTTTAAGATATTTTTTTTGCGGCTTACGCCTTTTATTGATTTTTTTAAGGGACAGATAGTAGGCTGACAGGAAACGGGAGAGAGATGGGGGGATGACATGCGGTAAAGGCCGTGTCGGGTTCGGGAGTCGAACCCGCGGCACACCGCGACTGGATCACCAGTCCGGTGCCCAGACCGTTACGCTACGGCCTGGGCCTGGACGAGCTTTTCTAGCTAGTTCGGAGAGTCATAGCATATTGGGGTGTAGGAGTGTCGGGGGGGGGGGGGGGGAGGTTCTGAGACCACCATAACGTAATTTTAAAGTTCTGTATCACCTAACTTGTATTGACCTTTAGTGTGTCCATGTTTCTGATGGGTTGCTCCTGTATCTCTTTTCCCGCAGGTATATCCTTCACTCCCAAGGAAGTGGGGGAACACGTGGTCAGCGTAAAAAAGAATGGCAAGCACGTGACCAACAGTCCCTTCAAAATCATGGTGGGACAGTCAGAGATTGGGGACGCCAGCAAGGTGAAGGTCTACGGACAGGGCCTGGTGGAGGGACACACGTTTGAGGTGGCCGAGTTCATTGTCGACACAAGAAACGCTGGTGAGCATTAAGTTCTGGGCCTATACAGTATAACTGCATATGATGGTTTTGAACTGCATATAGAAGAAGATCTGATTAAACCATCTATAAACTATGGCATCAACCTCAGACCACTTGGAATATTGGTTTTCACACTACACTATGTTTGTTCTGCCCTTTGAGGGTCTTGAGTGTGAAACTGTACATCAAGGCTAGAAACCCAAGGGGCAAGGATTTAAAATGACACAAGTACATGAGCTTTCGATACATACCATTTGTACGACCTAAGTTATTCACTTATTTTCCCCTATGCCACCCCTTTCTGTCCTCTCACCTCCAGGTTACGGTGGTCTGGGTTTGTCCATCGAGGGCCCCAGTAAAGTGGACATCAACTGTGAGGACGTGGAGGATGGGACATGTAAGGTCACCTACTGTCCCACCGAGCCTGGCAACTACATCATCAACATCAAGTTCGCTGACCAGCATGTCCCAGGTACATAGAGGATGGATGTGTCTCTTCCCTTCTCTCTCTCCCTCTTTCCTGTCCGACTTCACTGTAACTATCAATAAAGGCACAAAAGCCAAAATAAAAAGAACAAAAGAAGAGAAAGTATCCCATCTACAAGCTCACTCACAATGCATCGTGATACGACGCATTTGAGCTTGTAGATCTGCTATTTTCACAAAATATATACATTTGAAAACTTGTGAAATGGTACATTCTGAATTCTACTTTTGGTACTTTAAGTACAGTTTGATGCCAATACTATTGCAGGCCTACTTTTAATTTTGAGTACTGGACTTTTACTTTGTGACAGAGTATTTCTACATTGCTATATTAACCCATTCTGAACGGGAACCCATTTTGGTGTTAGCATCATGTCATGCTTTAGATATTGAAAAATAGCAGATCTACAAGCTCATAGCGCGCCACCGAGTGGCTCGCTACGAGCTTGTAGGTCTGCTATTTTTGAAAAATCAAAGAACGACTGTGACATTTTTAGAATCTGATCTCAGGTCAGAATGGGTTCATCAGACCAGTGTGTTTCCAGTGGGAAACCTCGTATGAATCTGATCTCAGGTCAGAATGGGTTAATACTTTTACTTTTGAGTACATTTTCTTCCACCACTGCTGACCTATCTGTCCTGACAGGAAGTCCGTTCACGGTGAAGGTGTACGGCGAAGGCAGAATGAAGGAGAGCATCACCCGGAAGAGACAGGCGCCCTCCATCGCCACCATCGGCAGCACCTGTGACCTCAACCTCAAAATACCAGGTGGGCCTAATTACCGCAGAAACGCAACCAGGCCGCACTCTCTGGCCATAGCAGCAACCCCACCCCCACAACGACTACGTCTCTCTGTCCTGTTGCCTCCCTACTGTGCTCGGTATGCTTTCTGTAGCACAGTGCTTCTCAACTGGTTTTGTATAGGTACTGAATATTGGGCCGTTACTATTCAGAGAATAATAAAAAGGCAACCTAGAGGTGCGCATATTCATGCCTCTTCAGCACCCTCTGGTGGACAAATCTGCAGACAGATATGCCATACATGGTAACAGACAAACAGACAGGGCTCATTACAATCATTTCGTCTCACTCTGGCTCAACCTCAACTAATACATCATGATTCCCTAAAGGTGATATTGGTAATAATTTCTACGTAGACAGAAAGTATCCCACAAAACATGTTTTGTTTTGTTTTTCTATTTTATTATAATTTGTCATCCCATGGTGGCCATTGTCCACGTTGCTTCTGTTTTCATTGGGTAAGATTTTAATCTCCCCCTATAACAGACACTTGGAGTTGTGTTGTGCAAACTATCTGACTTCTCTTGGGGAAATAAGGAACCTTAGTTATGCCACAGAGGTGTGTAGTGCAATATCTAGTGGTTGACTGTTGTCTATTCTATAGCACCTTTTAAATTTAGTTTTTTTTAGTCTAATCCTGGCAGAATACCTCACAAACTACTTTTCACTGGTTGAGAAACGCTGCTCTAGCATCTTAAACCCTCCTGTGCCTTCGTCAAAGCCCCTCTATATCCCTGTTTCCTTTCCTCTGCTCCTCCTCTTCCTCTTCCTCATCCCCCTCCTGCCCCGCTGTAGGCAACTGGTTTCAGATGGTTTCAGCTCAGGAGCGTCTGACGCGGACGTTCACGCGCAGCAGCCACACGTACACGCGCACAGAGCGCACAGAGATCAGAAATACCCGCGCGGGGGAGACCAAGAGGGAGGTGCGCGTGGAGGAGAGCACCCAGGTGGGGGGAGACCCGTTCAGGGACGTGTTCGGAGAGTTCCTGGGCAGAGAGAGCCTGACCGGCTTCAGTGGGATCCAATCTGGCAGACAGCCACAGCAAGAGGGTGTGTGTGTGTGTGTGTGTGTGTGTGTGTGTGTGTGTGTGTGTGTCCGTGTCCGATTATTATTATTTTTTGTCTTTCATCGTTTCTTTCAGATTCAACCTACAGGTCTTTAATTGTAATTATTACGTTTTTTGAGAACAGCACTTGGAGTCAGCTGCATGCAAATTATACTGAGGCTTGTTTGACCTACCTGGCTGTGACCTACCTAAATTTGACTTACCACAGTAGTCGCCAATATTTAGGGGTGGTTGGGAGGGTAGACAACTATTCTAAATGAAATCAGGTCAGTGTTAACAGACAGTCTAAATGCAGTTTCAGACGGGGAGCGAGTGACGCGCCCCAGTAATTCACTTTCAGTTAGAGGCGGGCGATTATTTGGGCGCGGCCCAGAGAAAATCTCTTGCGCGTGCTCGCGTGCAAGGGCTGGATGGTGGTCAGCTTTGTTTCCCCGCTACGCGGCTGAACATGAGACCACAGCGCGATCCCCGCTGATCCAAGCAAAAATGCCCGCGCCGATAGTCCCCCGTCTGAAACGGCCTTTATAATATAATACCAGGCTATAAGTCTGGTATAGAATTTAATGTATGCAACTCGCTCCAGGGGTTCTTAACTTCGTTACCTAATGTTTTGACTTTGTAACTTAAAGCAGCTACAGTATGATGTGTCATTAACCGTTCAGCACATGCTGAATGAGTGTATTTCCATGTGTCTGACTGTGAGTGTAAAATTCATTGAGCTCTACTAGGCCATTTGTAAAAAAAAAAAAAAAAACTTATTTCTCTCTTTTCTTCCTCTCCTCCTCTTCATCTTTTTCATTATCATCATCTACTACTTCCTTCACCTCTTACTCAATTCCCTCTCCGTCCCCATCATCCTCCTGTCTCCTTTTTCCACTTGTACCTCTCCTGTTATCCTCTCTTCTTCCCTGCTCTCCTTTTATTTCCTCCATGTTTTTTTTCTCCTTCCTGTCTCTCCTCTTGTCAGGTGAGTCAGGGACCAAGGAGATGACAGCCCAGGTGACCAGTCCCGGAGGGAAGACTGAGGACGCAGAGATCATCGAGGGAGAGGACAGTGCATACAGTGTCAGGTTCATCCCACAGGAGATGGGACCCCACACTGTCAACGTCAAATACCGGGGCCAGCACGTCCCTGGCAGCCCCTTCCAGTTTACCGTGGGGCCCCTCGGGGAGGGAGGGTCACACAAGGTCCGAGCCGGAGGCACGGGCCTGGAAAGGGGAGTGGCAGGGATACCAGGTACGTTGGCTGGCAATAGGACATGATATATAGCACTGTTTCCCAAACAGTGGGTCGGGAGTCGGGACACATTTGGGCCAATTATTTTCCCCTACATCAAAGAAACCAGCTCAGTGGCCTTGTGGTTAAAGTGTCCGCCCTGAGACTGGGAGGTTGGGGTTCGATCCCCGGCTGGGTTATACTAAAGACTAAATGACCCAATGTGTCCCCGCTTGGCACTCAGCATCAAGGGTTTGATTGGGGTAAGTCCCTGCAACATGAACATACTAGCGTCATGTCCAGGGGGTTCACTTGTACATCATTTCCAGGGGCGTGTACTTGTTGCGAACGCACTGAGCACTAACTATGAGACCCTGCAGATCATGTCTGTGTGTCTGTCTGTGTGTCTGTCTGTCCCGCTGTGACACCACCCGCCCGCCACCAGAGGGCGCAGCTGTAACACACACACACACACACACACAGTAGAAAACTTAAAAGAATTACTAACTAAAAAGAAAAAAAAAAGTACGTAATTTATTCTAATTGTTGTTATTGCAATTTACGAGCTGCGTTCGCTTCCCGCGTTTGCGCGTCTTACTTGTACATTAAGCTGCCTGAGTCACACTACAGAAACAGGAGATAGGCTCCTGCCTTATGTGGATCGGCTTACTTTTTTTTTTACATACAAATAATTAAAATGTGCGCTTGTAGATCAGCTATTTTCAATAGTATAGGGTCACGGGCAAACGTCTAATCTCGACCTGAAATGTTTGGGAACCACTGATATATATATACTGTAGTATATATGAATTGCCTATTTACCAGTGTTCTCCATGTCAGCATCGCAAGCTGCTCAAATAGTAAGGGCATTTTATCAGGTATTTGACCAATCTGGAACTAAATCGTTACCAAGAAATGTCTTCACCAATGTGTTTCTAAAGGTGTCTAATAATATGTACTAAAAGATTGAAATTCAACTCCCAGGAATTCTTTGTTATTAGCATAATATGTGACGTGACCATACCCTTAACTCATCCAGTGCCACCAGCTGGATACCAGTTTTGTCCCTCGTTGCCACCGAAGCCCATTATAAATAAAAGAAAGTGTTATGGGTATGGTCACATATTATGCTAATAACTCAAATTTCCCCCGGGAGTTGAATTTCAATATTTTAGTACATGTTATTAGACACCTTTAGAAACACATTGGTGAAGACATTTCTTGGTAACGATTTAGTTCCAGATTGGTCAAATACCTGATAAAATGCCCTTACTATTTGATATATTGGTGAAGAAATTTCCCAGATTTTCATAGATGTCTCTTACTAAAACGTGTACTGAGGTGCACCACTAGAGGGTAATGTGACTTCTGTTTGATGTGTTGCAGCTGAGTTCAGTATCTGGACCAGGGAGGCGGGTGCTGGCGGTCTGTCCATTGCTGTAGAGGGGCCCAGCAAGGCTGAGATCACCTTTGAAGACAGGAAGGATGGGTCATGTGGAGTCGCCTACGTGGTCCAAGAACCTGGTGAGAGAATTATGTAGTGTGTGTGTGTGTGTGTCAATCAGAGAGTCACAAGTTCTCACGTCACAGGATGTTCTGACAGGGTCATCATTTAAATAAAATAATATTGTGTCATTCAATATACAGTATTGGCTTGTTATTGTTTATTATTATGTATAACTTCAGATCAGTAACATATTGGATTGTACATTCATTCACTTTTAACCCATTCTGACCGGGCACCCATTTTGGTGTTGGCATCATGTTATGCTTTAGCTATTTAAAAATAGCAGATCTACAAGCTCATATCGCGCCACCGAGTGGCGCGATACGAGCTTGTAGGTCTGCTATTTTTGAACGACTGACATTTTTTAGAATCTGATCTCAGGTCAGAATGGGTTCATTAGACCAGTGTGTGTCCGGCGGAAACCTCGTATGAATCTGATCTCAGGTCAGAATGGGTTAACAGACGTTATAGTCCTTATACTCTAAGAAGTATCAGATAGTATTTCCCATCTTTAGTGGAAACAGCAAGTGTGGCTTTGTGCCTGGCTGTTGGCTAATGCTTCCTCATCCTGCAGGTGACTATGAAGTTTCGATTAAGTTCAATGACGAGCACATCCCGGATTCTCCCTTCATCGTACCCATTGCCACCCTATCGGATGACGCTCGCCGACTAACGGTGACCAGCCTGCAGGTGAGAGTGCACGGTCTTCCACTTATAGAGAGTATGCACGTGACAACATCATCATACCTGGAAGTTATGCGTGAACACCTTCTGAGTGGCAAAAAAACGACTTTGGCCTTGACAGCCCATACATTCAAACAGAGAAGTCTGATCTGATTAAACGGGGTTAAGCAGACTTTGCCACTCACTTTATCCACCCACTATTCTCTAACCCATTAGTTCTCAACCTTTCAGCCCCCCACCCTGAGTTGAGGCATTGCATTTTGTTTGAGTCGGTTCCACAGATAAGAATTGTGAAACATTTGACCAATGGTTGACCATTTTGTTTGTTGCTTACTTTTGACACAATGACATCTTTATTTCAGGGTTTTTAAAAGGTCACTTTAGAAATGTGCAGATACCCTGTACACACCACATCCTGTATGTTGGGTTGTTTACTGTTGAGTGAGAAAACACCAAACACAACCCAAAATCATTTGGGGACTTCCCTGGGTGTCCAGACCCACATGTTGAGAACCTCTGCCCTAACCCATAACCCATACCTTAAGTAAACTTCTATCACGACTACTATAACCCAGTTCCAAGCCTAACACTAAACCTGAGCCCTAACTCACAAAAATAGCAGTGAGGACTGCTTTTATAGAACCAGTTGAGTAGCTGAGGTCACAGCTGTATGAATAGGCTGCTCTCTCACATCAACTAGAAACCCTCTCCATATTTACAGCCTCTACATTATAAAGTCGTCATTTTGTTTAGCTGCAAATAGATTTATTCGTTTTGGCCGGTGACTTAGAAACCTATATGTGGGGAGTATTTTTGTTTAGGCGTGTATTCTGGGCTTGGCATAACTCGCTCTAGCTCATCCTTCATCAGACTACTTATAGCTCTGTCTATCTGACCTTTGAGCTTTTGGGTTGAGAGTCTGAGAGAGCCAGACTAATTTCATCCCTTTACTAGGTAATACTATACCGTTTACACCCTGTTTCCTTTTATCTCATGTACAACCAGCCCACTTCCCACTTAAAGCAGGTACTGTAGCTAACACCTTCTGGGGGGATGATAAGGCAAGATAAAACAATAACAAAACAACAAAATAAATGGAATGGATCCTGAGGGGGAAATTGGGTGGTTCATTACTGCATAGAACAGTAGAACGTAGATAAGAGTACAGCAACAGAAAGTACACACGCCAAACTAAAAGAGAAGATATTACCGTCAGACTCGTCAGTCTTCTCACAATGCTGTTTCTTTCTTCCCTCAGGAGATGGGTCTGAAGGTCGGTCAGGAGGCTTCTTTTGCAGTGCAGCTCAATGGAGCCAGAGGCCTGATTGATGCCAAGGTTCACACCCCATCTGGGGCTATCGAGGAATGCTACATCACCGAGTTGGACAGCGGTAAGACAGAACATGTTGAAAAGATGACCAGATCTTTGTACCTTTATGAAGAGATCATTTAGTTTAACACATGAATTAGTAATTATGTCAGTGTCAGAAATGGTCATACCATGATTATGATTATTCTTGATTATTCCAAACAGACAAGCATGCCATCAGGTTTATCCCAAGGGAGAATGGTGTCCACTCAATCGACGTTCGCTTCAACGGCAGCCATATCCCTGGCAGCCCCTTCAAGATCCGTGTGGGAGAGCCAGGGCAAGTGGGAGACCCTGGTATGGTGTCTGCATTTGGACCAGGCCTAGAAGGAGGATCCACAGGTAAGCAGTCAGTCATAGTGCATTCTGCAGGGATATTATGCTGGGTAGTGGGTACAAGGAGTTGTACAGTAGAGCTGTCAAGATGTACTGTATATGTGCAACACCCAGGATTCGAGCCAACATCTTAACCGCTACCTCCCTGTATGCTTTTAGGTCATCAGCCACTACTGCTACGTATGTTAATTTGTTGTTGTTGAATTTGAACTCTATTTATATATTAAATAGAGTGCATGAGAAATGTCTAAGAAGCACTGGGTTCTTTAGGCAGGTCGTCCCAGGTCGAGGAGCCCAGCAAACTCACATGCCCACCGTAGTTTTCGCAGCGTAACAGTTCCTTCCTCTTTCTATCATTTCTACTTTACCAGGTGTTGCAGCAGATTTCAATGTGAACACCTGTAATGCTGGCTCGGGAGCTCTGTCTGTTACCATCGACGGACCGTCTAAGGTTAAGATGGACTGCCAGGAGTGTTCTGAGGGCTACAAAGTCACCTATACACCCATGGCCCCAGGGAGCTACCTCATCTCCATCAAGTACGGAGGACCCCAGCACATCGTAGGCAGCCCCTTCAAGGCCAAAGTCTCAGGTGTGTAACCCGAAACCTCAAACTAGACCTTCGTGAGAAGTGTCTGCAACACCAGTGACACTCGTGGCACAATTACTCATAATATTGCCTGAATTCTGACTGCTGAGGCCAAAGCGTGACCATGTCACATCACCATAACCTAGACTAAAACCATCATTTATTGAATGTTTTCCAGCGAGTGAAAATGTTTCCTGAAATTGTAAAAATACACAAGAGTAAAGATTCAGATTCACTGTGTTCCTCGTACTCTGTCTTTCTCTATCTAATTATTTGACAGACACCTGCAGTACTAGTCCACTGGCTTTTTGAGTTTATGGTTAACACATTGAGTACGCCGACTGCCTTCAAAATATAGGCTATAGAATACCGGAGGTGTCTGATCGCTTTTACTTTGAAAGCCATGAACCGGAAACACTTTCCTAAAAAAGTTGACTTTACAAAGTGACCTCAACATCCCCGATCATCTTAATATATTGTTTTACGCTCCAAAAAGCGTTCATATTTTGCGGGAGAGACGGATGAGGAGCAGAAAATAAGCGCCAGCATATCGCTCTATTCATCACCACGGAGAGCGCCCTGGATTAGGAGCTACGAGTCATTCTTTCCGTCTCGCTAACGTGGGAGTCAATAATAAGCTAATAGTTGCACTGAGCGTTAGCATACGGCAAGCGAAAAGCGAAATGCCAAAAAAATAAATAGGAAAAATTCTGAATATTAATATCTCGCCCCGCATCGCTGGGATGTCGCTAGGACGTCCTCAGACGTCCTTAGAACTCTACGTTCGGTATCCTATGACGTTCTCAGGCGTCCTACGTGCTGTAAGTGTTAAGTTAGATCACAGCTAAGCATGGGATTTCTCTCATTTCATCTTGCAGACTTACTTCTTGCCAAACTTTATACTCAACTAGCTTTTCTCTCAACTGTTTTCTCCACTCTCAACTTTCTCTTTTCTCTTCAGGGGCTCGTCTCTCCGGTGGCCACAGTTTGCACGAGACGTCATCTGTCCTAGTGGAAACGGTCACGAAATCGTCCACAATGGGTGGGGCCTTTGGCTCCTTGCCGAAGTTCTCCTCTGACGCCAGTAAAGTCATCTCCAGGGGTGCCGGCCTATCGAAAGCCTTTGTTGGTCAGAAGAACACTTTCACGGTAGACTGCAGCAATGCAGGTGAGGGACAGCAACGCGCCTCTCAAAAGGCCAGATGTACAGATCTACTTAACCCATTCTGAACGGGCACCCATTTTGGTGTTAGCATCATGTCATGCTTTAGCTATTGAAAAATAGCAGATCTACAAGCTCATATCGCGCCACCGAGTGGCGCGATACGAGCTTGTAGGTCTGCTATTTTTGAAAAATCGAAGACACTTTTAGAATCTGATCTCAGGTCAGAATGGGTTAATAATGAAACTGTCAGGATGTAATAGACATTTTTAGAATCTGATCTCAGGTCAGAATGGGTTAAGCACACATGCACATGCAAGCACTGATGGTTGACTATGCTGTCCTTCCTCTTGCAGGTACCAACATGTTAATGGTCGGCGTCCATGGACCTAAGACTCCCTGTGAAGAGGTGTACGTCAAACACATGGGCAACAGGATGTACAATGTCACATACACCGTCAAAGAGCAGGGCAACTACATCCTCATCGTCAAATGGGGAGATGAGAATGTTCCCGGAAGTCCCTTCACTGTCACTGTCCCTTAAAATCACCACTACTGCCCCCGTTGTCCAACGCCTCTGCTGTATCCTAGAAAGGACCTGTCTGGACAAACTTAACCTTCCCCTGATGCACTAAAGATGCAAAGACTGTTCCGCCTGTCAGTGGAGGACGGAGATGTCTACTCAACGCCAGATGTCTCTTTCATGTCCTGCTCCTTCACTGTTTGTGACACAACACACTTGCAGCCCACAGCAGTTGTATGTCAAATGGCAATCAGGAGCACTAGGCCGCACCATACGTTATAGAATGTATCACACGGATATAATTATGAAATGTAATGAATGTCTAACTCTGAGCCCAGACGTCATTGTCGGTTCCCCTCAGATCGTCTTTTTCTGTTATAATGTCCCCCATATGTTTACTGTTCCAAGCTGAGACTGTAAGAAGAGGACAGTTTGACACTTCAAAGACTTTCTGGCTCACTTTTACTGTGGCCACTGTCTCTCCAAATCAATACCACAATGCTGCAGGAGGCCCCCGTGCTGGCCACTGAGCAGCTCAAGCTGTGCTGTGACAAAAACTCTACTGCTTTTGAATCTTTCTTTTTATTTTATTTATTCAGACCTTTTCTTTGTTTTCTTTGACAGAAAATTGTCTTATTGTTCTTGTTAAGGAAAGGAGTTCAGTCGATCTCACAGCTCCTTCCATACAGTGCCATCTCTTCCCCTGGAGATGTGATTGGCTGAGATTTTTTACTAAATGGAGAACGTGCGGTGTAGCAATCAATCAGTTTTAATGTGTGAATGTTGAGAAAACCACAGAATTACAGAGTGACTTTTATAGTGATTTTATATGTATGAAAATGGATGAAACCAAGAAATTGTGAATTGTTTGATATATTAACCTTCTCATTGGTAAGATTGTGCAGGCATAATAAAGGTTTTATCTGCTAACTTGCCATTAAAAACCACTATCGTAAATCTGGCATTGTCTTAGCTTAATGCCTTATGTCTGAATGAAAAATGAATTACGTCTGTGTACAACTCTCACACTGGTGCCAAGTATTTCCCTTTGTACGAGATGACTTAGACATTCTGATGCAAGGACCTTCAAGGTTTGTTGTGACTCTGGGTTGCATTAACACTGGGCATTGAGTGATGTGGCCATCAATATTTAGTGGAACCACAAGATTAAAAATATTGAGTCAAATTAGATCTTTGAAATAGATACTACTGCTGCTGAAAGAGTGTCTTGTGGAGAAGGTGGCCTCTGCAGACCTGGAGCACGATGATCTACAAGAGTATAGGTTCAAACCCGATTCAAATCTTTACTTGCCAAAATCTGCCATTGATTTGACCCCCATTCTGAATTTCTCATATTTAAGGGAGGGAAAATCACAGCAATCCATCTTTAAATTTATGTGAACCGTTTTCTGTCTCCCCTCCTCATAGTCCATCTCTGCGTTAATAACAATTTGAGTGAGATTCGGGGTAAAGCCACCCACCCTTACTTATGGGTGTCCATCGACACAGGCACACACAATCTCTCATCTCTTTCTCTCTCTTTCTCTGTGTGTGTGTGTGTGTGTGTGTGTGTGTGTGGCTCCCTCCAGCATTAGGAGACGTAGCGGTATCGTTATGTAAATTGGCTGTTAAGCACATGAACCCTAATGTGCATGTCGTACAAATTCTGTAAAGGCAAACATTCTGTGAAAATAGCAAGAGATTTGGTGTATAGGGAAAAAGGGGCCAAGTAGCAGACCCCAAATAGCCTATATTAAAAGACGTCCATGCACGTTGTAACTGGCTGCTCTCCCACTGTCAAACTGCACTGGCAGTGTTTGTCGTTTGTACAAGGTATTCCTGTACTTCTCATTATGTGGACATAAATAAACATTTCAAATGTGTGTGTGTGTGTGTGTGTGTGTGTGTGTGTGTGTGTGTGTGTGTGTGTGTGTGTGTGTGTGTGTGTGTGTGTGTGTGTGTGTGTGACAGTGTGAGCGTGAGTGTGTGAGAGAGATAATATTGCCAGTGGGAGATATTCAGTTCAATCAGTCATGAATGGAGTTGGCACTGCTTCGGTGCTTCTGACTTTCACCTCATCCATCAGTGGTAGTGCAGGATTATCTATGAAATGCCAAGAACCTCAGGCCATGGCATGCCCCATGGGGAAGTCACAATATATTAAGCCACTCTTAAACTAAGATGTTGCTCATAGCCTATATTCTGAAATCAAGGCTAAGCACCAACATCCACACACAAATATATCCTAGGCCTATCTGATATTAACTTCATATTCTAACTGAGCTAAATATTTGTAAAGAAACCTTTACCTTAGCCAAATCCCTTTGGACATGCCTTTGTAAATCTTTGCCCCCTCACTGCTTTCTTTCATCACATTAGCCCTGGAGATACTAGATGCAGCCTCTAGATGGCAACAGAGCATTAGGAAAGACATTCTGAGGCAGTCGATAGCATTCATAATATATTCATTATAGGCTATAATGTTAAACTAACGGGTACATATCAGATATTTCCTACTTGGGAACATAATGTGCTAGGAATGCAAGCTTAAATTAGCTTTCTTTTTTCTTTGTCTTTCTTTTTTTGCAATGCATGCTATATAGGCCTTGAAAAATGAAAGCACAAGGACGCTTTTTTAGTTGCAGAGGTATCAGGATGGAAAAGAACAGTGAGACATGGACAAGACATGTTTTCTGGTTAGGAATGCACTGACTTATTTCCTCTTCCCTCTATGTTTCTTTCTGTCTATTGAGCATTTTGTCCACAAATTGGAAATCAGTCTAAATGTGTGAAACAGAAACATGAAGAAGAACCATGACAGCAACAACCATTCAAATGTAAATCTTCAGATGCTACAGTACAAAACATTACCTGGGAATCTACTGGCTCAAAGTGTAATCCATGGACCCTCTGGGTTCCTTGAGGGGGTTCCAAATGGACCCTCACAAGTTTGTAAGGGTCCATTGGGTTCCACTCAGTTATGGGGGTCTTTTGAGAACCACTGCAACAACTAATGAAGAGCTCAGGGGAATCACAAAATAAGAAAAAATTAACTCAAATAAAAAAACACAAAACAGGGCTGGATTGGACACACCTGGAGGGAATACACCACTAATATGACCAGACAGGCCTTAACCTGGAACCCACAGGGGAAAGAAAGGGGGAGTGGCTCAGGAACTGTCAAGGCGGAAGTCAAGGAAAAGAAGGTCTCTCTCTCTCTCTCTCTCAGTCTCTCTCTCTGTCTCTGTCTCTGTCTCTCTCTCTCTCATTTGGAGTCCTATAGCTAGGCTGTAATGTCCTATATGTGCAAACAAAACCGAGCTGTTTCAATCAATTGATTGATTTTGAGCTTTCAATATGACTTCAATGAAAATAATTTTACATCACCCCATATGGTGCAGAGAAAATGGCTACGCTTCATTCTGTCCATCTCTCTCTTTGTCTGTTTCTTTCTTTTAACATTCTTTGTCATCCCCCTCCCTCTCAGTAAACTATGAACTATCAGTACATTAGGGGTTACCATGTACAGAAGGAGTGTGTGTGTGTGTGTGTGTGTGTGTGTGTGTGTGTGTGTGTGTGTGTGTGTGTGTGTGTGTCCTAATGTGCATGTCGTACAAATTCTGTAAAGGCAAACATTCTGTGAAAATAGCAAGAGATTTGGTGTATAGGGAAAAAGTTGCCAAGTAGCAGACCCCAAATAGCCTATATTAAAAGACCGGTAATAAATAAATAAAATGTAGGAAAAGAAAATGGCATTTTTACTCGAGTCGTATTTGGGAAACAGTGGTTATACTCTATTGTACGTTAAGTAATCGAATCCTACCATATTCTCCCCATCATTCATCATCCTGCCCTACCTCTTCCTCCCACTCTTCATCACTTCATCAACCTCGTCAGTTAACTCTGGGTCTGTCCATGTAGGGCTGGAGAACCCCAGATGCACATTACACACATCATGCTGTTCCTTTTCTTGCAGTCCTTCATGTCAGTCCTACATGCTGTATCACTCTTTGAACAACCCGCTGTCTCCCAAGCCGAACGTTCTGTGGTGACCTTTGAAATATGCCCTCTTTTCTAACACGGTTTGTCCTTTACATTCTGTCCTTGGACTTTCACTGTACCTGCCTTGTCTTAACCATGTGATTTTGTAAGTGTTTCCACCTGTGTCCTCTACTCCAGCCTATCCCATTGTTGATTGTCAGTTGAGTTCACATGTGCACTGTTATCCTGTGTCTATTTGTTGTGTTCTTGTGTCTGTTCGTAGTGCCCTGAATCCCTGTAGAGTGAGTCTGTCCTGTGTGTGTTTTCTGAAAGTCCTGTTATTGCCTGCCTTCGTTTGCCCTTATATGGAAGATCCTCTGTTTTGTTAATGAAACACTAAGTTAACTGGTTCTGCCTCCCGTCGCCTGCTTTTGGGTCCTCCTCCGTTCGTGACACATTCCACCCTTTTTCGAATGCCATCAATGCATTGAAACCGAGGGACAAAATAAAGTTTAATCAGAGTATTGAATGCCTGACCTACCAAGATCTCAGTAGGCTGCATAATGTGCGCTTGATCACGGCTACATTCTTAATCCACATTCTCATGACGCCTTTGGACCTTCTCTAGACCAGCTAGCCTGGATGAGCACAGAGAGAGAGGGGAGAGGCGGAGAGAAAGAGAGAAAGAGAAGTCTGCATGAGGATTGGAGGTGTCTATAGTCAGCATACAAAGTGCTATCAAGTGGCCTTGGCAAATCTTTCTGCAGGTGTACTGCTGAACCAATAGATTCACAGTAAGTCGACAGGAAAGGGGGAGAGAGATGGGGGGAAGACACGCAGCAAAGTTCATCAGTATCGGGACTTGAACCTTGGGTTACCAGGCAGCCTAGGTGTCTGGACCGCTAGGCCAGCCCAGGCCCCCATGTGCATCTTCTGAATGCAGTAGGAACACATGCTGATGTAGACTATAGAGCTGTGTTTCTTAAACCTTTCAGGCTGTGACCTCCCCCCCCCCCCCCCCCACCCTGAGTTCATCGGGAATTCTAGTTAGTTTGACTCGGTCCCACAGATAAATACTGTATTGTGAAAATAGCAGATATACAAGTTCACAACGCCTCAGGCATTGTGAGCTTGTACATCGGCTATTTTCACGAATCTTGCCTCTTATATAATTTGACAATTTCGCCGATGTTTGACCACTTTTTATAGTATAGTAACAAGTTGTTGGATTTTTTTTTGTATTAAAAAGGTCTTGAAAGTCCTTAAATTGTCACTTCACTGTAAGCCCCCCCCCCCAGGTGGAGAACCACTGGACTAGAGGATGGGTACATCACTGGGTCAGTAGTGCGCGGGTCAGTACATGGAGAGGGAAACAGCCCGGAGGAACATATTTGCTCAAATGCATGTCTGTGCTAGAAAGTGAATTATTAAAATGATTGAATCGCTTGCCTACCAGCTCTGTGCCCAGAGGATTTCCTCTCCTCACCCTCGCCACTGCCCGGCCTTTCTCCACTTCCTCCCACACGCATATACTACAGCAGGCATGGGGAATAGCAGCTGTGCACATTGTTAGAAGGTGTCAGGACTCTGTTAATCTGTGTCTGGCTCCTGGCCAGACTGCTAGCTTAGGCTTTGTCTTTAGCCAGACTTGGAGAAAGGCCAGTAGTACCATCAGGAACAAGTTGATTCACATTATGCTAATAGCTTTTCACCATGTAGTTCGTTATGTATTAGCAACTGTGTTCTGAGGGGCTGTAACGCCCCTGAGATGACTACATTGACGCGATAAATATTTTGCCTGCGAGAGGTCGAGTAACTGTGCGAGTTAATGCATATAAAGGCGAGAAAAAACTAACATTAGGAATGTTGATCGGCACAAAGTAAAAAAACTAAAAGATTGACCAGGAGAAATAATATGAAGTAACAATAGCATTGAAATGTCAGCTGAAGATCTCACTCTGATATGCCATACAGTCAGGCTTTTAATCTGTTTTTAATAAAGTGTTGCTTCTCTCTCCTACAACCGAAACAGACAATGATCGGAAGGAGAGAGGGGATGACGGGGGACGACTCACTTTGAGTGGCAGCGTGCTGTGCCTCCATCCAATATGGCGGCCTCCATAAAATACATGTCGCCATAGATAATAAAAACCTAGATTCCTCATTGGCCACTGCAGTTCATTGGAGCGACCGTATCGCACTGTGGAAGTGCAGAAGGCATGCTGCGTCGCTGCCACTCAAGTGACTACAGACTAATTCAATTCAAAGGAGCTTTATTGGCATGTGAAAACAAGCGTTTACATTGTCTTGATTGGCCTAGCGAACGTCCCCTTCAAGCTTCTGCGTGTGTCACCGAAGCTTGCCCCCTCTCGAGATACCGACGCCCCAGAGTCGAAGGAGGTGTCTACCTTGTCTATGCAAGTTGCTCCAATAAACTGCAGCAGCAAATCTAGGTTTTTATATCTGTGGGGTGGGAGGCAACAAATTGAAGGAGGACGACAAGAAGAAATGTGGCATGACCGTGTCAGCATACTCCCACAGCGTTGGCAGAGTCTGTCTGTCTCACTATAGTTGATTATCAGATGAGTCAGGGACTGAGGTGAGGGATCAGTGGATTTCTATTAAGGTACATCCATCACATTTCACAAACATTGAAGGTCTTATGGTGGACTACAATGGTGCTTTGGTACTGTGCATCAAAAGAACAAAATTCACGTACATTTAATATAGACTATAGATCTTTAACTTGGCTTTCACTTTGTTTTCAGTGTCACAGTTAAGAAAATGGTTTTGCCCAATTTTGCCCAAATCAGTGGTTGCAGGTGTGTTTCCTGGCAAACCTATTTAAAGCCTTGAACCCATTTTGATGGTTTGATGATTCAGAGCACAGTTAACGGTGAGTCTGATTGTGATGCGTTTGTTAGTGTTTTCTTGAGGGCAAAGAACCTGTAGCTTGCTGTTTCCATTTGTCCATACACGACCCAGCAAGCGTGCACTCTTGTGGGCACGTACAGCACAATCAGTTGGCCTGTGTGGTCACCTTCTCCCCCCCCCCCTCTCTCTGTCTCTCTGTCTCTCTCAGCTTCGTCCATCATCCCACCCCACTACTGTCTTGGCTGCCAATAATCCAGAAATGTCACATTTTTCTCATACTTGAGACAGCTGGGGTTACTTGAGACTGAGAGTGAGATGTGGTGATGGATGGATGGCTGTTCTACTTGGCAGGAAGAGTGAGAGGAGGCAGACACGGTCCTCCGCCAGTCCTCAGAAGAGACGAGCAGACAAATCTGTCAGGACAGATAGAAAGGGGAAGATCTTTTCATCAAGTATTCTATGCAGCGGGCTCTCATTGACTGCAGCCAGTAGTAAATATCATCGATGACAACTTCAAGGCCCAACTGTCACGTCATCTGCAGATAAATCAGCCACTCATCTGGCGCTGGTCCAGAATGGAGGCTCTGGCAGGATGGATGGACATAGCAGAGAGGTCAGTATTCATTTTGACAGCAACTTTTGATTCAGTTTTGCCATAGTCTTTCTAATAATAAAAAAGGTTTTCTCGCCAATTTAGTCAGATTCCTCCCCACACACATTTCTATGTTGTCACTGCTGTTGTATGATGATTTGTATCCTACTCACCTGACTCACCTGCCAGTAAGGAGCCGCCACTGAGAGGACGTAGAAGAGCTTTCGTCCTACTCCTCCCACCCAACACTCCCCACAGGCAATGACCAATTTCACTCTCCCTCCCCCGAACGTGGGCCAAATTTGTTTGCATAGGTGGCCGGGCCAACAAAATAAGATTCGAACCTTTCATTTAGTTTTTGTCATGTTTTTGTCATCTGAAAAGTTGTTGTTTTAGTTTTATTTGACGAAATATCATGAGATTTTAGTCGACTAAATCTATTTTTTGTAGACAAAGAATATTTTGGCAGGCCTTGATGGTGTCATAATGGCTGATTTTACACTTGGTTGCATGCTGAAAATAGCCAATCTACCAATCTACTTGGTAGATTTTCAGATTGGCTATTTTCAGAACACCCGAGCGGAACAAAACATACTAGAAAATTCGCAATTTTAAAAAATTGCAGAGTGTGGTTGCCGCAGTGGCTTACATATGCCCCTCCCACTAGTATTGCCAGCCAATTACAATTTCAAGTCACGCCTTAGATCATGCGTAAGTCATTCGGAGGGGCTTTAACCCCCGAAATTCATGTTTTTGCGACAAACGGTTACATTTCTCGCATTTGCGGCGCCCCCTATGGATGAAAATGGAATTGCTTTTAGAACTTGGTCGATTGAACCACCCCGGACATGTGATTCAAATTTGGGATGGATTGGACATTCCGTTCGTGATTTATGGCATTTTTGTGATATAGGCCCCTCCTACTAACTTCGGACGACGATTACGGCCGAACGATACGCACTACCAAAATTCAGCAGTTGGTGTTTTAATCGGATAGGTCCAGAGATCATGTGTGCCGATTTCTGTGAGATTTGGACAAAATCTGTAGGAGGAAAAGCAAAAAGTGTGTTTTGGATAAAATTCAAAATGGTGGAAAATCTATCATGGCGGAAATGGGCGTGGCCTATATGGGGAGATGCGTCATGACCCAAGGAATCCAGGGGAATTTTTTTTTTGATTTTACGACCTACGGTTCAAGAGTTATAAGCCAAAAGGTAAAGTGGGCTGTTATAGCGCCACCATGAGGCCGACCTATAAAATTATAATTTTAATTAATTTTAGTCCTAATTAAGAAATATCCCTAAAAGTTTTGTAACTATAGTGATTACAGTCTCCGAGGAAAAAATACTTGAATGTGATTTTTTGCCTTTTCCCATTCATGTCAATGGGGAAATTTAATTCACTAATAAATTCATATCAATTAAACTATACAACATTTCTCTTAACAAAATACAAGCACACGATTCCCGATTTTTCCGGTCAATTTGACATATGGCTCAAGTGCGTACAGCGTACAGTGTGGGAGGTATAAAGCGACAAAAAAAAGACTAGTGGAATAATACTACGAATAATAATAACTAGAAAGAGGCAATTCTGGGAAATTGCAAAGTGTGGTTGCCCACATCGCACCCGTCGAAAATGGAATCGCTTTTGTCTCTGCGTTGATGAATCCACCCTCGACATGTGATTCAGATTTGGGATGGATCGGACATTCCGTGCGTGAATTGTGGCGTTTTTTGTAAAATAGGCCCCTCCCACTAACTTGGGAAGACGATTACGACCGAACGATACAGAAGATCTAAATTCTGACTGTGCTGTTTTAATCGGATAGGTTGGCTGATATAGGCCCCTCCCAGTAATTATACCAGCCAATTACAATGTCAAGTCATCCTTTGTGATCATGCATAAGTCATTCAAAGAGGATTTCCCCCCCAAAATCATGTTTTTGCAACAACGGGGTATAGGCCCCTCCCAGTAATTTTGCCAGACAATTACAATGTCAAGTCACCCTTTGTGATCATGCGTAAGTCATTCAAAGGGGATTTCCCCCCCAAAATCGTGTTTTTGCAACAAACGGGTAATTGTTTTTGCAATTGTAGCGCCCCCTATGGATTGAAATGGAATTGCTTTTGGCTCTGTGTTGATTAGGCCATCCTAAACATGTGATTCAAATTTGGGGAGGATTGGACTTTCCGCTCGTGATTTGTGCATTTTTTTGTAAAATAGGCCCCTCCCACTAACTTTGGAAGCTGATTACGGACGAACGATATGGAATATCGAAATTCTGACTGTGCTGTTTTCATCGGATAGGTCCCGAGATCATGTGTACCGATTTCTGTGAGATTTGGACAAAATCTGTAGGAGGAGGAGCAAAAAGTGTGTTTTGAAGAAAATGCTAATTTGCTGCAAATTCGTTCTAGACGGAAATGGGCGTGGCCTATATGGGGAGATGCGTCATGACCCAAGGAATCCAGGGAAAAAAATATTTAGATTTTACGACCTACGGTTCAAGAGTTATACCCAAAAATTTAAAGTTGGCTGTTATAGCGCCACCATGAGGCCGACCGATATACTTCTAAGGTAATTAATTTTAGTAATTATTATGAATCTCTCCTCCAAGTCTTGTAAGTATAGCCCTTACGGTCTCAGAGGAAAGAATACTTGAAAGTGAGTTTTTGCATTTTCCCATTCATGTCTATGGGGAAATTTAATGCACTAATTAATTTATATCAATTAAACTATCCAACAAATGTCTTATCCCAATACACGCACACGATTCCCGATGTAGCCCGTCGTTTTGACATATGGCTCGAGTGCGTGCGACAAAAACTGTGGGAGGTATAATGCGGCAAAATAAAGTTTATCTATAATAAAAAGAAGAATAATAAAAGGTCACAAAAACAATAGTATGGTTAATAAAAGGTCACAAAAACAATAGTATGGTTGCCTTCAGGCAACCACACTAATAAAGTGTTACAATTACTAGAGTCTGGTTGCCCCTTTTGGGGCAACCACACTAAAAATGACTTGTCTTGTCTTTTATTTCTACTGCCTTACCATTAGGCTGCTGTAGGGGCATTTGATAAACCTGTGTCGAACCCATTAAAAAAAGGTTGGGGGGCCTTTGCGACTATGTGTGTCCGTCCGTCTGTCTCTGTGTCGGTCCGTATGTCTGAGCAAGGAAAGCCAGTGGCCAGTAGAGTACAACACAGAGTAAAGTGACACAGAGTACACTACGAGCCCTGGGCGCGTTCCTGGGGCTCTGGATGTTCCGGGGACCCCCACACGGACCTCCCGGGGACCCCCACACGGACCTCCCGGGGACCCCCACACGGACCTCCCGGGGACCCCCACATGGTAACTCTGTCATTTCTCGACCGTTTCGGACACACGGCAGCTCGCCGGAACTGGACCGGCTGCTACTGGGGGTCTGGATGTTCCACGGACCCCCACACAGTACACTACAGTACAGAGCACAGTAGAGTACAGTAACTATAACAATAAATGTATAGTTGCACCGCTCAGTTCACACAGGTGTGATTTTTCACTTTAATCCTCCATGCCCAGAAACAGACACTAGGCCTACATGCACTTTGGATGGATTCAATATATTCTATGAAGAAGTCTATACTGGTCTGTATGGTAAACTGTCAAAGGGCTCTGTGTGTGCGTTAGTGCATGCATGCGTGTGTGCGTGCGTGCACATTTTGTGTATGATGTCTATCAGACATGAAAGCACAGTGGATCAGTTTGGATCTGAGGCTCCTTTCTTCAGGATTCAGGAACCATCTGCTTGAAGCCCATCAGTCCCACGAGATGAAGAAATGAAAGGACATCAGAACATCAGAACCGGCTCCAGGCTGAAGCTTTGTGGATTGGGTTGCTTGTTGTGTGAGTGCGCTCCTATACTTTTGCGGCATGGTGCAAGAGAAGTTCATGGGGGTTGCCTGAAATGAGTTGAATAAATAGGCTACCTGAGAAAAAGTATTGACATAAAAAACCTTTGTAACATTTTGTCTACTTTGTTTACAGATGTGCGTATTTATTGAGCTGTTTAAAAATTCTTCATTTATTTCACTGTCTGGTGCTGGGAGTCTGGTGCAACGCACAGGTCCTGGCGGTACTCCTGGTGAGAGCAGGAGTGGACCTGGTGAGACGTAGGAGGGGCCCGGACAACCGAGTGAGGGGTATGATGTTCGCGTGACCCGAAACCCTGGTGACCTTGGGATACGTCACTGAGTATACGTCCCAGTTGCATCCAAGCGATGTTTTTTCGTTCTGCCCAGCCATATTAGTATTTTTGTAGTTATATTAATTGTATGCTATTTTGTACTTCTGTATGTATTATCTCGTTTCCTGTGTTATGAGGTGGAGAGACACCTGCCTCAACTCACTCTGTAGCCTGTAGCACTCGCCATAGCACTTGCCCTAGCCTCGACGACCTAACCTAACCTTACAGGCGTATGCAAAGGCTCAACTTATGTTTCGATAGCATTTCATGTAGAAGACATAGCACCCTATAGTGTATACGCAGTAGTTTCATTATATACATATCCCACTGTATAGTGTTATGCACATAGTTTATTCATTATGTATATAGATATTCCACTGTTAGACGGATGTTAGGTTCTTATACCTTACGTATGATTCTTGATGACTATTCTTTTATGTATTTGATGTATTATCATGTGTTGTTCTAGCTTACTGTAAGTCGCTCTGTTTTAAGAGTGTCTGCTAAATGCCTAAATTGTCCACCACTAGCGTTCAGTATAATAGGATCAAATGGCACATGCTTTAAATTTGCAAGGAAATGGGATTTATAGTTCTAACACAGATAGCCTATAACAATGCTGCGGTTAAGGACATCTTTAATGTCATGTATACATTTCTTAGGAACAAACATACAAACAGACCCTTTTCTAGACAGCTTGCCTCCTAAAGAGACACGCCCGAGAAAAGGGTGCAGACTTCGACATGTTGTGTTCTTGACTTGGAGACAATCTGTTAAAAAAGAGGCGCAATAACATTTACATAGTTCTGTTGTGATTCTTGTGAATATATGTTGTAAAAAAAAAAGAGGTGCAAACATATATTGTGTTGTGTCGTTGTGGATATTATTGTAAAAAAGGGGGATGCAAAAAGGAACATTTATTGTGTTGCTGGTGAGTGTTCTGTTGTAGAAAAAAAAAAAAGGTACAGATTACATTATGTTCTATTGTGGAAATTCTGTAGATAAAAAAGAGGTACACATTGACTAGATGTTGTGGTGAGGCTATTTGTTATTTAAAAAATGGTTAATGTAAAAAAGAAAAGGAAAAACCGGCACAACCATTATCATGTGACGTTGTGGGTATTCTTTCAATTATAATAAAAAAATAGGTGCAAACATTACATTTTGATTAGAATAAAATAAAATAAATAAAATAAATAAAGATTTAATGAAATGGTACATTACTATGTCTGCCGTTTACAAGGCCGCGTCATTGTCCAGGACCCCTTGCTTAGTATGTAGTCAGTCGCATCTCATTATAATAATAAAAAATCAGGGTATATCAATAGGAAGTAATTTTCCAAATGTTCAGCTAAATTACTTAAAAGTCTTCTTCCCCTTCGCCCTCTCCCCCAGCCTCAACGGAGTCAAGTCCGACCTCCTCATAATCCTTCTCCAGGGCTGCCATGTCCTCTCTGGCCTCAGAGAACTCCCCCTCTTCCATACCCTCACCTACATACCAGTGAACGAAAGCACGCTTGGCATACATCAGATCGAACTTGTGGTCAAGCCGAGCCCAGGCCTCAGCAATAGCTGTGGTGTTGCTCAGCATGCACACAGCCCTTTGGACCTTGGCCAGATCTCCACCTGGTACTACAGTCGGGGGCTGGTAGTTGATGCCGACTTTGAACCCAGTTGGGCACCAGTCGACAAACTGGATCTTACGGTTGGCCTTGATCATTCCAATAGCAGCATTGACATCTTTGGGCACCACATCGCCACGGTACAGCAGGCAGCAGGCCATGTACTTGCCATGACGTGGGTCGCATTTCACCATCTGATTCCCTGGCTCAAAGCAGGCATTAGTGATTTCACTAACTGACAGCTGCTCATGATAAGCCTTTTCAGCAGAGATGACAGGGGCATAGGTGGCCAGCGGGAAATGGATCCGAGGATAGGGAACCAAGTTGGTCTGGAACTCTGTCACATCAACATTTAGAGCACCATCGAAGCGAAGGGAGGCCGTGATGGAGGACACGATCTGACTAATGAGCCTGTTTAGGTTGGTGTAGGTAGGACAATCAATATCAAGGTTCCTACGGCAGATATCATAGATAGCCTCATTATCAACCATGAAGGAACAGTCAGAGTGCTCTAGCGTGGTGTGGGTGGTCAGAATGGAGTTGTAAGGTTCGACCACCGCCGTGGACACCTGAGGAGCTGGGTAGATGGAAAACTCCAGCTTGGACTTCTTGCCGTATTCAACAGAGAGCCGCTCCATCAGGAGGGAGGTTAAACCAGAGCCAGTGCCCCCTCCAAAGCTGCGGAAGACCAGGAAACCCTGAAGTCCGGTACACTGATCTGAGAGTTTGCGGATCCTGTCCACCACCACTTCAATGATTTCCTTGCCAATGGTGTAGTGTCCACGGGCATAGTTGTTGGCAGCATCCTCTTTGCCAGTGATCAGCTGCTCAGGATGGAACAAATGGCGGTAGGTCCCAGAGCGCACTTCATCAATAACAGTGGGCTCCAGATCTATAAAAACAACTCTAGGGACGTACTTTCCAGCCCCGGTCTCGGTGAAGAAAGTGTTGAAGGAATCATCTCCTCCTCCAATGGTCTTGTCACTGGGCATTTGTCCGTCTGGCTGGATCCCATGCTCCAGGCAATAGAGTTCCCAGCAGGCATTGCCAATCTGGACACCGGCCTGGCCGATGTGGATAGAAATGCACTCCCGCATCCTGTCTCACTTAATCAATTCTATTCTTTGATTTCAATTCTATTCCTTGATTTCTGATTTCAAATCTATTCCTTGATTTAAAATCTTTCTGATTTACAGCAGGTGAATACACACCTTATGTACTCTGTTCTCTAAATGGTCTAACGTCATACAAACCGTTGCCTAACAACACAGATTTTGCAGGCATTTGGGTTGGGACAGAGTAATCTAGTAAGAGAGTGGCGACACTAGCGTTGACTCCCATTGTAACAATGGAATGTGGAAGTGCTCATTCTATCTCAATGGGATAGTTCCAGCCATAGGAGCAATGTTTGGAACTATAGCCCATAGGCACCCGCTTTGCGGCAAGATCAAAGCGTGTCGCTACTCTCCTACTCTACACTCTGGGTTGGGATTTTAACGATTCTGGTTCCTTGATGATTCCCAATAGTCTGATACCTTACCAATTCCTATTATCGTTTCCTAACAGTATCTAACTAATATATTTTGTAATTCAAACCTTGAGGACGGAATTGGCGCCCATTTATGGATAATAAAAATCTAACACGTATTGCACGCTGTGATTGGCTGGAAGGTGTGTCATTCTGCGCTGTGATTGGCTGAGCATGGCATAACCGTTATGTAATGCTCAGCCAATCTGCGGGTGTGCCACAGGGGACACCCGTTATACATAAGTGGCAGATAGAGGTGCACGGGGTCGGGGAGAGAGGGAGAGAGAGAAAAGGGGGAGGAGAGGCTGAGCGAGAGAGGTATAGGGATTGGGTATATCATATCCCCAAACTAGTAGTCCGAACTGGACTAGTACTGGACTGGACTAGTACAGTATAATAAAAATCACACCCGTGTGAAGTGAGGGGCGCTCTTATCATGTAACAACATCAATTACAACATAATGTTTGTTTAAGCAACGGGTGCTAATGTTTGTTTTAGTCCTCAAAAATAAAAAAATCTCTTTATTGTCTATGGCTATGCCATAGACAATAAACAGAAATTAATCACACAGGTATCATACATCATCTCATTCCGGCCAATAAGAATTTGCGTCCTCAACTTCGTCTTCAATGTTTGTGTTACGCAATGTTTGTGTTTACACGAACACAAAAAATATCCATTCATTGTCAATGGGATTTAATGTCCGTGTAGGACAACACTTAGCACATACACCAAAAGCTGTACAAAACATAATTTAGCCCTTCTTTATAATACTTTACTTAAAAGTGCTCATTGTTTTTAGACCAACACCAAGCCTTAAATATTGTTTTGTGTATTTCATCAGGCTAACATTGTATAAAAGGAAGAAAAATGTTGTTGTTATGCAACAGTTTGTGTTGCGTGATGTCAAGCAATTTAGTCAGCTTATAGTATATAAAGCTATGTTGCAAGCTCCAGGTGCATTCAATAATCATAAACAGGAAGAAATAGAAATAGAAGAATTAGAGCAACAGGAAATTGAACAAGCAGAAGCAGAAACACAAGCAGAAGCAGAAACAAGAAGAAGCAGAAGAAACTAATTCAGAAGCAGAAGAAGAAACTATTTTCTAACCATTTTAACCATTTTCAGACTTTAAAATGCGTGAGTGCATTTCTATCCACATCGGCCAGGCCGGTGTCCAGATTGGCAATGCCTGCTGGGAACTCTATTGCCTGGAGCATGGGATCCAGCCAGACGGACAAATGCCCAGTGACAAGACCATTGGAGGAGGAGATGATTCCTTCAACACTTTCTTCACCGAGACCGGGGCTGGAAAGTACGTCCCTAGAGTTGTTTTTATAGATCTGGAGCCCACTGTTATTGATGAAGTGCGCTCTGGGACCTACCGCCATTTGTTCCATCCTGAGCAGCTGATCACTGGCAAAGAGGATGCTGCCAACAACTATGCCCGTGGACACTACACCATTGGCAAGGAAATCATTGAAGTGGTGGTGGACAGGATCCGCAAACTCTCAGATCAGTGCACCGGACTTCAGGGTTTCCTGGTCTTCCGCAGCTTTGGAGGGGGCACTGGCTCTGGTTTAACCTCCCTCCTGATGGAGCGGCTCTCTGTTGAATACGGCAAGAAGTCCAAGCTGGAGTTTTCCATCTACCCAGCTCCTCAGGTGTCCACGGCGGTGGTCGAACCTTACAACTCCATTCTGACCACCCACACCACGCTAGAGCACTCTGACTGTTCCTTCATGGTTGATAATGAGGCTATCTATGATATCTGCCGTAGGAACCTTGATATTGATTGTCCTACCTACACCAACCTAAACAGGCTCATTAGTCAGATCGTGTCCTCCATCACGGCCTCCCTTCGCTTCGATGGTGCTTTAAATGTTGATGTGACAGAGTTCCAGACCAACTTGGTTCCCTATCCTCGGATCCATTTCCCGCTGGCCACCTATGCCCCTGTCATCTCTGCTGAAAAGGCTTATCATGAGCAGCTGTCAGTTAGTGAAATCACTAATGCCTGCTTTGAGCCAGGGAATCAGATGGTGAAATGCGACCCACGTCATGGCAAGTACATGGCCTGCTGCCTGCTGTACCGTGGCGATGTGGTGCCCAAAGATGTCAATGCTGCTATTGGAATGATCAAGGCCAACCGTAAGATCCAGTTTGTCGACTGGTGCCCAACTGGGTTCAAAGTCGGCATCAACTACCAGCCCCCGACTGTAGTACCTGGTGGAGATCTGGCCAAGGTCCAAAGGGCTGTGTGCATGCTGAGCAACACCACAGCTATTGCTGAGGCCTGGGCTCGGCTTGACCACAAGTTCGATCTGATGTATGCCAAGCGTGCTTTCGTTCACTGGTATGTAGGTGAGGGTATGGAAGAGGGGGAGTTCTCTGAGGCCAGAGAGGACATGGCAGCCCTGGAGAAGGATTATGAGGAGGTCGGACTTGACTCCGTTGAGGCTGGGGGAGAGGGCGAAGGGGAAGAAGATTAAGTTATTTAGCTGGATATTTTGCTAGATCGTTATTATTTTAATGAGAGGCCAGACCAGGAAAGTAAAAAGAACCCAGAAGATGTATAGAGGTGCATGGATGTGCTACGTATTATTGTAAGAGCTACTGGGTTTAATTTTTTCTTTCCTTTTCCTTTCTTTTCTGTCTTTTTTTAACCAATTTTTTTAGCCTTTTCAAACATTACCTGGAGGAACCTCTTTTTTTAATAACACAATATGCACAACACAATGTCAGTATTTCCGTACCTCTTTTTTATAACAGATATCCACAGCAAAATATCATGTCAATTTTCAAATATGTCTTTTTTATAACAGGAATATCCACGACACGAAATGACGTTGTTTGCATCACCTTTATTTTCTACAACCGAATATCCGCAACAGCACATGATGATCTCTTTTTTAATAGCAGGAATGTCCACAACATACAGTAAAGTAATATTTTGCACCTTTTTTTATAAGAGATTTTACACAAGCACAACATAATGTCAAAGTTTGCCCTTTTCTTTATAGGCCTATACATTTTTTAAAACTTTTTAAGATTAAGCCCTGACAGCACATAGCTTAGCCTAAGGTCAACGTTTGCAGATTTTTTTCTTCTTTTTTTTCAGGGGCACTAGCCCCTCCTACATATAGCTTTTGTCTTAAACAAACATTAAATTCCCATTCACAATGAATGGAGAATTTTACGGCATAGTGTCTGAGCAAATGAGCGTAGTGTCATGATGATGATGAAGAGCAAGCACCCCTCACTTCACACTTTTGTAATTTTTTGTAACATTGTCTACAACGTCACAATGTTTGCTCTTTGTATTGGGTGGCCTATTGTTAATGATAATAACCGTGTTTGAATTACTGGGATGTCTGTCTGTAACTCTGTCCTTCTCTAAAAACTGCTTATTTGGCGTACTTTATATGAGAAGTGATGAGGTGAGACAAATGGACACAACCCTGGAGGTCTGTCACTGATCTGACAGCTTGTGTCACACAAACGTACAGTGTCTTTTTCTCTGTAGTAGTTGTGTGACAATTTTCTATACCTCTACAATGTACCTACCCATTTGGATGAAAGTTGGTCATGATAAGATTTTGGGGACAGAATGTTGCACTCAGGCATTAATCTGCTCTAATTCTCTCTCGCTGGAATCTTCTCACCATGTGACTTTTACTTGTAATTTCCCTCTCACACACACACACACACACACACACACACACACACACACACACACACACACACACACACACACACACACACACACTTTGCTCTGACCAACAGGGCTCCGGCAATGTATGAAATAAGTTATTTCAAATAACTATTACAACGTATGCAAGTCAACCCTGCAGTCCAGTCCAGCTCTCATACAACCATCAGTCAAACACCTCTACCCCCCCCCCCCCCCCCCCCCCCCCAACCACACACACACACACACACACACACACACACACACACACACTTCAATATCTCTTTTCTAGTCAGTGATTATCTGACAGGCTGCATACTTGATCAGTGCGCATTCAGGTCTCCCAGAGGCAACAGGGAGACTGTGTTTATGCATGCTACTAGAGGGTTTGAAGTGAGGGATGTTGCAGGTAGCACTGCCAGAATGATGATGTGTTTGAATGTAACTTCTCAAAAACAGTGCAGATAGTAGAACCTTGGAGACTCTGGAGAGGCGCAGCTCATAAAAAGCAATGCTTTATATTGGGCCCGGTCGGTGATCATGGGCCCACCCAGATACAATATATATAGAGCCCTGCGTGTCCTTGCCAAAGGCATTATAAGCCTATAACCTTATTACATTAACCTTAAAACTATGCCTAAACATAATGACATCAAACTAATCTAATATTGGTCCGACTATTGAGACATCACCCACTGGTGTTTTATGACAACATAAAAGCCAGGCTAGTTATTAGAAACCATCTTGTTTCTTTTTACAACATACCCTCAATACAAATGTTCCAGTCAGAGGAACATAAGTGTTTCAATTTTCTATTGATCTTTCAAACACATCTCCACAAAGATGATGGTATTTAACTAGCTAGCAGCCACACTATAGGAATCATGTGGCAAAACAACTGAATGCTGATGAGAATTTTTTCTGTCTTCCCACTTGTGCCATTAAGTCCACTAATGAAAAGGAAAACAATCTATCCTTTAAGCTCAGCCACATTATGGAGGCAATCAGCAAAAATAAACGGTGACAAGAAAAAACTAACAAGATTATAGGGCCACTAAATCAACTTGTCATTGAACAAACAAGATCTTCCCAGACGTTTCAGGCTCCGTGGGTGTCTGCATGCTGCTTGTCGCCTGTCTCCTCTGTGTGTCAGACAGCTCGCAATTGTTCTATGGCTATGTTCTGCCCTCCTCCCTTTATGCTTCCATATTGAACATCTCTTCAAAACTACGTGACTCCCATTGAAAATGTATTGCGAGCTGTCTGAAACAGAGGAGACACGAGACACAGAGAAGACACTCTTATGTGTGAGTGCAGCCTCACTCAGTTACTTAAATGTTTAGATCATGATGTATGTCAACAATATGAATAAATAAATGGAATGCGCACACACGCACGCACGCACACACACACACACACAAGTTGTGCTCAAGTGGAAAAAAAGGGCAAATTGTTCAACGCATAGAACCGGCATGTTGCCTTAAAGGACCACTTCAACACTTTTCAACCTATCTTCATATAATAGGTCTTCACTAATAATCATGATAAAATGGCACAGTTTTTTCCACTCAGTCTGTGTCTCATAGGAGGGATGTGGCAGTTCAGAAACCCTTCCACCAGTGACATCATCGTTAGGCAGATATATTTTTGAAACAATATTTCTTTACAAAAGTCTGATTTGTATTATCATGAGAAAGATGGCTTTCATTTTCTCATTGCAACTTCTTAGGACTAGAAAGCCTGCAGGTTTCTATTAGCTTGGATTCCCCATTGATGATGTCACTGGTGGACGGGTTTCTGAACAGCCCTCCTGTGAGACACAGACTGAGAAAGAATTGTGCCATTTTATCATAATTATTAGTAAAGACCTATATGAAGATATAGGTTGAAAAGTGGTGAAGTGCTTCTTTAATAGTGTGAGATTTATAGATTTTGGGGCCTAAATAATATATTAGAAGCTTTTTATCAAGAATTGATCAATGTCACCATGGTCCACATACTGTACAAAAACAAATATACCAGTATATGTATATATTTCTTTTTCAAAAGGGCACATTTTGGCACAATATTTTAGAGCACCTCCTTCCTCCTGCACTGAAACAAGACAATTTTTTTTATTCCTAAATCATTTAGAGTCTCTAAAGCTCAGTGAGAGACATTACCGTAAGTTTTTTGTTGTTGTAGAAGCTCAGTGGTATATGACAGGACTATTGTACTCATAGAGAAAAAGTTATTTTCTTGTTTTTCTTCTCGTATCAATTCCAAAAGCTAGTGAAACATCTAAAGCTGGCAAGAAAAGTATAAAGTAAAGTACAAAGTATAGTATGAGTATCATCCTACTGTAGTGATTTTTTTTTATATTTAACATTCAGCCTCAAGCTTTGGCTTATGTGGTGTATGTGGTCATGGTGCATGCATGAGTAGTTTGTCGCATTCTTGTCAATGAAAGTAACACTGTTCACATTCTAAACAGTAACAAAATTCTAAAGGCTTCATATAGCCGTAGACCATGTGGGTTGCATATGCTTTAGCTGCTATTCTTCAAATATATATAAAAAACTTTCAAACTTCTTCAAAATTCTTCTAATCATTATGAAAAAGGCCATCTTGAATGTGTGCATCTGTGCCTGTCATGGTCTGTCGCACTACAGACCATATGTCTCCACGTCAGCCACTCCCACTCTCTCAGTCCTTGTCACACACCTGTTTCCACCCCCTCTTCAGCCCAACAGTGCCATGCCCATTCCACACCTGAGAACACTTCTGCAATCACCCTGCTTCCTATGACTGGACTCATTCCCCAAACACACTGTCAGTACATACATTGTTGTTCCAGTGATCTGCCTTGGACTTCTGGTTTGTTATTTTGGTCTCCTAAAAGGTATCTTGGATTTCATGTGCTTTGTGTAAATTTTGCACTTCTGGTTTATGCATTGCAAGTTTTGCATTTTTTGGATTTACATTTTTGCCTTGACATTTGGCTGTATGCATGAATAAATAAGTTACTTTAAGACTATTCTGCGTTTGTCTCTGCACTTGGGTTCAGTCCTTCACTGTGAACCGTGACAGTGCCTGCATATAGTCCAGTAGCCTACAGTAGCCTATGTGCATGTGTTGTTGTGTGTGTCTGCCCATGGTGGACAACAGAGGGTTAAACAATGCAGAATGAGGGGGATATAGCTGCCAAACCCTGACCTGCTTCATAATTCATCTGAACACACAGTATACTGCTACAAGACTGCAGTAGCTGAACATTCCCTCAAGCATATTTACCCCAGTGATTACAGAACTCGGTGGCCTTTAAATATTCAATATTATGTAGCACAGCATGTAGACTTCACAGTCTCCTAGTTGCCCTTGTTGCTCTACCACCATTCACCACTGTCCCTTCGATCTATGAACTGTTTCAGTGGTGGAGGTGCAAGTCCATTTAAGATCTTAAAAATGACAAGCATCTGCAAAATCATGTTTGAAGCTGTCAAAAGTAATACCCGCACACCCTCTATTGTCAAACTGCCTACTCCCAAAAGGAAAAACGGCGCCCTCTTTTGAGCGATTAAAGTACTCCAGCCTCGAAGGTATCTGTGTGACGCAGACATTCCCAGTTAAGCGGGCTTCGTGCCTCAGGCACTTTCCCCGCCCTCCGTCCTCCTCCCCCGTAGGCCTGGCTACCGGTACCAGACTGAGACAGATACAGTAGGTAGCTCATTTTTTTTTAAGAATGAAATAAACGACTGTTGTATACTTGTATTTATACACCACGTGGATTGAGTAGAGTTGTCAGTTTGCCAGGGAGTTAATTGCTAAAACACAACACCTGTGAGGTTGACTGTGACAGCTGTAAGAAGTCAGTTCTAATTTGATTCATTGTCCTGGTGCTGGTGGTGAGTTAGCTATAGCCTACTGTATAGCTGCTTTACAGATAGTATTTGTGCTTGTAATGTTGGGGGGAAAAAAGAAACTGAACTTTAGTGCATTCACACAGACGCAAAGACGAATGGGAGGTATAAGTTGGAGGTATAATTTGTCGTTGGCTTCCATAATGAATGGTACTTGTAGACTGCATCTTTGCGTAGACATATGAAACTAACAGACCAAAGGGGTGTGTGTGTGTGTGTGTGTGTGTGTGTGCGTGCGTGCGTGCGAGCGACACCACTCAAATAACATTGTATTAATTAAAATGGGTCCTGAACTATAGCTTCCATTCTCATTTAAATAGCTAAATTATATTGTGTGTAGCCTATATACCTCACAAAAATGCAAGCATTGTGAGCCTGTAGATAGGCTATTTTTTGCAATTTCTGAGACTATTGTATGAAAAGTGGGGCAATAATTTATGATTATAAAAAGTTGGGTGCAGTACGTTAGTTAGACTACAGTAATAAAAACAAAATGTAAAGAAATATTGAAAATGTTTTGATAAATCTAGTGTGCAACAGTGCAGTGTGCACATAGCTACATACAGGTATTTACAGCGGTGTGTTATTTCTTGATAACAGACCACTCTAATGCCTAATCAAACCCTCGGAGCACCTGCTGTGCCCTGCTTGAAACACACACACACACACACAATGTCATTTACAGCTAAACATTGCTCTCAAATGTTTTTGAAAACATTTGAGCGAGAAATAGACGAAGCAGTACCCGGAAATGGATTCTATTTGATCAACTCACTTTTTTCGCTTCCGATCTGATCCCGATACCTCAATTTCTATGTTAGCCGATACCGAATACCGATACCAGTATCATGTCGTGATCTCATGTTGTGTTTATAGCTATCTAGCTACCGGTATATATCCAGTGTTGTGTTCATAGCAGACTCCTCACTCAAATGTGCACTTGCAGTTTGGGCAACTCCAAAGCAACCTCCACATGTCCCAACATTTTATTTACCTGCCATACCCCGTGTCCCCTGTGGATCTGTGGTTAGACTGGCATATTCACCGATACGACCCGATATGACAAATAAGGGCCGATCCGATACAGTATCGGGACATCTATAGTTTTGGGTCAATTTATGTATTAAGTAGCCATGTAATAAGAGGGATAATATCTGCTTGTAGGTGGTCATTGTCGGGATATAATTCACAGAGAGGGGGTTTAACCACCGACGCAAATATTCCCCTACACAATGTAGAGTTTGTTGATAGTATCTTTGGTTTAGAAGCAATTGAACAAATATATAATAATAATAGGTCAGGTTCATTTTAGTATTCACTAAGATGGGTATTGAGAGAGTATTGAGTACTTTCTTTCTTTCTTTCTTTCAGATACTCAAGGCTTATGGCGTCCCTCCCAAACTAAACTGACCATGTAGAGAAGGCTCCTCTATGGACAACAAACAGGTGATCACCTATAAACACCCTCAGACCATCCACGACCACCTCTAATGACAACATCCACCATATCAAGCTCAGCTTCTTCTCAGCAATCTCTTCTCCTACACGGCGGAGATGCTGGACCCTGAACCCTGAAGCCTGCCCTGCAGAAGTCCCTGCTATGTGCAATGCTAAACATCAACCAGGATGAACATTCAACTGATGAAGTCAAGTATAGAAGACTGCCCAAGGTACGATTTTATTTATTCATTTTCTTTTTGCTGCTGCTGTTCGTATTGGATGCTGTGTGTATATGCTAATGCGATTCAAGCTGTTGTGGTCTTGCTGTCGTTTTGGGACCCATGACTGGGTGGCAATGAAACATGTTCAGTGACTGTTTGTGGATCTGGATTTGGAATTGGAAGTGAATCTACAGTGTGTATGTTTTGTTGTGTGTTCAAGCTAAAGGTTTTGCGTTTTGGCTGTTATGGTGTGATGGCTGCCATCAATTTCAAATGTTCATTGGAATTGAAGACTGATGTGGACACACTGGACAGCATGTGTTGTGTTGTGACTTCTTTCTTTCTTTCTTTCTTTCTTTCTTTCTTTCTTTCTTTCTTTCTTTCTTTCTCTCTCTGCTGAGCTGCTGCTCATGTGTTGAATGCTGCTTAAATGTAATTCAAACTTAGTTGAAATGAAATCCAGCGCAGCGATAGTTCATTACGACATGGAAGTCAGAAGGTTTATTATATCTTTTCCCCGGACCCCACTTTCATTCATGCTCATTTAAACTTTAAAGCAGCTGTCTGTCCAGTCACGTCAACTCTCTTCATTCTAATTCGCTACAGCTTCTCATCCATTCCACACCCACATTCCCTCAGTGCAAATCAGGCAGTCTTTTAAAGCAGCTCAGTTCACTGCTCATTATACACTTAGCTGTCAAAGCAGGTTGTACAGCGTTGGTTGGTGGAAAATGTCCCTCCGAGTTTCATGTTATTATAATCTGTAATTCATGTTCAATTGTTCATGGAATAATTGTATCTCATGCTCTGCTCTGTGACACTTGGAATTGTAGGCTTACATTTAGTCTCCCACTGCGAGATGTTTTTTTTAAGTATATAATATTTGGCGAATTTGGTATTAAAGGATCTTGAAAGTCTTTTATATCGTAACTTAAAAAATGTGCAGATACCCTGTATACACATACAATACATGCATACTTTATGTTGGTTAGGTTATTTACTGTTTAGTGAGAAAACAATGTTGCACATTAAGCAAATCATCTAAAAAGTTGGGGAACCACTATAGTAGAGGCTACAGTAGGGCTACAGTAGGCACAGCAGTACAGTATGTGTATTACGGTAGATTCTTGTACGATAAGAATGTTGGTCTACCACGGCAGGTGGAAACAATTCCTAATGCAGGAGCATCTGCTGTCAGATGCTGCAGTGCACCAGGATTCCTCCAACAGCCCCAAGCACCTTCTGCTATCATTTATGAACACACACACACACACACACACACACACACACACACACACACACACACACACACACACACACACACACACACACACACACACACACGGTAATTGCAGAACTGATACCACTAAACTGTACCTGTACCACTCTATATCAATTAGGGAGACCACCTCCCGCATTTTACCGTTATTTACAGTATGTACTAGTTATATTGTATTAACATACTTACCATACTTATCACTCAAATATAAATGTATTAATTAAAATAAGACCTGGATTGTAGCTTCCATTATCATTATAGCTAATATTATTACTAAGACCCCTACGTTTTCATTAAAAACTTCACTGAGCATGTGACCAAAACTACTTGACCACCCTTATGTCACCAAATAGGAAACAAAAAGTTTTCAGATGCATTTGTATTTTTAGCAGCACATTTGTTGTGAATGCTGTGTAGTGAGGGGTGACAATGGCTTTCAGAGAAGGAAGCACTTTATACACCTAGGGCTATAGGCTATAAATTGAAGGCCACATTTCCAAGGTTAAAGGAGGATGTATTGTTAACTTACTGCTATACTTTCTACACTCCAATGATTTCTTTGTCCAGTCTTCCTGTCCATAAACACTCATCATCCAAAACGAATTGGAAAGAGACTGTACTTGTGAATTTATGGGGTGGGGGGCATTTCCTCAGCATAGTTCTTTCCTCATGTGAAAATAGATCAAACTAAAATAATGACATTGTCACTGTCATCCTGACATGTGCGTGAACATGTAAGCAAGCAAGCTGTTCCTGTGACACTTACCGGTGAGTCGGTGACAGTAGATTTATAGTGCTGTCTGTTCTGACAATTTGTTGATCTGTGAGCCCACCTGCTATTTACAGATATGAACTGCCGTTACCTGTAGCCAATGCTCAACACTGTTGCTTTAAAATGCAACACAATGGGGAGATAATATTTGTCTCCAAATTATTGGTAAATCCAATGGGTCTCTCAAGCCTCTGACCGGTATTATAGTGTACTCACTGTACTTCCTCACAAATGGTGTATTCTTTTTCTCCCTCTCTCCCCCCATGAAAAATACCTGCCGCCCCTCCTGACAGAGGCTAAAATCGCTTATGCATTACTTTTCTTTCTGAGAGAATTTGTTTGGCATTTGAAAAAACGGGGGAAAAAAGAAAAAGAAAATGTAACCACCTCGTTTTTCAGAGTTCCATTTTTCAAGCCAGGGTGTTGAGTTGGTCTGAAGACTATTGATCTACTTCATTGTTTCTAATGAAAGTTATCCCTGGGCTGGAATACCAATGTGAATCGTGAACCATAATCATACTGTGAGAGGGTGCACTCATGTTTCATGTTTTCCTCCTAAAAGCAGCGATAGAGTCAGATTTCATTAAGTAGCCCTTTCATTTGCTAGGCAGGCACACAGCTCAGTGAGTTCACTATTGTGTGAATGTTGCATGTAAAAAAAAATGGATGGAGGCGATCTACTGCAGTAGATCCTCCTCTCTGTGGATTTGTATTTTTATTTATTTGTATTTATTTATTCAGCACAGTATAAAAACAACACAGGGAACATATAAATATAAGAAGGGTAAAGTGCTAGGCTGAGGCAAAAAAACCCAAGGGGCTTATACGAGGCCTCTACCAATGAAACATTGTACATATATAGATATAGAATATCCAGAAAACATTGCAGTATATAAAACATGATCAAAACAACGAAACAAGAACATGATTAGAATTTTTGGTTAGCTACATGATTAGAGAGAGAGATTAGAGATTAGAGAAAAGATGATACAAAGAAAGAGGAGGATTTGTGAAACAAAGCCTGAAATTGTCAATCATCTGTTTAATTTATGTACAAATGGTGCATTTATAGAGATTTACATAGATTGTGCATTTCATTCACCCATTCACTTCACACACACATGGCGGAGGAAACCATTCAAGGTCATCATGAGCACTTCATGAGGTTCAGAGTCTGGCTCAACAACACTTCGACACTAACTCTGGGGGAGCCCGGGATCGACCTGGGAACTTCACATTCCTATCCGGCCACTCTACCCCTAGCTGAGCCACTGCTGCCCCCATGTGTGTACACTGTAGTGTACAGTATGAATTTTTCATGCTTTATTTCAGATAGGTCAGTACTAGAGTGACAAGAAACAGAGAGGAGAGATAAGACAGGTCGGACTCTCAAGGAGCTTATAGATCTGTCCACTAGCTGTCTGAGCCTGGTGAACTTCTTCCATCACGGCCTTGTGAGACTTTCCATATATGGCTGTCTCCATATATGAAGATCACGACACTGACCTCATCAAACCCTGGATAGCCATACATGGAGAAGACTGGATCTGGATCATCACATAGATCTGCATATATGGAGCTATGATATGGAGCATTCCATATGTTGATCCTTCCCCACCCGTCCTTCCTCTTCGATGTCTCCCTTTTGACTGATACCTGTCCAAACAAACTCTTGACAAGCCCGCCCCAAAGTTATTAGTGCAGCCGTGCCCGACAGCCGGCAAAATCTATCTGGTCTGAGGTCACTTCTCGCCCTTAGGGCGTCTTACTGGTTATTATTGCGTCTTACTGGTTATTGTCCTTTAAGCACACAACCTTGTGTAGTGTGCATGTGTGTTAGAGATATGCTTATCTGTATTGAAGCTCGTAAGTGAGCATTTATCAGGCTAGAAGACAAGAAGGGCAGGCAGGATCATATCGCATTATGTTGTATACTATTGCATCTAGTCTTTGTGCCAAGAGGAAAGTCAAGATGCAATTGAACAGTTTTAATCTCTTTAATGATGTTTATTTGACTGATTGTCGCAATAGCAGGCAAAGCCGATCGCTGAATAACAGGCAGAGACACTCAGCAGACCATAGCAGCATACTAATGCTTGTCATTAGATTAGAGAACCTTCTCAATTATGTGCTCTTCTCATTGCTCCCTCCCCACTTCCTTATACAACACAAGCAGTGAGAAGCATACAGAGATGTGACCAAGTTTGGACCAAGAAAGAAAATCCCCCACTTTAACACAATCATTCCCGGGATCCCCCCCCCCCCCCCCCCCCCCGATTCAATCGCTAAAAGCTCCGAAGCGTTCATATTTTAAACGAGAGGCGGATGAGAAGTCAGAAATGAAGCGCTTAGTATGTATATCCATCAGATCACACACACACACACACACACACACACACACACACACACACTGGGGTTGTGTTGGTCACCCCTCTGTGCATTTCAATCGGAGTGCAGTAATGTTTTTTCTTCTTTTGCATGAATAGACTTCCTGCAATGTATCAATCATGATCATCAAAGTGTGCCGGGGCTGTTTCCCACCCTGAGCCAAGCGTGGATGTTTCCCTCAGTGAAATACGTTTTGCACAGTCTGTACAGCACATTCTGTACAGCCAGACGATTATGGGAGAGAATCCACGTTCTGGGACAGAAGTCCTTCTTTCTTCTTTCCACACGTTGTTATACTGTCTCTCTCTTTCTCTCTGCTGGCTAGGGATGCACCGATCCGATACTCGTATCGGAGATCGGCGCCGATCCAGGCTAAAATTCTAGATCGGGTATCGGATCGGTGGCCGATCCATTATCCGATCCGATCCGATAATTATGTGTAATTACAGTATGAAAACAACTCTACCTCCTCTGTGACACAGCAGTGTAGTATTGACAGTATAACATGTGGAATGCAGCCAGGCTAGCCTGCGCACACATTAACCTGGTCTAATTGTTGCACAGTTATTTAATAAATAATTCAGTGCATTTATATCTGTGTTTGTTACATTTTGTTTTACAAAGTTGGGAAAGTAATGTTTTTTTTTTTTTTAAGATATTTTTTTGCGGCTTACGCCTTTTTATAGATTTTTGAAGGGACAGACAGTAGGCTGACAGGAAACGGGAGAGAGATGGGGGGATGACATGCAGTAAAGGCCGTGTCGGGTCCGGGAGTCGAACCCGCGGCACACTGCGACTGGATTACCAGTCCGGTGCCCAGACCGTTACGCTACGGCCTGGGCCGGGAAAGTAATGTTTAAGTCAAGCCTTGATGTTGCCTTACACAAAATAATGATTCCAGACTCCACACAGTGAGGCATACAGCTTAATAGGTTATTACGTTTCTTTGTGGGGGGTATCGGATCGGTACTCTGTATCGGCAGATACTGGACCCCCATGTATCGAAATCGGTATCGAATGCCAAAAAGCCGGATCGGTGCATCCCCAGTGCTGGCTCCTTCATTCATTCCTTTCTCTCTCTGCTCAGCTCACACGGAGATGCTGATGGACAGCCATTGATCTACACAGTTATGATATGCCAGTCGCATATTTATTGATTTATCTCTGATGAGCCAAATTCCAAATGACCAATGATCTCATCTCTCATTAAGCCTCTGGGAGGCAAATGAGACGTGGGTGGCGGCAGAGATGCTAGCCGTGGAAGAAGGGATGACTCTGACGATGGAAGGAGAGGTATAGGAGTAGAGGATAAATTTCCTCTCTCACACACTCTCTCATTCTCTCTCTCGCTGTCTTGTCTTTCTGTCTCACTGTGATTGATGCAGGTTAACTCGTAAAAACATATTGAACGGTCAAGACAGTAGTCGTGGATCCCTGCTAACGGCGGGAGACGGCCAGAATATAAATGGTTCTGGAAAGGAAATAAGACATTATCTCCACAGAACGGCCACCATGGTCAAACTGGAGACAGGCATGTTATACATGACATCTGATTAGGTCTGAATGTGAGGGATGAGATCAGGTTGTGGGGTCTGGGGTGTTACTATTGTGTGTGTGTGTGTGTGTGTGTGTGTGTGTGTGTGTGGAATAGGTATTTTTAGGGTTGTCTTAGGGTTATTATTAGTAATGATATTATCTCATGATGAGGGGTGTGCGTGTGTGTGCGTATACTGCGTTACATGTGCATCTAGAAATCATGCAACAAATTACTAACAATATTTTTTAATCTCATGATCAGAAAGTGTGTACGTGTGAGTACTTGTATGCGTGTGTACAATGTGTACACACCTGTCAGCCTATCAACCTAAGCACTTCTATGTTGTACCTTATAGTCATTATGTATATTCAAGTATGCATTCACACACTCTTATGCATTGCATACTCTTATGCACTCTTTCACACCCACCAAAACCATTCCAAAACAACCAAAAACAACGTGTTGAGAGCTTGTAGATCAGCTATTTTCGTTATTGTTGCTGTTGTCCAGTGTGTTTTCTTGGTTGGATATCCAACTGGGATAATCAGCGAAAGTAAACAGCGTGAGATAATTTAAAACAACAATGGCAGTGGTAATGTTTGCCGATAGAATTGATGCTGCTATTGAAGCATTTTTGAAAAGAGGAATAATGAAGTCAAATGACTATTCAAAATCCCTAACCCACAGTCTGGTGAAATAGGAAATACATTTTGGAGTTCTGTGTTGGATCAAATTCTGTCACATATTAATTTCTGGGATTTGCTTGTGATTCATAAAGGCTAAAGGGATGAACTTATTGCTGAGGCCTGCCTCTTTGAAAATGGACGAAATGGGAGCACTTTCACACTGAATAATGAAGTGAAACGAAATAGAAAGTCAGGATTAGTGTCAGGCTAGGCATTCACGCTATGAATGAAAAACCTGAATACTCGGAAATGCAGTGTATGCACAGAGCGAGAGGCCAGATGAAGCACAATTTCAAGAAAGAGGTGAAGTTGAGATACGATATGGATTAAGTACTTTTATTGTTCATGGACTGAATCTAAAGAAATGTATCCCCCAAAAACCTTGACGACTCGAAGGATTTGGTCTCTGACTGGAAATCCACAAGTCAATGAAGACTCTGCCAGTATAGAACTTGAACCAGAGAGAGAGTGAGAAGGAGGAAAAGAAAGGAGCGAGGAGGAAGAATACAAAAAGGGAGTCAAAGAAAGCAAGATGGAGTAATGCAGTGTTCCATCACTGTCAGCAGGCTAGAGGTTAGCGCTCTGCTCTCTTCCTGGTGGGATGGAGGGAATTGGAATGCTGCGGAAGGAAGTGGCACCTCACTAAACGCAAGTCGTCTGTCTAATCTTTCCTCTCCAACAGGATAACATTCCTGTGCCACTTTGTCAAGTGTGGTCGTTTGTTTTTAGACAGCCTGTTGAGAGCTGTTGAGAGCTAACTAATTAATACATGATGCCTGACAATGATACCACAGAGCACATCATTCACGCACAGCAAATCCATCGAATCAAAAGAAACAAGTCAAGTTTTAATAAGTAGTATATTTGCCCATACTGTACCTGGAATTCATCCTCTGCATTTAACTTAATAACTATAGGAGCAGTGGGCACTATTGGATAGCATGGTGTATTCGTTGAGCAAGATTGACACTTTAACCGTGTGTGTGTGTGGTCCACCCTCTTTATAAAACACGTTGTCAAAATCTGGCACTACTGACTTCATGAACCCCTCAACGAGCTGCTTACAGTTCTGTTCAAACACCTTGGCACCTCCTCCACTTTTAACCATTTACGTAAACGCTACTGTACTTCATTGCTGTGGTCCTGTCCCTCAGGACCACAGCTAGCTCCCCTCTTTTGAAGGACTTGTGTCGTCATGTGACAGCCAAGTCTATGGACCTTTAATTTTTGCTTTAAGCATCCCCCACCCCATTTTCAGCATGCAGCCACAGTGGGCGCCCCTCACTCTACACGATTGTGATTTGTGATTTGAGTGGCGCTAGCTACTCCATTACGCGTCTGTCTGTCTGTCTGTCTGTCTGTCTGTCTGTCTGTCTGTCTGTCTGTCTGTCTGTCTGAGCAGCTGTAACACTTCGCTAGTACCAATGGATGGCACTGTTGAGCAGTGTCACACACACACACGCACACACAGGCCAGTATACAGTACAATGTGGAGTAGTACAGTACAGTACGGAGTAGTACAGTACAGTAGGATCTGATGTTTTTGTTGAATGTTTACCTGTTTTCGATTAATGTTCGCCTATTATGACATGCCCAGAATGTGGACGTTATAGGTTTGATATAGTAAAGGTTGCTCACCCCCATTATTCCCTTTAGTTACGTCCCACCAAGGATTATCCTTTGCGAGATGACCAAAATTATATACAGTAAGTTTGTCTCACTTTGTTTGTTGTTGCCTGTTGGGTGTGTGAAGCTGGAAAGGGTGAGAACTGGATGTTTTGACACACAATGGTGTAATTCCCTTTGTTTATCAATGGGGGCAGTGTAGTTGATGATCCGCTGGATCATGCTGTCAAAGACCTGCACTTGCAGCACTGAAAACGCATAGGTGCTCTGTATGTCGCACGCACACACACACACACACACACACACACACACACACACACACACACACACACACACACACACACACACACACACACACACACACACACACTGAGATGTACATTTTTGATATGCTGCTGCTGCAAGGCCTGTGGAATTCAAAATTAAACCATTTCCCTGTAGTTCTGCTAGTTCATATTGTCACGGCGCTGCCACTGCTTCTAGCAACACAAGAGCTCTGTCATCCTGTCCCTTCTACACATTCTCATTTTCCATCCGTTGACACATATCCAGGGATTTGAGTTCTATGGCCAGAAGCAGTGGTGGGGCAGGCGTGTGTGCAGAAAGGCATTTTTTTTTTTTTTTTTAAGATTTATTTATTTATTGATAGAAAGGCAACATTAGCTGGGAATGCATGGGAGGAAAGAATTCATGCTTGTCGCTTTGGAATGAATTGAAACCTGGCCACCGTATTGATTTTCTGTGTCGCTTTGAATCCACCTTTCTCCTGCTCCTCACACCCTATAGCCGGCTAGCCAGTGGCAGTATAGCTGAAAGCAGAGTAGCATGGAGAAGCTACAAGCGCTATACCACACAGTGGCGAAAATATCGACGGTGCAATGCAGTCAAGATGACTGTGAAAAGAAGAAGAGGCTACTCGGTCGTAGGAAGAGTAACGCCAAGGATTCGTCAGTGATGTCACTGACTGACGTATGGTTCTGGACGTCTGGTTTATAAACAGCTTCAAGTCCATACTACTTCCGTGTTGCATAACAGTGACATCACTGTCCACTCCTTCTTGGTATCTTTACTCAACGCGTGTGTTACTGTGTTCATGCAGCTGTCAGCAGCACAACAAATTTTCCATCAGTCCAAAGTCAATTCTGAAAGCCTGCAGGCTGCAGCCCTGCACTTAGACAGACATTACAGATACATACAGATTGATTGAATTTTTTTATAACGGATCGCTTAGGTACAGTTCAAAGACGCGTTTGGTACAATGAAACGAGACGCACCGCATCATAAATCATAAATACCTAGAAGAACAAAATAAGTCGTAGCCTAATGTCTTACAGTGATGGTGATATTTATATGTTTGACTATGTGCTAACGCATTCCAGGCTATATAGACATGATCGACAATGGAGCTTACGCTTTATCTATCAGCTGTCAGATGGGACAGGGCATACTGAATTATCCCATCGCAGATGGCTTCATTGGCACAATTTAATTTATGGCAATTCACTGGCTACTTAAATTGCCTTTTATATTTGGAAAACGATTCATAATAACCATAGCTCCCATGCACAACCTGCCACTTTCACCATCCCTATAATTCGTTCATCCACTGACTGTGGGAAGAGCTCCATGATCCTGTTTTCAGCTCAAATATTAAACTGGAGCACCTCTTAAAGTATACTTCAGACTGACATCTGCGGCTATTTGAGATTGTGTCATTTAATTTCTGTTGTGCCGTTTTGTATTTCATGTACTCTTGTTGCTTCGTTAGCCAGAGCTCCCTTGTAAAAGAGATGACCATCTCAGCGGGACATCGAGAGCGATACAATAATTAAAAATAAAACGATTGCAAAAAAAAAACCCACACTGTAATGGAGAGTACATTTGGAGTGCTGCAAATCCACTTTGGATATGGTAGAGCATTACAATACAGTGTTCAGATTCAGAAAGTAGAAGCATTCTTCTAAAACGGGTAGTCCCAATACTTAATTCTGATTGGCTGGTTACCGTCACGTGACCGGTGTAAATTTCACCGATAACCCACTCCTTCAATCACTTTGTATCATCCTGCAGCCTTGTAGCTGAACTGGGGAAGGGGAGCGCTTGATTGCTTTACAAACACCGCCCGGCGCATATGACTGTGAATGTGTGGCTCCAGGCAGCCCCGTAAAGATATCAAGCGCTATTCTCCCGTCACAAAGGCTACTTGCAGCAAAACAAGGAAGTGATGTGGCTCGCTCTAGTGGAGCAAAGCATAGCTACTTTTGTGAATTTAATAGTTTTATTAGGTTAATATTGCTATATGTTTGTAACCGTTTTAGAAAAGCAATAAGCCACTCGAGGCCCCAGTTTACCGGGTATTTTACACTGGCTGGGAGGTAGAAGACCCTCCGCTGCGTGTCAGGTCTGCCTACGCCTCCAGCCAGTGTAAAATACCCGGTAACCTGAGACCTCTCGTGGCTTATTGCTTAATTTGTGGCTTATTGTGCTTTGTGTAACATTGCTATGCAGCATGGGTCATGTCTTATGGACATTGAGGACAGTGACATGCTGAATGCACCAGGACAGATCAGTTGACTGCTCCACCTGTAGCCAATTAAGCATATGGAATGGTTTATATATATATATATATATATATATATATAAAATAGGATTTATTTTTACCCCAAAAAAGGGTTTCCATTTGTCTCTCTCTCGAAAACGTTTGACTTCTCTGTTCAAACTCTTCCACCTTGACAATATACCCAATCACCAGATCCTGTATATCTCTTTCTCGACTGGTTTGAAAGGGAGGGGGTGGGTTTGACAGGGTAGGCCGGGTTGCCCAGGGGACAGATCGACTTAAGAGGAGAGACATGATGGAAGTTGTTTTGATCTCTCTGGCCGTCCCCAGAAATATATATTATTATATATTTTTATATATATCACAGATCCGAGACATTTTTCCAATATTACGTCCTCCCTAACCTTCACGAATGCATTGTGCACACTAGAGACCTGCGGATAAGCTTTTTTGTCACACGAATCCGCCCGTTGTCCGACAGCATTAATTACAACTGCGGCTAAATCCGCCATCCTAGTACACACACTGACGAGCACGGTTGAGGTGGACACACATTTTGTGTGTGTGTGTGTGTGTGTGTGTGTGTGTGTGTGTGTGTGTGTGTGTGTGTGTGTGTGTGTGTGTGTGTGTGTGTGTGTGTGTGTGTGTGTGTGTGTGTGTGTGTGTGTGTGTGTGTGCGCGCGCGCGCATCACCGTGTGCGCGTGCGTGCGGTCAGCTAGGAGGCTATATGTTCATACTCACATCAGTGACAGCCAGAAAGGTCAGCCAGTCAGGGTGGACCAATACGTTGACAATCCCCCTATCATCTCACACCTATCAAACGAATACACCACTCTTATACTCCATAAACCGTATTATACGTAGTATACTAACCCAGGCCTTTGAAACGTATTGTTAAATCGGATATAGTGCTTACTTTAAGACTCAATTTTACTTGAGACTTGAAAGCAATTAGTTGATAGTACTCAGATTTGTTGGAGAAATTGGTTTCTCAAAGGGCATGTTTTAATCTGTATTGCTATCACATGTTTAGTTTACCTTACTGCTTTCCACACAATTCTACCTTCCTGTGGCATTTATTTGCACTAACATTAGACACTGTCAAACTGGCATATTCAATTAAGGTGATGTGCAGAGCTGAGATTAAGAATTGAGTCACTAAAGTCATAGCCTGGGGTCCACCTATGCTTTCTATGGCATAGGGCAGCTCCCGGCAGGATCCGCCGGGAGAATGTAGACGCAGCTGCGCGACATGAGACTAATTAATTAGAGCGACAGAGTGAGAGAGGAGTGTGTGTGTGCGTGTGTGCGTCAAATTAACAAAGGTGCAGACGAGTCGATCAGAAATCAGCTGAGAGTGATCGACGTTTGCGCTACTCTATGCCGAATTGAAGTGGACTCGGTCACAGACTTTTTTTTCCTCCCTGGAAATAAAAACGGTTTCAGAGGCTACTAAAGTCATGACTTGTGACTTTTCTCGATTGACGTGAGACTTGACAAGAACAGCTGCTGATATAACCTGAAAGGCCGTATGGAGACTTTGTTTTTTATTTTTTACAGAGGCCAGTTTTGAATTGCAGCCGCCCGTAGGTGCTCTTTGAGAGTGGTTTTGAAGGAGTTTAGGTATTAACATTTCTTAATGGCTGTTGGTAGGGCGTTCCACACTGGCAAGTGGCATAGGAGCGAAATTAATTTAAACCCTTGTTTGAGCAGAATCTGGGTTGCACGTGGTTTGTGCTGGTGTTTTGGCTTCATTGACATTGAGAAAGTATTTTGAGGTACAGTACATGGGTATCTTAGTCCATTGCAAGTTGCTGTCGTCAACCATTAAAGCCTATCAAAATGGTTAGGGGTGAGGTGGGTTCTGGGATTGACGCTAAGTAGTAGCCTGACCAGTTAAAGTCCATAAGAAAAGATAAAAGGAGCATGTCACAGTGTCACTGTATATAGCACTTGTATAGTATAGAGCACCGAAGTCTGACATCACTGCCGCTAGAGAGTGCTATCCCCCTGGGTCACGGGGTTACTTTGTGTTTTTGCGTCAGACTGTGTACCAAAAATAAACAAACCACCCTGGCAATTTTACTCGTATGGATATGAAACATCAACTGACGGTGAAAAAGTACTATTTTATCAAAAGTCAATATCATAAACGACCAGTGTTGGGCAGTAACAAGTTACTAGTGATAATTATATTACTGTAATATTACCAATAAGACGCCCTGAGGGCGAGAAGTCACCTCGCCCCTTGTGTTTTGTTTTCTATCACAAGGTGGACTTTCTTTTCTTTCCTTCATTACATTCTGTCCATCTGTCTGCCTCCGACAGAGAGGTAGACAGATGTCTTGCTTATCTTTATTCTGAATGTTTGTGTGTGCATGCTTGTGTCTGCTCGTTTGTACCTGCATGTGTGCGTTTGTTTGTGCGTGCAAGCATGCCTCTTACTTACTTTATTTGTTTATTTCGAAAGCATATTAATAGACACTACAAACAAATGCAATGTAAATACACCAGATTTAGCAAAGATGATCATTTTCGTCGGCAGTCATCACACAAAACATAAAAACTAAACAGGCAGGCAGTGAAGCACATTTCTCTACGAGACAAAGCATAAAAACATACATACAAGAAACAAAGTACAAGCGCATCTACAGTATATGGCTTAGCAGCGTTTTTGGCTCTGGTAGGTGGTAGTCATGAGGTTGTTGTAAACATTGTGTAAAGACAGAACTCGTGGTGCTGTCTATTTCTGACAGAGTGACAGAAATAGATACTATACAGTATAGACTTTGGAGACTCGGGATCAAAAACATATTTCCCTGCCAACACCAAGATCCATTCATTTGTGAATCAAAGGGATTCTCAAGATCTGTTTTTGTAGCTTTCCTCCCCTCTTTAATCCTCACCACACGAATGGTTCTGCGTTCCACGTTTGTCTTTGAGGTGTTTTTTCAGGTCACTGCTCTTTCTAATAGCTTCCCCTCTGGCTATTCAACAAAACAAGGCCAACCTATAGGACACCCCTGCCAACCACCACAGTTGTGCCTGTGACAGCACAATCATATGTTGTCTTGTGTAAGTGTTTGATGTCTGTGTATCTGATGTCTTTTATGTCTGTGTGTGCACACACACACACACACACACACACACACACACACACACACACACACACACACGTGCAGGCATGAGAGCGCATGAGTGTATGCCTTGCCTTCACTGCCTTTCTTTTTTACACAGTGCCAAAACCCTTTTATTATCCATGACATATAAAGCCTTCTCACAACACAAAATCTAACTGCACGGTCTGCACCAACTCATTCGCTTTGAATTGCCAATGGAGCATAAATGGACTGTGCAGTCAGAGGACAACAGTAAACCACTTTATTTATCCCCCAATCACTGATACATTGATACAGGCTTCTCCATTAAGCGATTCATCAAATCGCTTGAATATTCGCTAATAAAATAATTGATAGTTGCCGGCCCTAATCCTCTTGCCCATCTACTACAGTAACTGTGACAGCTGCTGCCTCAGTTTCGACTCTTTTGAGAATATTGTGAAACATTTTAAACGGTGCGCTGCCGTAATATACATGCATCCTTACACATCAGTAGCATTGAGTCCAGCCGGTTCATGTGCTACAGTGAAAGAAAAGAACACTTCAAATGGTTACACATTTTCTTCCATTGTGAATTGTGCCAGTTTTTTGCCCATGCATTGTGTGGAGGGCAAATCTTCTACGGCTTTAGAACAATAACTTAATCTAATGTAAATTTCCCTTCATGTTGTCAGGCCCTGAGGCACTGTAGAATATGCTTCTCTAATGCATTGCAGCTTTCTCTGTGGCTTTGGGCTTTGGTCTTGAGAGTCCAGATTGGGTTGATGGCCTAATCTGGCCGGCTCTAGTCTATAGTATGAATGCCTGGAGGAGTCTATATGAAAGAGCTATGTATAGAAAATAGAAATCCCCTCTCTATTCTCTTATTGGCCCTTTTCTTTCTCTGGATGTAAGTAACAATCCAAGTCATTCCTTCCCTTTTTGTTATGGTCTTTCCTTTTTAGCTTAGTCTAGTCACCACACGGTGTGTGTGACGTGTGTGTGTGTGTGTGTGTGTGTGTGTGTGTGTGTGTGTGTGTGTGTGTGTGTGTGTGTGTGTGTGTGTGTGTGTGTGTGTGTGTGTGTGTGTGTGTGTGTGTGTGTGTGTGTGTGTGTGTGTGTGTGTGTGTGTGTGTCACTTTGATAGAATTCTGTTGGTGTGTGACTTGAATCATATAATCGTATAAAGTCTATATTCTGTTGGACGGCGGGGCAATGCACCTCAGAATGCTCATCAGAAGGAATTGAAGGAAGCCAGATGCTGACAGTGACCACAGGGGCCATGGAGAAAATTGAAACCTTCACGCCAATGTGAAATATCGCAGCATTTCCACTTTCAAACAGCTGCAAAATAAGCTATATATTGGTCAGTGGAAGCTCAGAGGGACAGATGTGGTTGAAATATCATTCGGAAACCAGAAACGACAAGGAAACAAATATGGGTCGTAAATGGTACATTTGGTGCCTTATACAATGTGTATTACATTCACCCATTGACACACAGATGAGGACACATTCTCACAAAAAACATTAACACAGAATTGCTTTAGCATCTGCAGTACTGTGTGTTTTTTGTATTTTCCCATAGGCAATTCATACATTTGTCATAATGTAAAATTAGGCCTATATACAGTATGTATGTTAAAATAGTCCGCTATAAATGAGTCAAGACTCTATGCTTCAACTTTTATAGTAAACAATGTAGACTATAGACATTGCCACACCCCTTTCCATCACAATGAGCTCTCATGTGCATATTATGATCCATTTTACTCAAAGATTCATACGTGATGCAATTATAAGATTATTTGAAGATTATAGCTGAGGATTTTATTGTGCAGATTTTCCATTGTTTGGTAGCTTTGTCTCTTATATATTTATGTCTTTTATAGAGGGTATGCGCGTGACATCATCGTACCTGGAAGTTATGTGGGAACGCCCACTGAGTGGCAAAAAACTACTTTCTGGCCTTGACAGCCCATTCATCCAAACAAAAGTCCTGTCTGATTGCATTAAACAATGTTAAACTCACCAACATTACAGCTGAACGAAAAGCTTGAATTATCCTCTTTCTATCTGCAAAGTTTTTGTTTCATGAAAATCCACCGTAGAAACGTTATGAGCTACTTTCTGCCAAGAAATGCCCTGCATAAGTGTTAGTTTGGAAGTGCTTGTTTTCAATAACACAACATTTTGCTGCCTCCTGCATTATGTGACATTTAGAAACAGGTGGTTTAAAGGTATATTCAGTGATTTCACTCAAAAAACCTTAGGTTTCGTTTTTGGCTGGGACCTAAGCCTTTCGTCCAATCAGGATAGATAGTCAAAACCGAAACCTAAGGTTTTTTGACCCCCAGGGGTTAACTGGGGACAGGGAGGAACTCCTTATATGGCCAGCACACTCTATAGTAGGGAGGATTATCACAACAAAACAAAAAAATAAGTGATATTTGAATTAAGTGAAATCACTGAATATACCTTTAAGGACGGTTGAGTGATTTCCAACGAGCCCTAACAAACTCTAAGACTCCATGCTGCTCAATGTTTTGCCACTCAGTCTAGATGAGAGGGGCGTGTCCTGATGGGGAAATCATGCATGTTGTGCATACTCTATTCAGTCAAGTGCATGTTATTTACAGCCTTGTGACTCTCGTGATTGTGTGAAATAACATTGTGTGAAATATCACACACTTTTGCGTTTCAGTGGATACCAATGTATGTGGCTTCTCTTTAAATCCTTTGTAGAGTCAACAGCGGCTGTTGCTTCCTTTTATTCTTTTCTCGCTGATGTTTCAGTTACTTTGTTTTAATTAAGTTGTGTCATGGTGCCATTTCCTCTGGGAATGCTGAGGAAATATTTTCTATTAATTTCTACAATTTAGCTTTAATTGTTTTGCTGATTTGCCATGGTGAAATGAATCACACGTGCAGGAACTACAAATAATTTCCTGCGACAGAGAGCGTGAGCATTTGTGAAAGAGTGCCTGCAAGATCATAACATAACATTAGCTACGCATAGCTTAGTCCCGTTATGGTATATTATGTCAATATACCAATAGTATATTGTGTATATAATCAATAGTATGTTGATTCAGTTGATTCACCTTCAATGCAAGATGATAACGAAGAAATACATGGCATCCCTGAAATACCACATAGTCAATCTGTCATATTAGCCATAGCTGTCACACTGCTATGGACTCTGATGGTATAGAGGACATACTTGAGACACACACACACACACACACACACACACACACACACACACACACACACACACACACACACACACACACACACACACACACACACACACACACACACACACACACATGACAGTCTGTCTCTCTCTGAGAATAGTGCCATTGCGTCTTTGTCTGTCATTGAGTTTATATTAGCAGACTCTTAATGGGAATCAATAAGATATTATCAGTTAATTATGACTGACATTGAAATCCCTGCAGATAGAAAGAAAGGTCAGAGTGTCATCTGCATTGTATACGTTCCTCATCATAGCCCATACCACCACCAGCGGGTGGATGATGAAGGGAAACTTTTATTAAATTTTTTGTTTGATGTCACATAAATGCAGTGCATGATTCCATTGCTAATTTAGCAAACTGCTTTTCAAATGTAACTGTTCATCTTTCAGGTTTAGCATTCATTGATATTCAGACATGTTGTGTAATCACAATAAAATCACACATCTTCTCATTACTCTATTCTGTACAATGTTGCCAAACTAATTCCAAATATGAAATGGGTAAAAAATACAAAAAATGACCAGTCGACCACACACTCACTCACTCTTTTTTTTTTAGGGGTGATGGACACCCAGGCCGTTGGCACAACAACCTAGAATCTAATCATGTTGTGTAACAGTTTGCTGATCACGCTTAGAGTGGATTAGGGGGAGCTGTGTGTGTGTGTGTGCGTGTGTGTGTGTGCGTGTGTGCGTGTGTGTGTGTGTGTGTGTGTGTGAGAGGGGTGGTCTTGGTCTTTAGGATGAGCAGCATGGAGGGAACATTGATCTGACTTGAGGGCTATTCACAGATGATTCTCAGTGCTTGTAGAAACGTGCTTCCTCCTGTTAACTTGAAGGAGGTCGTCCTTGCTGTGCGACTCATCGAAATTCAATACTGCAATTCAGTGTTTGACTCTTAATCAGATAAGTGCTCACTGTTAATGATGCATTCTGTACTGTAGATACTGTACGGATTGTCTGCGTGTTGTCAACTAAATTCTGCATCCAGTATTTACATAAACATAATGGTTTGTTTGACTGGACGGTGACTTCCAGCGTTTTGGTTTGCAAAGTGTGGAAGCTGTTTAGCATTGCAAAACTTGAAAACTATCTATGCCGGTGTGCCGCAAAATTAATGAAACAGACAGCGAGTCCTTTCAAATCTACCAATAAACTTTCATTAGTGATGCAATTACTCAGTGTGTGTTGAAGCAGGAACTGCTGGTGCTGTGTAATATTTTAATCATGTGTTCATCATCAATCATTCATTGATATTCAGACTTTTTGTGTAATCTTTTTTTAATCATGTTGTGCACAGTGTGGATGCTTTCTGTTGTCACTCTGCTATTGACTTCTACACAACTCCTGTTGAGGACTTTGTCTGTCCATCACTCTACAGGGGTCTTCAAAAAATTTCAGGCCCTTTTAGCTGAGATAGAGAGATTAATCAGGGATCCCCACTACAGATTTCATAGACCTGTTTGGCAACACTATCATTGCAGGGCTGGACTGGCCACAGGGCATACCGGGCATTTTCCCGGTGGGCCGCGACCGTAGGGGGCCGCCACGATTAAAATGATTGACAGGCAGGCCAATAGGCGGCAGGCCACCAGGAAAGGTCCGGGCGTGCTGCCATTCTCCCAGTGCCATCATGATAATTTCACTGTACCAGAGTGACAAATAAACCCTCTACAAAGGGTTGTGTAATTGTCTGTTGGTTTGTATCATTTAGGCCTATGTTGTTCTGTAAAAGTGGTGGTATTAGGGCTTGTTTGTGTGTGCCGCGACGGAGCGGGCGGTAGAGTTTCTGCTATCTGCGCGCTGGTTGTGGTGGGCCGGTCTGGGCCAAATTCACGCAAAAAAGCCTGGGCCGAATTTTTGTCCCAGTCCAGCCCTGTATCATTGTGAAGCGTTGTGTTGGATTTTTCAGAGAGTTAACCACTATAGAGTTAGATAATGGAACACTGAGGATTAGTTAATTATGCAATGCATTGGCACTAACTTTGCCCGCTCCTAAGGGTTCATTCTAAACGACACGTACTATAGCAACCTTTATTATCTTCATCGTTAAGCACAAACGCTTAATGATGAAAAACCTCAACCTTGCACGACACACATGCATTGGCGAAGACCTGGCGAGGAGGTGTGGTGCCCGGCGGGTCGGTATGTCTGTACTGTATAGGCATGCCCATATACAGTATGGGCGCACACACACACACACACACACACACACACACACACACACACACACACACACACACACACACACACACACACACACACACACACACACACACACACACACACAATAAAATTCCTTCTGTGCAGCAATCTCATAGATTTCCATTTTAGATAATTTCCTTGAGGAAATAAGCTTCCTCGGTTAGAACATGATCTACTGTCAGATACTGCATGTGCCTGCCTTACTACTTATCCCATTTAAATGAGCAGAATCTACGTATAACCACCATCTTCTGGATGCTAAACTGTATAGAGCTAGCAGCTTTGAATAGGAAAACCAAAATGTCAATCGGAAAATCTGAAATCTGCCAATATACTGCATTATCAAAGAGATGCGGACAGGAGCAAGTTTGTCCACATCTACAAACGCAGCAGGTCTGTTTCTGTCCCCTCATCTCTGATCACTTCATCCCTTGATCCAATCATTTGCTTTCTAAGAGGGAAACCGATTCCCTGAAAAGACTTAAACACTACACTACAGTATGAAATTCTTACAGTCTTACGGGGGGGGGGGTAATATCTACTGTATTCATACAAGGAGGTGATAGATAGCTCTTTGTGCTCTTGTACTAATATTCACTAGAGTTATACCATGACTACAAAGCGCCTGCAGTCTCCGAGGCTATACACCATGACTGACCGTTTATGATGTCCTTCTGGAATGATGTACAGTCCTCTTCTTTTTTTTATTTTATGTGTTTACCTCGTTTTCACTGTAAGTCCGTCCGTCCAACCGACCGGTCCGTCTGTCTGTCTCTGGTCTGCTCACAGTCACAGATCTGTCACCGGCTCCTGATATGTCACTGGTGCATACTCCATGGCAGCCTGTCTGTCCCGTCTCTGGCCTCAAGGCAGTAGAACACAAACGCATTTGACAAGGTTATCTGCCGGCGTCCCCCTTTCTTGTATTTATGTAAATTAATTCATCAACGCGCAGACGTTTCCTTAGGTGTTTCTCGACAAAGCAGATGAAAACCAGAATATCAATTTCCATCCGTCACCCGGGGCTAAGTCATGATGAAAGGCCATGAAGAGTCACATTCTTAATGCATGTACATAACAGGCATGTAACTTTATAAGCAGAGGCCTCAGCTTGAATAAGCACAGTAGTCTGTCATTGTCCATGACCACCAGCATAGAGTTGAATAAACACAGTAGTCTGTCATTGTCCATGACCACCAGCATAGAGTTGAATAAACACAGTAGTCTGTCAACGTCTGTCAGCGTCCATAACCACAAGCACAGTTTTCTTTTTCATACATTTTAAGTATAGACAATATAATTTTGTACGCATTTTCGGCCCCAAATTTGTCATTATTATGGCAATGAATTCCTCTGCCCAGCTCGTAGCGGTACATGATACAGTGACACAGTGACACACGCACACACGCACACACTTTTCACATGGGGGTGCAAGGAGGTCTGGTTATGGGGGAAATGCACCCTTTTGCACCCCCATGGCGCATGTTGCTCCTCTCTCTCTCTCTCTCTCTCTCTCTCTCTCTGTGCTTGTGGGTTAATAAATATAGGCCTATACAAGGAGGTTAAATGGGAGGCTATTGTGCAGTCAAAGTTACCAATGCAAGCTAGTTAATTCAGCCTCAGGCCTACCATTGCGTGGCACATCTATGAACAGAATATAGATGTTCACAGTGAAAGGGGGTGTTGTTGATAAGAACCACACGCATACTCCCTAAGTATAATGTCCTTTGGGAAACCCAGCCGATACTTACAGCCTCACAGCATGGTGGCCATGACGTTCATAATGTTTGGGATTTTAATATGTAACAGAACAAGCTGTGCAACTGCCAATCATCAATCACAATGATTGACCTGAGACATTGAAGATTTACAAAACAACGTGTTATGTTTTTAATCCCATAGATTTAATGAGGTAGAACTGTATCCTCTAAATTGGTGATTGAGTGCCAGCAAGCCACTGCCAGCTAACTAGCTCATTTACTCTTTTGCACTTCAAAAAGCTCACTGTTCTGGCATAATTGTCCTCATTCAGTCATTCATTTAGACAACAGCCTCACTACTCCTGACTGAGAAGACTGCTTTTGCACAAGAACAGAGAATCTATTAGGCAGATGAAACGATTCACCATAGAAATGCACTGTAGGCCAGAGAATGAATAAACACATTTATTTAACCGTTGACAATTGATGGCAGTAACCCATTTGACAATTTCGGATTTGAATAATTGAAGTTGGCTCAGGGGTAGAGTGGCTGGATGGTAACTGCAAGGTTGCCTGTTCAAAGTACCCGGGCTCCCCCAGAGTTGTGTGTCGAAGTGTCCTTGAGCAAGACACTGAATCCCAAATTGCTCCTGATGTGCTGGTTGGTGCCTTGCATGGTTTCTGCCGCCATCGGTGTATGAATGTGTGTGTGAACAATCTATGTAAAGCGCCTTGGCTAAAGGCGCTATATAAATGCACCATTTACCATTTACATAATAATAATAATAACTTTATTTATATAGCACTTTTCTGGACAAAGTCACAAAGTGCTGCACAACAAATTCACAGGAAAATCGAACACATCCAAACGGATGCAGCACAGTAAATCAAGAACCCACAGCAGAAAGCATATTCAAAGATACAATATAAAAACAACAACAATGTAATAGATAAAAATAAAAATAAAAATACAGACAGAATTCAGTGAAAAAAACATTCAACGGGGCTAGGGGGGGAATGCTTTTCTGAACAAGTATGTTTTGAGAAGAGTTTTAAAAGATGCAATGGTATCTGCTTGTCGGATGGTTTTGGCGAGGGTGTTCCAAATTTTAGGGGCACGGACAGAGAAGGCTCGTTCTCCCTTGTTTATACGATGACATTTCTCGGGAACCTTTAGGAGAGCCCCGTCTGAGGACCTAAGGGTACGGGGAGGGTTATAGGGGTGTAGGAGATCAGCAAGATATTGGGGTGCCTGGCCCATTTGTACCTTAAATGTTAATAAAAGGATTCTAAAAACAACAGGGAGCCAGTGAAGTGTAGCCAGGACCGGAGTGATGTGGTCCCGTTTCCTGGTGTCTGATGAAGTTACATGTACACCGTTGGGCAGTCATCCCTCTTGGGATGATTTCCCTCCAGGATATGGGATGTAGTCTATCCGAATAACCAACGTTTTCTCATCACATATCTGATACTTTCTCGGCCATGATCAAGTGTACTTGCCTGTGTGTCACTGCTTCCTGTCTCTGTTGTTTCAAATGAAAAGCTCTCCAGCATTTTTCTTACACATTCCAGCCATATAGGTTTTTGACATAGTATTTTTATGAACAGTTTAAAGTACGTTATCGGAAGCAAATGCACTTCCAAGGGAAGTCTGTTCCAGGCCTTTTGAGGGGCGCTAGTCCCTCCTATGTCCATCTTTGATTGTCTATGTAAATGCAAACATTGAAGATAAAAGGATTGAAGGAAAAAGTGAGGACACAAATTGTGATTGGCCAGAATGAGATGATGCAAGTGCCCCCCACTTCACACGGGTGTGATTTTTCTTGTCTCTTCTTCATTCTGGAAACACCATCATCTCTTGTGGGTTTCCCCATGCATATTGAATACAAAGGTAGAAACCGATATTAAAGTGGAAACTTCTGCTACTTTCCATTATTAGAAATCTACACAGGTAGAGGAAGAGATGTACTGTATATGCAGATTTGTAATGTCTGAGAATCTCCAAGAAATGCACAAAAGGGACTACTGGTTGTTTTCTAATGCGAGACAGACTTTTGCCTGGTGGTCATCTCTCTTTCTTTCTCTCGTTCTCTCTTTCGCCTCTCTCTCTCTCTCTCTCTCTCTCTCTCTCTCTCTCTCTCTCTCTCTCTCTCTCTCCTGGTCACAAGTCTTAACACCCTGAAATCCACCTTCTAGCCTTCCACCTGTCAGCCCTGCAGGAATTCTCGTCTTCCCTGCTGTGATGTACCCTCCCTGCTGGGATGGAGCTCATTACCATCCACCATCCCTCCTGGGAACTTTGAGTTTGATGAGGCTCACCGCAGTGTATTTCCTTACCTGCCTTACCATTGCCCTGCCAATAAATACAGGCTTATATAAGCCTGTATTTATTGGCAGGGCAATGAATACAGCCCATGAAGCCTGGCCATGGATGCCTAGGCTTCACTTCCACCTGCTGATTCACAAAGCAAGCTCAGTGAGATGCTTCAGAGAAAATAATACCTGGGCACTTCACCCCTGCAAAACAATAAAACGTGCAGACCAGTAGAGTGTTCCAGTATATTTTATTTGAGTATAGTCTCTCCTGAAGTGTCCAGGTATTATTATTTTCTATGATGCGTGTTGTCCCTGTCGAGCACCGACAAGTAAAACTCTTCTACCTTCTGTTGGCTGAAGCGTGCGGTGAGATGCTGTATGCGTTCATTTTAGTCAGTCTGGCGTAAGAGGGAATTCCCCATCTTTCCTATTGTTTAGTAGCGGGGACTCTTTTGAGTCCTATTTTTACATAGTTCTGTGCCAGTGTTGTGCACAGACAATAGCAGAACTGCAAACTCACACCGCGTCGCACTGCAACTGTGAGCTCGTGGATTGGATATTTCCGGTGTGACAACTAAGGCTTTCAGTGCCCCTGTCTGACCCCCTTTCCACCGGTTGGTACCCAATGGGAACCGGTTCAGTTCTTTTTGGTTCTTAGTCCATGAGCCAGAGCTCCAAAATTGGTGGGAAAAACTAGACCAATATTAAATTGTTTATAGTATCAATACAAGTAAATGAATACATGATAACCCTTCCACAGTAGTAGCTTTTTCATGTTTTCGATTATTTGCATATTTTCTTACATAATGCCTCATTTGCATATTTTAAAATGTAAAATTCGTAATACAATAAATCATTGTCTTCGTGTAAGTACTCAATTGGGGAAGTTTCATGGTCATAACAATCTCATATAGGTATGGTTTTGCCCACTCAATTCATAATTAACGTTCTAATTTTGGAGCCCTATGGCTCATGGACTATAAAAACCAAAAAGAACTGAACCGGTTCCCATTGGGAACCAACCTGTGGAAAAGGGTCCTCTGTGTTGTCTCTACAGCAGGAATATATTATATCGCTTCTGGTATAAATACATGCACTGATCTGACCCCGGTATGGAAATGGAGTAATGAAAGTGAATTAAGGAAATAATATTCCCCTGCAGTGCTTCACCAAGCCATGCATGTTCATGAGGAGTCTACTCTAAAGGTTAGAAAATTAAGTTTGCAAAGTGCAGAGGATTGAGAAAATTGGATCAGAGAGAAAAAATATTATCACAGACAGCCACACACACACACATGCATGCTCGCGCACATACAGTTAAAGAACATAGTTTTGTCCTCTCCAGTCAGATGTGATATATGGCTTGATCTTATACCTCATAACACAATCATTCTGGACAACTGGATCTCCATATGCCTATGGGCGTTTCGGTCTGATTGGTGGTTCTGGATACAAGCGCCTAATCGACCAACTCGACACCAGCCACTGCACTCCCTCAGGTCCCCGGCATGCGAGTTTGAAGCCAATCGGTTTGGGCGGTTCTCTTGATGCATGAACTACAGAGATGTTTGTTCATCAGTGTTGGAGCCAGCTGAGGACACGTTTATTCCCACCATGCAGTACCCCCTAAGCTTTCTAAGACTTTGTGTAGCTCATAACAACAATAATTTGTCTTTGGTACTGAGATGGCCAGAATCCTTAAAAGAGTCTGCTGAACATCGTTCTATCTGAGGGGTTTTAACATTGTGCTCTGTGTTCACTTTGGCGAGAATCTGTCATTACCACTCTGCTGATCCCGAGCTAGCGAACACATGGGCTCTCCAGAGTCTTAATCTTTCTATGTTTCTTTGCCCTCTCTCCTGCCACTGTACTAAAGCAGAAATGTCTGATAAAAGAGGTGATGTAACGGCTGCTATTGTGTAGTGCATCAAGTCAACATGTAGTTTGTTTTTCTGGAACAGATTTTTGTCACTGACCTCAAGCACGCACTTCAGCTATACAAAGGCAACAACACATACACACACAGAATGAATGCAACAAAGACGTTAAGATGAAATCAATTAGAAAAGCAATCAAACAAAATACCATGTGTTGCTTACTGTAAATCGCTCTTGATTAAGAGCGTCTCCTATATGCCGTGATAGGTATAAATCTCTTTCAGGCTATTAAAGTAGCCTAGACCGCAACTCCACCTTATCTATCTTTCCTTTGAACCGTGAGAACCCTCAATCAATCAAGACCACCCCAAAAATTATTCTCTAGTGAGTCTTCAAGGTTCACAAGCGTTGTGCAAGAATGTAAAAAATGTAGGAGAGAGAATTCTCCTTAAGTGCTTTGAACAATGTCACATCAATTTTCAAACATATATATACACACAACAACATGTCATAGATTCAGAATTCAGCTGTCACATTTCAATAGGTTGAGAGGTCTCATCAGAGTAAGGTGTCATCAGGCTGTCATGAGCGTCCGATAGTCTGAATCCTGTTTTTTACTTTAATCACGTTCTGTGATTAGGATTCTGTTGTTGACTCTTTATCTCATGGGGTGAGAGAGTAGTCGGTGCCTCAAAGTTGTTGTCATGTTGTTTTCCATTTTTACAATCTGGAGTGGGTGACAGCTGATAATAGAATTAATACACATGCAAATATTGATATGACATCACTGGGTGACAGGGCAATCCTGTGCACCAGATACGAGAAGATTTACACGGTCTTTTTTAACATAGTAATAAGATGTGAACATAGAATATGATATAATTAAAATATCAATAAGAAAATACCCATCATGCCGTAGGGACATCACGTTCTGGGAACAAGGTTGAAATGATTGTGCAACATTTAAAACTCATTGTCACCACCAATCTCAAAACCTGAAATCCATTTATTGCGAATGCAGTAAGCACTAACTATGAGACCCTGCAGATCGTGTCTGTCTGTCTGTGTGTCCGTCCGTCTGTGTGTCTGTCCCACTGTGACACCACCCGCCCGCCACCAGAGGGCGCAGCTGTAGCACACACACACACACACACACACACACACACAGTAGAAAACTTAAAAAAATTACTAACTAAAAAGGAAAAAAAAGTACGTAATTTATTCTAATTGTTGTTATTGCAATTTACGAGCTGCGTTCGCTTCACGCGTTTGCGCGTCTTACTTGTTTTAGAGTAAGTATATGGGGGGAAGCATTATGTTTTGAGTAGACACATTATATAAAAAATATAGCACCGGGCACCATGACCATGAAGATTTAATCCGGCCCTGCACTGGGATGGAATTTACATTGTCAGCCACACAGCGTCATGCATGTGTTGGTAAGCAGGGAGGGTGGACGAAATGTCTTAAAACATGAATTTACTTTATCTTGATAGTATAATCACTTCAAGCAGGCTGAGTGGTTGAAATGGTATCTATGTTTGAAATCTAGCAACTGCTGAGGCAGGAAACCGTGTCACAAAAAAGTGTCTGCATGGCCCTCTTTATCAATACCACAATATACACAAACAAGATGGTTTCTACTGTTCAATCTCCGTCATTCCTCAGCATGTCTCGTAAGCCTTATTATTTTAACATCACACAGCAAGTGCAGCAAAAAACAATATTCTAGCCTGTATTTAGCCATTTTGTTATGTTTTTTTTGGAGACTAGTGAGCATGTGCAGTAGGGGTTCAGTAGGGGATGACCTGCAAATGGCATGGCACCCACAGGACTGTAGGACACTGCTGGATAGCATAGATGTTTTGAATAATTATGACAGAAGAAAGGCAGTAATGATTTTTAAGAAACAGTATTATTCTAACATTTAAAGGATTTTAAGGCAAGTATGCAACATTTCGATTTAAACGCAACGCTGTTGTTACATGCTGGTGTGGCGATCAAGGACCTATGTGCAGGACAGAAGCAGGTAGCGATTGATTGATTGATTGATTCAAGAATTTATTAACAGATTGGAGAATTACAGTACATTTCAAGCACAACTCAATACAAAACTGTGGACGACACCATAAAGCATTATACTTGTTTACAATAGGGTCCACCATTTTCAATTCATGATAACATTTAGACGTAAAAAGGGGAAAAAAACATATACGTACAGTGAGGGGGAAAAAGGGGTGGGTGGGGGATTCAGATTTTATGGGGGGCAGTTTCGAATTGCAGCCATCCGTAGGTGCCCTTTGAGAGCGGTTTTGAAGGAGTCAAGGGATTCGCATGTCTTAATGACTGTAGGGCGTTACACATGTGCTTGGTGGCATAGTAGCGAAATGAATTTAGTCCCTTGTTTGTGCTGAATCTGGGTTGCACATAGTTTGTTGAACTCCCTCTGGTGTTGTGGGTGTGGACTTCGTTGACATTGTATTTAGACAGGTACATGGGTATCTTGGTGGTGTAGCGAATCTTGTGGACCAGACCCATTGCTGTCGTCAACCCTAAGCCATTCCAGCATCACGAAATAGGTAACACAGAACTAAACCTACTGTAAACTGAACACACAACCGCGATCTAACAAGTACTTACTGCAGTGGGAATCGACACTAATAAACACATGAGGTGATTACCAAAATTAGGCAGTCTCACTCTCAACCGTGACAACTGTTCCCTACAGCTGCAACTACGAGCCATTAGTCACAGACATCAACGGCACTCGATGCATACCGGTATGTGGGATTTAACGCACGCACGGTCAGATAGTATATACTAACATGCCACACACAAACTTTAAAGGGAAATACACAGGCTCAGAGCCCAAACACAGCAAAAGATTTAGCTTACATCATTATGACATGCTCTCTGCCTCATCCTTTGATAATACTCAGTTAGTACGCCTTTATCTGTCTTAACTGGCACTAATCTACTATCTACAACCTCAGCAGCCCCATAGACATCCAGCAATGCTCCCCGGACAAGAATCCCATTCTGTCTACGAGGAATTATACGTGATTAAACGTGGTGTGGTTTGGAATAAATGCTGTAGAGCTTAAACGTGTTGTGGTTTGTAGACTCTAGTCTACAGCATTTATTCCATTTATTCTCATCAAGGCCTCATTGACCCCAGCTGAGGGCATTTAGATTTTTTTCCTCTTCAGTAGATGCCAACTGTCTATCGATGTCCTCTTTGTCTTCTTTCCCAGAACCCTTCCCTCTCCCATCAAAGACAAACCGTTCAGCCCAGGCCGTGGCGTAACGGTCTGGGCACCGGACTGGTAATCCAGTCGCAGTGTGCCGCGGGTTCGACTCCCGAACCCGACACGGCCTTTACTGCATGTCATCCCCCCATCTCTCTCCCGTTTCCTGTCAGCCCACTGTCTGTCCCTTCAAAAATCAATAAAAGGCGTAAGCCGCAAAAAAATATCTTAAAAAAAAAAAAAGACAAACCGTTCCGTTACTGGTAATGGAATTGTGTCAACTCATTGAGGAGGTCGCCTGCCATCAAAAGGATTAGTCCAGTGTTGTGTTCTTCCCAGTGGTTAATTTGACATGTTAACCCATTCTGACCTGAGATCAGATTCATACGAGGTTTCCGCCGGACACACACTGGTCTGATGAACCCATTCTGACCTGAGATCAGATTTAAAAAATGTCAGTCGTTCTTCGATTTTTCAAAAAATAGCAGACCTACAAGCTCGTATCGCGCCACTCGGTGGCGCGATATGAGCTTGTAGATCTGCTATTTTTCAATAGCTAAAGCATAACATGATGCTGACACCAAAATGGGTGCCCGTTCAGAATGGGTTAATTTGACATGTTAAACATCAGCTCTGAATAAAGGGACAATAAACTGGATTTCCTCATTAAGGACAAGCTCTTGAGTAGAACATTGTGGGGACTGGTCTCAATGGAAGACTAATGCTTAATTACTACAAAATGTACTCCACAAGCTCACAAGTCACAACACGTTTCAATTAGGGATGGGTATCGTTAGGATTTTTGTGAGTCCGGTACCGATCCCGGTTCTGCTTATCGATTCCGCTTCTTACTGGTTATTTATTTCGTTAATTACTTAGACATGTAATGAATAGTGTAACATCCTCTCCTTTATTCAATAGTTTAGTCATTTGTGGCTAATATAGTGAGCTATATGTTTTCCTTATTTAAAATATAATATATCTATTCTGTATTTACCCAAGGCAATAGTGTTGTAGGCTACTTCTCTTACTACTAACAATAATACTGGAGAACCGAGGGTCCGACCGACTCGGTACCTGGCACTGCACTCCCTGTGGGGGTGTGGAACGTGTGTGTCGAATGTGAAGTCGGTGGGTCAAACGGTTTTCGAGTTACGTGCATTACAACCGTACACACACGCACACGTAGGCACGCAGAGACGTGGCACATTATATAGTAGACTCAGGGCTCGACGCTTAGCATTTTTCCAAGTAGCACGTGTGCGCCTAAGTTGAAAAATCTAGTAGCACACAAATTATTTTAGGAGCACGATGAAAAATGATGTATTTTTAAGGGGCGCTAGCCCCTCCTATATACAGCCTTTGTCCCCACACATCTCAAAATGAGCCATTGACAATCAACAGAGAAATTACGTCAACATTCTGCTAAATATGACATAAATTAAACGCCATTGACATTGAAGGGACAATGTATGTCATATGTAAACGAGCAAATCAGCTAACCAATCACAGGCAACAGGCATTCTGATTGGCCAGTATGAGATGATATCTGATGATGTATGATGACAAGAGCGCCCCTCACTTAACATGGGTGTGATTTTTCTTTAATGAAGTGATATGAGGTAGGGGTGGAAAATAATATGTCAAAATATTATATCACTATCTTTTCAGCAATTATCACAAATTAGTGATATTTATCATGATATCATTGTTATGTTTGTTTTCATATAATCTATATAATCAATGTGTTTTATGCTAATACTTTGTAGATAGATCGATAGTAGCTCTGTTCCATACCTCTAATACATGCAACACATTAGAGCTATGGACCAGAGCTAGATAGATAATATGTTGCTCATGGATGGATAGACAGGCTATCCGTTTTATCCTTCTGTTCTATCATTCAGACAGTGCAGAGGCTGCTCGATGGTGAATTAGTATTGGTATTAGTATTCTCCTTGGCTTTGACTGACTGACTGATATTAATACGGTAATCCAGCCAGTTCGGTCATTTGCATTATAATTTATGCTGGGCACACGCTTTTGTAAGCAAACGCTAAGCAAGGGTTGTTTTTGATAAACATCAATCCGTCCACTCGATGTGTGTGTGTGTGTGTGTGCGCGTGCGTGCACGGCTGCACGCTGTTTCACCCGCGTTTGGTTAAAAGTAAGTTACGTTTGAACTTTGAGCATTACAAACAGACTTTGCAAATAACGTGTCGCCGTGTCGGGGTCCAAGCAATTCCTTCTGACTCTGTGCTATCATGCTAATGCTATCCCGCTGATTTCGCTCTGACTTCTTTTCTGACTGTCGCTGCTGACAGTCAGCAAGCAGTGACAGCCGGGAAGAGCACGGAGCAGCAACACAGGGATGGGAGGGGCGGTGGGAGCAAAGGGGACAGATCTTCAAATGAACACTGCATTGAGCGTTGACACGTTGTTAGCTTGTAGCTCTTCTCTTTTTGGCGAACGACACCGCCGTTCAGAAATATAAATTTAGGTATAGAACCACGACTATAGAATGTGCACTTGCTGTAGACAGAGACTTGTCTTTATCACGATTGAATGGTCAAATCCTGTAGTCGCACCTGTGCTACAAATCTAATTTTACAACTCGCATGGTGATATTTTTAGTCGCAAATGCGAGTACCTAGTCGCACTGTCGAGCCCTGAGTAGACTAGACCTGTACGTGCCTGTCGCAGTCGGCCACCGGCCTACTTGGGAAAGATGCAACTTGGGAACCTAACGATATACGTTGTCATAGCACCCGTTTTAACTGTCAGCCGGTGTCCCACATGGAGATGTGTGTGTGTGTGTGTGTGTGTGTGTGTGTGTGTGTGTGTGTGTGTGTGTGTGTGACTTCAAACTGACTGTGAAAAGTGTACTTGGCAATCAATTGGGCCCACTGGCAGAGCCTGATTGGTTGAACCTCAATTGGCTGAGGCAGAGGTTGGAAATTGCACAGGTGAAAGGTGCAAGGCCAGAGCCTGGCCCAGGTGAAAGGAGTTGGCCTCATTAGGCCCACTGGCAGAGCCTGACCAGAGCCTTTTTTGGTGGTTCTGGAGAACCGTGGGTCCGACCGACTCCCTGTGGGGGTGTGGAACGCGTGTGGGTTAGGGTTCTCGAGTTACGTGCATTAAAACCGTACACGCACGCACACACACACACACACACACACACACACACACACACACACACACTCACACTCACACATACGTACACACACTCGCAAAGACGTGGCACATTATATAGTAGATGTGAGATCCTAACCCATTGCTTCCAAGGAGTATACACGATGGCACAATCGTTATCATTCTGGGGCAGAGTCAGCAGACCAAGCCAATAGCTCCTTTGTACCACAGAAAACATTGTAGTCGATAAATATTCACTTCCCTTCCTTAAGCCATTCATATTGCCAGCAATGCATAGCAAGGAGTTATAGTAATTGGAGGGACAGACACAGTCCTCCATAATAATTATACATGGACAGATAAGGAGGCAAAAACTGGCATGATGAGCTGAGAAGCTTTGCTAAATTGCTACTGTAACTTTTCTGATTTACAATTTAGGCATTTAGCAGACCCTCTTAATCCAGAGCGACTTACATTAAGCAAGAACAAAAAGCATGGGAATACATCACATAAAAGCATTGATCATGAAACATGCGTAAGCTAAGAAAGTAACAGTGGAATATCTATATAATGAAACTATACATATAAACTATGCATTATACTACTATGCTATACTATACATATGTACTATGGCGTGCTATTACTACATACAATGCAATTATAGTGCTGTCTACATAACATGCTATAAGTCTGTATCAAATGCTATCTAAGTCTACAGAAATGCTATCTAAGGGGGTAGGGTAAGTGCTATGGGCCATGATGGAGTCTGAAAAGGTGGGTTTTCAGACTACGGCGGAAGATTGGACTAATTACTGATTACTTCTGGTCTTGGCCCTGGGACAGAAAAATCCATTGCTAGACTATGTTTATTCATTTAAATCTTCACCTGATATGACCTGTTTTCCTCTGCTTCTGCCAACAGTCTGGTACTTTGGGGTGCTGATCTATTCTGCACTGCTTGTCCAATTGATTTGACTTGGCAGGCATGTTGGCTGGTTGTACCGGTCTGATGGAGCTAGGCAATGGTGTCCTGACAGTCAGACTGTAAATGTATTGTAGTGTGGACTGTTGAGGCAAAATAATTCACAATGCCATAGTTTATGTGAGAACAGGAACTGTACGAGCGATGCGTCTCTCCCAGTACTCGCCTTGACCTCAGGGTTTGATTAGTTAAGAGTAAGACATCTTAGATAAACTAGCTACTGTAGGTGATAATCTTTAAGAAGTCACTGACAGTCAATCATTTCACTCAGCTGATTCATCAATTATGTGAATACATTTATTTTCTGATTACTCCAACTTGAAAACAAGGATTTACCAGACTGCTGACCAAAGGCTTGGAAGGAGCTGTGGTGTGGAATGATCAGAAACTTCAATGAATACAGAAGTCACTGAAGTACTGAGTGTGTATGTGCATGGATGGATGTCTGGTTATTTATGCAGGAGGAAGTGATGATAATCTTGCCTATTTTCTTTGATTCTTATACAGCATGTCATATTGATATAGTGATGGGACTTTGGGCATTTTAAGCCCCGCTCTAAGGATGTCGGCTGTGTCAGTAAATGCATATGTCACTCTTAAAGGACCACTTCACCACTTTTCAACCTATCTTCATATAATAGGTCCTCACTAATAATCATGAAGAAATGGCGCAATCTTTTTCTACTCGGTCCGTATCTCATAGGAGGGCTGTGGGCAGTTCAGAAACCGTCTTCCAGTGACATCATCGATGGGGAATACAAGCTAATAGAAACGGCAGGCTTTCTAGTCCTGAAAAGTTGCAATGCGAAAATGGAAGCCATCGTTCTCACAATAATGAAAATCTAAACATTTTTGTAAAAAAATCTTGTTTAAAAAAAAATCTGCCTAATGATGATGTCACTGGAAGACTGTTTCTAAACTGCCCACAGCCCTCCTATGAGACACAGACTGAGTAGAAAGAAATCGTGCCATTTTTTCATGATTATTAGTGAGGACCTATTATATGAAGATTGGTTGAAAAGTGGTGAAGTGGTCCTTTAACAATCTGTCTGTCCCTCTAACAGTACGTTTTAACAGCGGGCGACAGCCAGATGAATTTTCCGGAAGTGCATTATTTGTCTATGGGACCCGGCGACTATACCAGCAATAGCAGGTGAACAGGCGATGGTCGAAAAGTGGGCGGAGCAACCTCACCCGATTAGATAAAAATAACTCATCTTTTTAATTTCTGCTCTCAAAGTGAGCACCGGACTTGATATCACCTCTTTCTCTCACTCACTCAATCTCTCTCTCTCTCTCTCTCTCTCTCTCTCGCACACACGCACACACACACACACAGTTTAGCATTCGGCAAAAATAGACCCTAGGGTTCTTGTGTTTTAAGTGGTAACATTTTTACTAACCAGTGTTCTGAACTGGGTGCGGGCAATAACTGGAAGCCAGTGGAGGGTACAGAGAAGGGTGGGAGGCATGGAAATGTAGGGAGGTTGGGGACCAGACATGTTCCAGCATTCTGGATCAGTTGTAGGGGTTTGAGTGAGCATGCAGACAGGCAGAACAGGAAGGTTGCAGTCGTCAAGCCTGGAGACTCCTGGGTGATCTCCTGAAATTATAGGTAATGGGGTGGGAGTGTATCTATCTCCATCCATCAATCTTCAAATGCTCAGGTCGGGGGGGGGGGGGGGGGGGGGGTCACAGCTCCACCAGAGAGCGCCAGACTTTCCCCTCCAGAACAACATTAGTAACGTCCTCCTGGGGGATCCCAAGGCGTTCCAAGCCATGCCATGTTTGGAGATATAATCCCTCTTCCCATCTGATCCTTGGTCTGCCCCGGGGTGTTCTCCCAGTGGGACGTGCATCAAGGACCTTCTGTGAAGCACTAGTCTCGCGTGGCCAGACTGTTGCCTCTTGTAGTTGTCTGGCTACGTGAGACTATAGTGAAGCACAAACCAAGGAAGCTTGCCCTGACTTTTGCCCCAGAGCAGAAGGAGGCGTCTACCTTTCTATGTCTATGACTCTCTGCCGTACCAACACTGCTCAGGAAGCCAAATGACAGCAGAGTAAAGTATATGCTGAACAGATGTGGCAAGAGGAAGGCTGAGGAGATGCATGGCCCCACTGGTCATCAGTGCCCTGTGGTCTGTGATGATCAGTGTTGGGTAACGGACGTTATTTAACGTAATATATTACGTAATATATTACCGAAATGCGGTAACGTGTAATATAATATATTACTGAAGAAAAAATGTGTAATATGTAATGTAAATTATTCGCCGTTGACGCGTTATTTCCGCGTTACAAACTTAGAATCCATCCACCAAAAAAAGCACATTATAGCCACAGCGTCAGACACTATACAGTCACCTATAGGCAGGAGACAGCAGCAGCGCACCAGAGAAGTGACATATTAGAACGGTGGTTGTTGAACTTGCTACCGCTGTCTGGCCTCTGGTTTGAGAACCAAATGAATTGCTTAGTGCTCAGCATCAAAGTATATAACTTAAGTTAACTTGCCATATGCTTAAATGTTCTATACGCCCATCGATTCATCCGCAATAGCTCGTTTTGGAAGCGTCAGGGCTTAACGAGACACTGCTGTCTTGTTGAACCCAGCTGGGTGAATAACCTAAATGACCTAATCAACGTCACCACGGTAAATGCTCCATATAACTATGAAAGTGCTAATGTTAATGTTCACTGCATACACGTAATATAGTTGACCAAGCAATGTTAGTCCACTGTAGGCTACAGCTATTTGGTTTCCAAATCGTAGCGCTGTAGCCGACAGCAATTTAATTTCCCCATCGCAGCGCAGCGCGCCTCATGTGTGCCCAAAAGAACAGATCTGCAAGCTGTCGACACGCAATCGAGCGGCATGTTGATAGTTTGTATGTCTGTTATTTTGGTTAGGTAATAGGCAACGCACATTACGCATGGTATGTGGGTTTGAGAGGCAATGATTAATGTAGGCCTACAGTAGCCTAGTAGATTATAGCCAAGTTGACAGTTGTCATAATATTGTATAGCTCTGTTCTGGACTGTTGCACAACGTTAGCCAACGGTGATTGGTGATGAAAAAGTTGCACTTTGTTAACGAGGACAGTATTGGACATGCTGCGTCACTTCAGAGGATCGCTGCTACTTTGATTCAAAGATGTTTACTCACCCCTGGAAATCGCTGGAAACCATTAGAATGTTGGAAATGGGACTTTAATAAAAGACATAGAAAGTGGTTTGTGTCTTGTGATGTCATTATAGGCTAGAAGGTAAACAGTATAGTCTATTGTGTGTCATATGAAAAATTACAAAAAAAATAAAAAAATTAATTAATGTAATTAAAAATCGTATAATTCATCTGCCTGCACAATGCACATCTGTGTCCATTCTGTCCAATATATAATACAAAAGATTTAATTGTTCAATTTGAGCATTTAAAAAAAAAGTAATATGTAACTGTGATAGTAATAGTAATATATTACTCTTGCTCAGACAGTAATATGTAATATAATATATTACTTTAAAATTAAGGTAATAATTAATAAGTAATATATTAAAAATATAAAGTAATATACCCAACACTGGTGATGATATGATGTCACTGCTCCAGTGCTCCTCATGGCATCCATTTTTCAGCTGGTTTACCACCCGCCCCACATCTTGTCAGCTGGCCACATCTTGTCTCTCTCTCATCTCTCTCATCTCTCTCTCTTTGTCAGGCTACAGATATCAGAGATTGTGTCGCAAAGCAACAGATGGCAGTTTTGGTTCCCCAAACGGTTTGAGGCACACGTGTACCATAAGTCCAGGTGTGCCTTGGGATCTTTTGCCAACCACACCTTCTTATTGCTGCTATTGCAATATACTACGAGTTGTGAGTAATCTTTTAATTTAGTGTAGTAAATTATATGAGTACTTTGTACGCAGTTATTTCAAGAAGCTAGCCTACAGGTGTGTCTTGAGATTGTCACTTTGTCATTGGCATGCTTATGTTTTGTTACTACACATTAAATTACGTTACATTTGTGAAAAGAAAAATCTAAATGAGGCACACATGTACCATGGACAATTCCATAACATCAAGTTTTAATCAAATTGTAAAATAATTATATTATTGTCAAACAATATGTGCATCAAGCAGTCTACATTTCCCCAAGGAAGTCCATGTGTTGTATTTAATTAATTCTGTCCAGAAGCAGGGATAAATCATCCCATGTACAGGAAAAAGCACATAGTTATACATCACCATCAAAAGGATAAATGCAAGAATGCCAACGGCTTATTTCCATTGCAGTGCCTTAGTTAAAAAATAAACACAACAATGAATGTGTGAGTGTATGAGTGAGCGTGTCCATGTGAGTGTTTTAGGAATGTGTTATTATTATTATTATAGTTTTTTTTTTGTGTTTTTCATGTGAGTGCGTATGTGTACACAAGAGACAATGGGTACATGACACATCAGGGGGATACTGTAAAAAATATGGACAAAGCGTTCGCCGGGTCTAACATGAACGTAAAATGAAGCCTGTAATAATATGGTTGTAAGTCGCCATCTTTCTAGATCCGTTTGGTACCAGCTGGCCATTGGCTGGCTCCGTTTTGGACCAGCTGGCCATTGGCTGCCCAGACAACGAGGCGGGACTTCCCCCCTTCTTCGTTGGTTTTTATTTTGACTCGAGTGGGAGGGGAATCCCGATCATAGACTGTAACGGTAGCCACGCCCCTCAGAACATACGCGATGGTTTTTTTTCTTTATGGTCATTTTTTTAATTAATGGGACCATAATTTTCCAAAAAGAATATTATGACATTAGAAATGAGACTTTAAACTAGTGACTGGAAGAAGAAAGTATTCATGACCATGTTTATTAAGGTAATACAGTCTAGGTGAAGTTGGGCCAAAATACATGGGCCTCTATGGAGCTATGGGGATTTTTGGGTCCAGTCCAGCGCCACAACAGGCCATTATATGAACTACCGATTTCAAATGAGGCTTCACGAAATATCTGGCTGACTGCCCCCCTGGTTTTTCCCCATACAGCTGCTGAAGTTCACAGGTATAAGGTCTGTGGTACTACGTCTTGTGAAATGATTGTGAACGTTACTAACCTTAGAAAAATAGTTATGAAGGTATGTCGGGGTGTCCTTGCTTTGTATCCTGTGGACCTTATACATAGTGTTATCAATGATACTCTTTCGTCTACCCTGAGCCAATTGGAGTTTATTTTTCAAAGCTGCACATGTACCTGTGTACCATGAAGAACTTGCATAATCAAAATGACATTGGACCAGAGCCCCTGCTAATATTTGCAGAGCATTTCAATTTAAGAATGATGATGTTCTAGCGAGGAATTTCACTCTTTGGTTAACCTTGTTTTATGACCTGTGATGCCATACTCTCTCCGGATATGTTATTGTCCAATATACATCCAAGGTACTTGATTGCTTCCTTGGCCGAAACTTCAAAGTTATAGGCCTACCAGCTATGACCTTGAACTCTGGGGATTTCTTTAGTTTCGCTCTGGAGGCAAAGAGAATCAATTCAGTTTTGCCGAGATGTAGAGACAGCCTATTGTCTACTAGCCAGGAACTGATCTTGAGCAGCTCTGAACTTGGCACTCTTTCTACCTCCAATTTGTCTTGGTGTGACACAAGAAGAGCAGTATCATCAGCAAAAAGATACAGATACACAGGCTGACTGCATGTCATTGATGTATACTAACCGTCTTCCTGCCATTGCCGAAGCCCTTCGGCAATTGAAGCATTAATTTGATATTAACGCTTGCTGCCATTGCCGAAGCCCTTCGGCAATTGCTCTTTTATAGTGCTTATGATTGATCAAGCCATAATGCTACTCACGTTAGCCGGTTAGCTAGCAGTGTTGTTAGCACTGCACTAGATCGTTCATATTAATTCACCGTCGCCATAAGAATCCATTCTATCCGTTTCTTTCAATCGCCTGTATCTCCTATTCCTTGTCCCAGATGGCATTTTTGGTCAAAACAGCGTTTCTTTGACGGCACGAGCCGACGTTGTGGAGTGCTAAAATGTACCGGCATGATTCGATCATGTAAACAAAGGTTGTCTTGGCAACGTAAAGCTGGCAGGGATAAGCTCACTTCCGGTTGAGGCAAAATGTGGCTTTTCAAAATAAGAGCTCAAATTAAAAAAATGCTGGCATGAATTAGGTCCTAATTTCTCAATAAATGGCAGCAGTAAAAGGGCTAAGAAGAAGAGTGGACCTAGTATGCTCCCCTGGGGGACTCCGCTTGTTAGAGGAAGAGGTGAAGATATTAAAACTATAAATAAATCAGATTGAGAGCATGGTTTTCCTCCCCTGTGTCCCCACCCATAAAATCAAACCCTGCACAAGGAGGAGGAAATAATACATCGCACGCGCACATCTCTGAAAATGTACAAATTCACCCAATATCCAAGCTCAGCCCATATAGTTTTGGGTTTGTTTTGTAGACATATTTCACCCCCACGGTATCACTGTCAAAGCATTTGCAGTCAATCTGCCATTGCATTGTTTATTTATTCTTACCACTGGAAGAACTATATAATGTCACACTTGTGAATCCGAGGGTTCCCCTGCTGTGTCTGTTGTCATTTGCATGCTACTGCTGCGTGCAGAGAGTTTGATTATTTGTTATCTATCCGAGTTCAAAATGCAGGAATGTTTTTTCACCCGCCACCCCACAGTGGATGTGATGCACCTTCAGCGTGAGAGCCCCCGGGGCAAATTCCCCAGTGATTGACTGTGTCTGAGGTGTGCTGCGGCACAGTCTGTCTGAAGCCTGACTCGATCAGGCCTTTTCTTCTCTCTTTGCTTGGCTGTTAGCTGTTGATAAACAAAGTCTTCCTTTCTGTGTCTTTCTTTCATTACTTTTCTATCACAACAAAGGGATGCACAAATGTCGAGCCATGAAAAGATGATGAAGATTGATTTTCAAACAGGGGAAAAGAATCAGCAGCGCTCCCTCTCTCTCAATTCACCAGCTGGAGAGCATCTTGAGACAGACTGAGTGAGTGAGTGAGTGAGAGAGAATTGACTTTCAAAGACTTCCACCAAAGCTGTGAACTTCTTACATAGTAGGAGAGAAACTGACACTACAACAAGTATGAGAATATATACTGATTACACAAAGAAAGGATCCCTATAGTCCATTTGCAAGAATGTGAACCCAAAAAAAAAGCTGTCCTATTTTTTTCAACAACAAAAAAAAAACGTTCAAGAAGGGAGTGAGCCCAGTGTCCATGACATCAAGGACACTAAAATATCTAAAAACACATATTACCCACATATACTGTAAACCCCAGGAAAGTGTTTCTTGTCTCCCAAACATCATTACATCATTAAAATGACATGTCCCTTTAAGGGAGCCCAGGGTATAATGCTAGTGATTAGAGCGCCAATCAGAGATGGCACATGCAGACAGTCTCATACAGTAGCAGGAGGAGTAGAGGAATGTATTTCCCACAGAGTGGGAAAAATAATGTTGTAGGGAAAGAGGCCATGTCTTATAATTCCCAGTAGGGGAGAAATAAAGAACACTACTGGTTGTTTTAAGTTGGCACAACACTTTATAAAAAAGATTACTCATTGAAGTGGGGAATATCACACCCTGGTAAGCATATAGCATCAATAATAAATGACGGACCTGTTCAGTTCAGTTTTACAACACATTGTGGGAGTGGCTCATTTCGGCTTTTAATGTTTCATTAATGTTTCTATCATGATTTGGTTTATTACAGCAAATGAAGTCCTACTTGAATAATGCAGCAGCCATAAACAACCAATGCACTTCTGTAGGTTTCACTAAGTACCAGTTGACAGATTTCAATATATACAGATTTAGCAAATATGCACTCAGAAACAACACACAATCTTGCATTTGGACTAATGTGACGCCTTCTGTTCCTCGTATGGATAGGAACAGCTTTTTGATGGTTTAACCATTAAAACAGGGAAATAAAATGGGGACAGAATCGTGCATCATCATCCCCCAGAGTCTCGGTACCTCCGAGACGTCATTTCTGTTTGAGTGGTGCAACCACTCCAAGGAACAGCAATGTCCGTGTTAAGGCTCATACATAGTCTGGATTTTCGGTGGTGGGGTGACCACCGAACTACAACATGACGTCACGAGCTGCGGTGAAGAGCAAACCACCGCCACCGCTCCAGCCCTTCTCTCTGTTTTTACTCACCACCGCTCAACGCTATTTCAGCTCCGGTGGTCAGCTCACCACCGGAGCGGTGGTCACCTCACCACCGAAAATCCAGACTATGAATAGGCCTTTAACCTATGTGTTGTTCACCTATGTGACTATGAGTAGCAGTAGGGGCAAAAGTGGCGCTGTTGTGCCAGAAACAGAGAGAGAGATAGTGCTGCACTGTTGCCTGCTAATATGAGACAGAGAGAGAGGGAGGGGGGGGGGGGGAATTGCACCACTCAGTTCACACAGGTGTGATTGTTTTTGACGGGGGGGGCTGCTCCGCCGCGGGGGACCGCACTCGAAGAAAACAAGCACTCCTTTTTCAATCTGAAAACTGTAAGCACAAAGCACAACATTTTAACTTGTTTTTGAGTGGTGCAACCACTCCCTTACGGAGCTGTGTGTGTGAGTGGGTGGCTGGGTGGGTGGGTGCGTCTGAGCACGAAAACAGCATGGTTGTTTTTCACCACCCCAGGGCAATGTTCCCTCTAATTTTTTTTCGGTCTGAGCAAACACTCAAACCTCCTGAGCAGACATCAGCAACTACTGAGCAAACATACGTCACCTTGACACCAACTATCCAAACGTTAGATAATGCGAAGTGAGCGCCCCTCACTTCACACAGGTGTGATTTCTTTTCTTTTTTCAAATTGGATTTTGGTATACGAGTGAATCAATGAATAGTTACATAAGGTTACGCAAGTTACAATTTTTTTATTTTATATCAAGGTGGTAGGCTAGCAATTTTAGAAATATTCAGTTATCAGTGGTTCTCAACCTTTTCAGGCCCCCAAAGTAATCATATTTGAACTGGGGACCCCCCCACCCAGACAAGCAACAGAATGGTTCCACAGATAAATATTGTGAAAATAGCCAATCTACAAGCTCGTTGTGAACTTGTAGATTGGCTATTTTCACCAGTTTGACCAGTTTTTATAGCATGGTTTGCTGATTACTTTTGATGCAGTAATGGTATTTTTTCTTTTAGAGCCTTTGAGGCATTATAAAAGTCTTAAAAGTCCTTAAATTGTCACTTCACTGTCATCTGGGTTGAGAACAACTGGTATATGAATAGCCTACTCAATACTCAATTGTGCATTACATGGAGGGCATGAGAAACCGTAAACTTTATTGGGACACACACACACACACACACACACAAAGACCGAGTTTGTTGGTGTGTCAACTCCTATAGTTTCTCAGATTGTCGAACGTCAGCAGCCCCTACTACGCCAGATATGAGCTATTATTATATGTAGCTCTACATAGCAGAGGGATTGATTGATTGATTGAAGAAAGCTGTATTAACAGATTGGATCATTACAGAGAGAGGTTCCATATGGAACTAGACCGCTAGAGATTAATGTTAACTTCCACATGTTGTTTCATTCACAAGTACACTGGACTGCGGAGGCTTGTTGTGCTGTAGTGATAACAACGTTAGCTAACCAGCTAATGCGAAGCTAACGTTATTCCCCCTCTCCTTGTTGCGCACAGCCGCACTTCCATCCGTTCGCCTTTTAAATCTAAATGTCCCATCAACGCACGGGTCCAAGGCGCAACGCGATCTTATCTGGTTCTTGGGGTTTCACACACTGACTGCACTGCAGTGCTGCCTGCTACGTCTCCACCTATTAAGGTCCTCACTCGCCGCGCAGACGGCGCACTGGGCGCAGTATACACAGGAGGAGAGGAGAGGAGAGCAGAGTCAAAAAAGGAGGGGAGGAGACCTGTCTGTCGCCTCGCCTCAGTGTGTGTGTGTAATCTAAATAAACTGAAGTAAATAGAAATAAAGTGTGGGCAAATGTCGACTCAGGATAGGTATTATTACTGCAATGTAGATGATACTCGGGGGGGAACACCTTTTTCTTTTAAAGAAAACTTTTTTTTACACCAGCGTCGGTGTCTGTGCGCGACAGATTTCAGTTGTGCGCGAGAGCATTTGGCCATGTGCGCGTGCGCGCACGGGCGCACGTTAGGGGGAACATTGCCCCAGGGACCCCCACACGGAGTTGCACCACTCACTTCACACAGGTGTAATTTTTATACAGATATTTGACATCGGTAAATATCAGTTATCGAACCATAATCGGTATCGGCCAATGTCACATCAGTCCATCCCTACTTAAGCCTAATGCTATGTAAAGGTCATGCAAGAAGTTTACAAATGCATGAACACATGGGAGCATGATCCAGTGTCCCAAACATACCAGCTGATGTAACCATTTTCAACCTGGAACACACGTTTGGCAGTGCTAGTGCTTACGTGGTTTAGAAGCAGAACCTGTGACTCATAAACACTCATATAGGCTACTGCATCTATTATATCTATATATCATAACATACAGTATTGTCCAAGAAACATTTGCAGGCCAAATCTCTATTCAGTGTAATTCATGGAACTTAAACCTTAACCTACAGTGTGTGGATTCAGTGTGCATTCTCAGTCTCGGCATAATTCAATGGCTGCTGTCATCTGCACTCTGTCATGTGCTTCCATTATAGAGAGTCACTGCATGATATACACGTATCATTTGGCTCAAATTAACTTGTTACAGATTTTTCAAATAAGCTTTTGCTTTATTTGTAGTGAAGAAGAAGAACGAATGAGATAAATAGGATTACCATGCCTCTGGCTGTCGGCTTCAAGCTTTGTCCCTTGAGAAATAATTAAACAAACACTCGAGACACGAGGAAAGAAATCAATAGCTCCTTAGCGATACAAATCTTTGTCAAGCAAGTTTTCAGTGTAGCAGTGTACCTAAGATTACTATGCATATTTTACTGTGGTTATGAGTATGACTGTAATGCAATATTTATAATGTGTACCAAGTAGAACCAAATGAAAGAATGTCTAATTTTTTATGAATTTCCCTCCGGGGAAGAATATTGTTTTATATTATCCTATTGCTGTGGCACGACACTTGCAAATGGTTTGATCGAGTACTGACATAAACTTTTTGTTTGTTTGAATAAATTTGATTCATAAAGTGAGGGAGGCTGCGTGCGTGCGTGCGTGCGTGCGTGCGTGCGTGCGTGCATTTCCAACAAAACAAGATGTCCAATGCCTGGCTGGTTACCAGACCACATTAGCTTGCTTAGCAACCACGAAAGTACAGCTCAAAATGCTTCATTATATAGAATCATGTGTCTTTGGCAAAGTAATTGCCATAATTTTGTTTACTAATCTACTTGCTAATGTCATGAGCTCACTTTGTTGTGGATTTGGATTGTTTCCTAAGAATGTTTAAGATGTAATTTTCAAGTTAAGTTGCAACAGAGGGAGAGCATTGGTTAATTCTGGTATCCAGTGTGGAGGATGTGGAATTTGTCCATTTGGTTTCATTTTTATTTATTATTATTATTGTTTATTTTTATTATCGTTCTCACGATAATAAAAATCAAAATATATTATCTATAAAAAAAATCTACTTCACGATGATGTCACTGGTGGACGGGTTTCTGAACTGCCCACAGCAGTTCTTGGTCTATGAGACACAGACCAAGTAGAAGAAAAAAATGTTAGGTTGAAAAGTTCCGCTGCTATGTTGGTCTGTTCGGCAGCGGTGCTCCAGCCGCCGCAACTGCCGGGGGGAGGGGCGGCATGTGCCGAGGGTTTATGTCACTCCACCGGTGCCGGTCCATGTCGTGGCCGCCGCTTCACGCAGCAACTGCCGGTAACAGCTGCGACGCTGCCGGGAGAAGGGGCGGCAGCTGCCGGGGAAACTGGGGGGATTATGACACTCGACTGCCGCTGGCTTCACGCGTTTGGTCCGACATGCGTTGCGTCGTGCTTGCGGTTATGGTTAGGGTATAAGGGTTTGGGGTAGAGTGTCGTACTGATGCCTCCAAGAAACACTACCGACTGCCGCGGCTGATGCCGCTGCCGGAAAATGCACTCTCTCTCTCTCTCCCTCTCCCTCTCTCTCTCTCTCTCTCAACCGGTGCATTGAGACTTTCAATCTATATGTTACATGCCTGCAGACCTTCAGGGATCAGCATAGGAACTTCCTACAGTAGTATCATCTGACTATTGCAGGCGAGATGTACTACATCTCATAGTCTCATACATAACATTGTGAGTTTGTAGATCTGATATTTTCAATTAATGTCAGATTTGCGAAAGTATGGCATAAGTGGGTTAAACTTCTGGCATTAGTAAATAAGAATGAGCATTGTGCAGAGTGTTACTTACTTTATTCCGTCTTCACACCAAATCTCTTTGGAAAAATTTGCCGATCTACAAGCTCAGAGATCGTAGAGATTGGCTATATTTGGCTAATATTCCCCGTAATATGGATGCTGGGATTCAAGCGGTTAATCAGACAGTGAGAAATTAGAACTTTTTCAGCCTCGTGGACTGTTCCTAACTAGCTAACAAATGAAATATGTTGGGCCGAAGTTTTGCTTTAGTACAGTACTGAATCTGTGTGTGTACTTATAATTATGTCAGTCCTAATGAGAACCCAGTAAGGCCCTCATTCATTAAATCTCTGTTTAATTATTTCTCAGACTGCAACAAAGTTAGGCCCCAGCAGCACAGTCATATCAGGACATGCATTAGGAGAGAACAGAATGGGAATCACGACGTTGTTCATCAGCAAGAGAGTCGGGGCATTTTTATTTCATTTTAGATGTAATTTATGCAGTAAATGAGATCTGAAGAACTGGAGGGACTCGTTACATCAGGTACAAACTTTCTTTGAACATTAAAGTACAAAACACTGGGATAGGAGGTATATGCTTCTTAGATGATCTGTTTATCATTTACATTTCAGTGATCAGGATCAGGGATTTCAAATACTAGTATAGCTTAATGTGCATTAAGAAAATGCTTAATATTTTAAGCAATAATAAGAAAATGGAACTGTAACTAAATACATGAGAAATTCTCTGTGGTAAATGATGAAGCATATATACAATATTTAGTGAATACAGTATATTCATATAGCAAACATCACTTTATACCAGTGGTTCCCAAAGTATGGTCCGGGGACCCCCAGGGGTCCTTAAGGGAGTTCCAGGGGGTCCCCAGCTAAATAATTGGAACCAATAGTTTGGAACCAAATGGACCCTTATGGGTCTGTAACTAATGCATGTCAAACTGGGGGTCCTTGAAATGAAACGGGTTGTGAATCACTGCTAGAGCCGTAAAGATCTTCTCTTATGGGGCATATCTTTTCAAATGGGGGTCATTAGTGTAAATTTGGGGGTCCTTCACATGAAAAGGTTTGGAAACCACTGCTTTATACCAGCGGAATGATTGATTTTCAAACCAATGATATGAGTAGCAGAATTTACACCAGCAGTGGGTGGCAGTGGCAGTGATCATAGTTTCGTATCATCTTTCTCGGTTGCACAGAATGCACTGAGATTCTTCTCTCTCAAACACTACAGGGATATGATCCTAATTCGCACAAATATTATTTGATTTATTTACTTATGCATTTATCCTTCGCAGCCATGAGACCGGGGAGAGATATTCACAGTGTGTTATTAATTAAGCCTTTATCCTGGTAGGGCAGGCGAGGAGGGATGAGAAATGGCAAATGTGGCAGTAACCAGATTTTATTAAATACAGTGATCCCTCCGGAACACTAACACGCTGTTTTGGCTCCAATATTATTTGCTCACTCAAATCATCCGAGTTCACATTCACATGCAGGACGAAAACATCTGAAACCCCCACCACAGCCTCCGAAACATCACTCACTAGTCTAAGTCATGAATAATCTGAGCAGTTGAGAACAGTCTAAATCCACACTAATTATCCATAATGTATAAATTATGGATAAGGGGTCAGGACAGCTAGGCCTTTTCGGGGAGGGTTCAGAATAAATTATGGACTTAGACTGTTATTCGTCATGTGTCGTCACTCTGTACTTTAGATTATGATTGATTATTCTCTCAGCGATTATTCAATTGATAACTTTTTGGATTTATAAAAAAATCGCAAAGAATGTTCTATAAATGTAGTATATTATTAATGCATCAACATGACAAATTGTATATATATATATATATATATATATTTTTTTTTTATATTCGACTAAATTGATGAGTTTGATTTACCACATCAGCCCTATTTCATTCTGTTTCTGTAGCATGAGGTGTGCAGCACAACATAAAAATACACCCCTTGGGCCTTGACACAACGCTACGATGTTGCAGGAATTCACCGTGCCGTGATTCTTTCCCCCCCTAAAACATGATCATCAGGTACTATGATTATACTAGGACGAAGATTTCTTTCAAAAAGGTGTACAGAAAGTGTTAAAGATGGAATGCCACCATTTTTTTCCACCCTAAAACATGATAATCAGGTATTATTACAATATAAGGGGGAAGAACTTTTTCCAAAAAGTGTACAGTATTTGTTAAAATCATGCTTTTATGTGGACACGCCCACCAGTTCATTAAGTATGCCTGGTTTGCCTGGTGGGTGGTGATGGGTGGTGATCCACCTGAACTGAAGCCGCACCCACAGCTGTAGTTGTATGATAAAGGGGGAGGGGTTAGGGGAGGGGCTGATAGTGTGGTGTCACTATATTAATAATAATAATAAAACTTTATTTGTATAGCACCTTTCATGACATGACATGCAGCTCAAAGTGCTTTACAGAACAATGGAGAATAAAAGAAAAGCAAGGCAACGACATTAAAAAAAACACTACTGTACTACTGTACTACTGTTTACTTCATTGGCCCGTTTGACTGTCAAGGGTTCAGCCTCCAGGAAGAAACCCTAAATACAAAGTCAATACACAATTGCACATAAAAACAACTCCAGTCTGTCTAATTAAGTACTGTCACCTCATAGACACATGAAAAACTGGAAAAAATACAAAAATTGTGGCCACACCCACCGGTTCATTAAGTATACCTGGTTTTCACCAGGTATACTTCAAAAAATATAGTCAGCTGATGGTAGTACTGTAGTTACTCCTTGCTAACTGTGCGTGCGTGACGTGCGCATGCATGTGTGCACACCTGTCTATATTTCTACTGTGTTCTGCTGGTGCTGTTGACCCCCATTAACAAAATGATTGTGGGTGTGTTTGGGGTCAACCCTTATGAATATTAATGCAGTCATGTCGAGTCTGGCTACTCCTGAGCATATTGAATACATTTTTTCCAGCACTCATTATGAACATTTTTATACAGTGTCTGAGTGAGTGAATGAATGTCTGAAATACTCATGCTATATTATGTTTTCAGTCTCATTTTGAGCAGAAAAAGGACAAATAAGTGCGTGCATGTCGGATCCGTATGTAGGCTGGCTAACATGTGAGTAAAAAAAAATATATATATATATATATATATATATATTCTTAGTCTAAAGTTGTCACGTGCGAAAAAGATGTGCGCACAAGCCAATGAAAAGATGTGCCCATGTGGCCGCGAGCCAATGAAAAGATGTGCGCACCCGTCACTAGCTCTCTGCCCCTCCCCCTTTTGGCTGCTGGCATGTGATCTCGCTCTCCGCAAAGAAACCTCACGGAACGGAAGGAGGAATAGTCGCCTCACCATTTCGCTTATTCCTTCTAAATCTCTGTATATAAAAATTTAGGTCACTCAGCGAATCTCTTAGTTACATCAACATTGTTCTTCGACAGTACTTGGTTTGTGCCTAACTACTACGATTAGACAGATCGCGTTTGTTATTTCGCTAATGCCGACTACTTCTGATTGCACACACACACACACACACACACACACACACACACACACACACACACACACACACACACACACACAACACTATCCCCCCCCCTTCCCACACACACACACACACACACAACACTACCCCGGGCCGTGTACCACACACACACCCACACACACGGACAGCGGCGGCGCTATTACATACAGTTTAATTCTGCGCGACCAGGAACTCCCACACACACACAACACTGGTGCGTGTCGAGACAGAGTAATGCCTGCCGCGCGGATTTAAGCTGTCAAACCTATTTTGTTAAAGTTAAATATGCCACAGACACTTGCCTGAACTGTGCAGCTGATACATATATACAGCATTGTCATATTTAAAAGGCGCTTTATAGCTTCTCTCAGCTCAAAGCGTGTATGAATAAGGAGATAAATGAACAGCTGACGTCGGTGGGAGAGGACGTCAGCTGTTCATTTATCTTCGGCCGTACAGACTCCATTTGACGCTTTTCACCTCTTTTATGAGACATTTACACCAAGCTGTCTGTTCCTACAGTTCCTACTGTAATATAGAATGTGTAAAGGCACAAGAATCTGAAGCTCTTTGTTCAACAACACCACCTTCTGTTCCATTGGTCATGCATGTGTTTTGGTGTGTTCACATCTTTCAGACAGTCTACTTTTTGATGTCAATCAAGTCATCTCAGGTCATCTCAAGCGGCAGATGCAAAAATCGTTTTTTATATTAAAATTATATATATTTTTAGGGTCTACCTGCAAAGCCTTTGTGATCTATAGTATAGAGGTGTTTCTCAACCTATGTACCGCGGCACTTTACTGTGCCGTTTGATCTGTCCAGGTGTGCCGCGAGAATTGTCCGAAAGTAACATCGGCGTTAACGTGCTGCGTTAACCCGATAAATAAATATCGGGGTCTCACTCTGCACAGAGCCTCTGGGTCTGCAGCGGCCAGGAGGAGGTGTGTGTGTGTGCGCGCGCGTGCGTGTGAGAGGGACGGTAAACAGTCAGCAACACGTTACATTTCTACTTCTACTAAAGAAAGAGGCAGCGATGGAGCCATAAGTCCATATCCATAAATTCGGGGACATAAATTGTGCAAAATACTGTTAAACATGACGGCATCAGCCTGCTGCATCCTCCTAGCTGTTGTGTGCTAAGCTAAATTATCATACAGAACCACAACAGTCAACACGGCATTGACCAGGGTTGCCACATTGACTGAGAGGGAAACAAGCAACCAGGTCTATGAAAATGTTAACAGGCCAGATCAAGTCAGAAAATCCGAAAAAGTCAGAAAATAAATCTAGAATAAGCAACAATATTGCTGACTGTCAAACATCATTGTCCAATGTTGTTTTAGAGCAGTGGTTCTCAAACATTTTCATGTCATGGACCACTAATATTCTATATATATATATATATATTATATATATATAATATATAATATATATATTTACTATATATACACACCGGTATATATACAGTATACACAAACCGTATATCTAGGTGTGCCCCGAGATTTTTAGGCTATGAAAAGTATGCCCTGGGACAAAAAAGCTTGAGTTAAGCGGTGCCCAAAAGGTAGATCACGATCTACCAGTATAGATTCTATACTGGTAGATCGTGATCTACCTTTTGGGCACCGCTTAACGTCAGATCAGGGGTTTTGTCGGCCAGCGCCAAAAATGCTCCCCGACAGCATAATCGGAGCAAATACCGGGCAGTGTGTATGAGCCATAACGTGTTGACTACACTACACTACACTAATAAGGACACATAATAATAACTAATAACCCATCCGTTACTACATGTGGAGTCAACTCCTGCAATTTCCTTCTTCCCATAGTGAGCGGCAACGTAACTCTGGGATGAGCGGCCGTAAAGCGGCCGCGGAATTCTAGTTGCGAACGCAGTGAGCCACTTACTATGACAGCAGGGGCTGAGTGTCTGTGTGTGTGTGTGTCACGCTGTGTGGTGTCACGCTGTTACACCACCGGCCCGCCACCAGAGGGCGCAGCTGTGGCACGCACGCACGCACGCACACACACACACACACACACACACAGGGCGCAGCTGTAGCACACACACACACAACCACACACACACGAGCTGCGTTCGCTTCACGCGTTTGCGCGTCTTACTTGTATATATATATATATATATATATTTTTTTTTTTTTAAATGAAGGGGACTGTTTTTCACGTTTTTCACACTGTACATAATTTAGTGTTCATATATTCTAACGGGTAAGGATTAGTTCTTCTAATTCACATTCAACACTAAGAAGACTAATGCGATCTACTGTATCCTGAATTAACCCCCTTTATTGTGTTGTGCGTGCGTGCGTGCGTGCGTGCGTGCGTGCGTGTGTGCGTGCGTGCGTCTGTCTGTCGTGAGTCGGGGTGAGTGAATGGTGAAAATTACCAAGGATTTCATCACACAAATACACATAACAAATTGCAATAGCATCACTGCCACAACCAACCTGTAGTCAGAATTCATCGTAGCCATCATAGTGTCCCAAGACCTGAGAAAAATGTGTTGTACGAAGGATTCATTCAGGCATAATTTTTTTTTCCACCAAACAGAGGGCCAAGCAATATGCAATAAGTTATATGCAATAAGCCATAGCAACAGTAAGCTTCATATTCCTATAATGGACGTTGGGGGTGCCCTTCTACCACTGTGATTTTGACCTTTCACCTTGGGCTCCATCTTGCGCCACCCTTTATCCCTTATCCCTAAACGTATTTGCCATTTTTTACTATTTTGAAAAACATTTTAAAATAGTTCAACTAGCCGATCTACATCGAGACATTGTGAGCTTGTAGATCGGCTATTTGAACTATTTTAAAAGGTTTTTTTAAATAGTAAAAAATTGAAAATTAGTTTAGGGATAAGGGTTAAGGGGTGTGGATCTACTATAATGTGCTACAAATTATTTCTCCCTGCTCTCCCTCCCCCTCATTTTTCTTCTCCCTTTCTGGAAAACAAGAAAAAATAATATGGAGCTTACACAAAAAACTAATTTCACCAACTTCTTTAAATCTGTAAACCACTGATGTGTGAAAGTTGATGCTGCATTGTTGATACTGTAGACTGTACATTTATTCATGAATTATTTCATTTGCAAAATATGTAATGTACATCTTTATTCTTTTCATATATTCACTGTTGAAAGACTACATATTCATACTTTGTGTGTGTGTGTGTGTGTGTGTGTGTGTGTGTGTGTGTGTGTGTGCGCCGCTGCTCTACAGTGCCATCCAGTGGTATTGCCGTGGCGCGGTGCGTGGCGCGTGCGTGCGTGGTCGTGTCCAGTCCAGGTGTGTAGATATGGTGTGACGGTTACAACGAGAGCCATCATCTCCATATTGAAACACAGTGAAATAGTATTAAACATATGGATGCTAACAAATCATATCCAATTGCAGTCTCCTGCAGACAGTGTAGAGCCATTCAACCAAAGCATACTGGTGTATGGGATTGCCTGTGTGTGTGTGTGTGTGTGTGTGTGTGTGTGTGGTGTGCCGTGCGATGTAGATTGGTGTGAGTTATTGCAGTGTGTTTGTTGTATAGATTGATGTGAGGGATTGCAGTGTTTGCTGAGTAGATTGGTGTGAGAGTGCCTATAGAAGAGTGTGTTTGTGGATGAGTTTGCTGATCATTTACATTCAAATGAATGTTGCTTTTTCCTCTGCTGTGTCCCAGCGGAATGCTGGCAGAGGGAGAGATTGATTACAGAGTAATCTGTGAGTCTATGTGCATCGCCATTCTGAAAATGCTCTCCATCACTATTTAGAAAGTGAATTTAAAGTGTGCGTGCGTGCGTGTGCGTGCGTGTATTATTCCAAGGAGAAATTCCTTTGATGTTGTAGTAGTTGAAAAAGCTATACATCTGAAGAAAATCAGCAGTTCTAGATAGAAAGCATCTCTTAAGAGCCTTTCTTAAAACACCCACGTTCCACTATCTTAAGTGTTCGACTGCATACCATTGCAAATCTTACTCACTGAAGTTCTGAAAATAATATGCATTACAATACAAGCTTAAAAGGTAAAACAGGTCAGCAACGGGCCGACCTCATGTTTCCTTTCGATGCATGAGGAGTCCAAGCCGTTTCTTTTCACCTGACGGGGAGGAGTTTCCCAGGTTGGAAGAAACACGGATTTTCCAATCAGTTCCTTTCCCCGCCATCTGGTGCCACGGCTAGCCAGAGGGAGGCAGTATAGATACCATGATTACTGTATGATTTTTCCACATGACGTCATGTCTGAAAGCCTGACGTTGGAGGAAAAACCCATGCCGATATTGTTAGACAGTCAGTGCAGTAGGAGAAGAGAGTTCAGTATATTATAGCTGAATTACTGTGAACTCACAGTTCTTCAGGGGAATGCAGCCACCAAAGGTTTGCTGATCCTCTGTAGCCATTCTTCGCTTCGATAGCGTTTTTTGCCCTATACTGTAGGTGGCATAGGTGTTTGGGGCAGAACACTTCTCTTTTCTTCTTTCCCGAGTCCCAACCCTGATGTCGGACATGATTCCCGCGGGCAGGGACATGGCAGGTACAAGGAATCTGATCTCTTATTCAGCTGAGTTTGCAGAGCTGTCGCCATTTTAAGATGGGACATCCCCAGTTGCTGGAACACAGTCAAACTTTTATACATGTCTCAAGTGAGGAAGTGGGGTGTACAGTATATACATAAGTGTGTGTGTGTGTGTGTGTGTGTGTGTGTGTGTGTGTGTGTGTGTGTGTGTGTGTGTGTGTGTGTGTGTGTGTGTGTGTGTGTGTGTGTGTGTGTGTGTGTGTGTGTGTGTGTGTGTGTGTGTGTGTGTGTGTCTCCACTGTGTTGTCAAACAAGATCTTAAAAGAATAATATGAATACTGTATATAGCCAAGCACTCTCAAAACATGGTGTTCCATTTCTCAGTAAGCACACACTCACCAAGACGCAGGAACACTGTGTTTTTTATTATGAAAGCTTGAAACGTGTAGATGTAGAACAGTGGTTACCAAACGTTTTCAGGCAGTCAAGGACCCCCAAATTGACACGAATTAGCCCGTGGACCCCCCATTTGAAAATATATGCCAGGGACCCCCGTAAGAGAAGATTTGTACGGCTATAGTGATGATTCTCAACCCGTTTAATTTCAGAGATCCCCAGTTTGAGTCTACGGACCCCCATTTAATGGAATTACTATCTCTGGGACCCTCAATTTATATTGTAAAATCAATGTTAATTTAACGGGTCCATTTGTACACTCTCAGAGTTACAGACCCATAAGGGGCCATTTGGTTACAAACTATCATTTGGCTGGGGATCTCCTGGAACTCCCTCAAGGACCCCTGGGGGTCCCCGGACCCCACTTTGAGAACCACTGGTGTTGATGAATGGTGTTGTCACTAGAATATTGGCTGCAGCTCTTGATGCACTTGATCACAGAAATGTTATGTTTTTAACCGCAATGTAATAAGAAGGCTGTAGACTTCCCCAACAAAAGGATTAAAACATGAATTCACTGCCACAAAAGAAGTCTGGTAGAAATCATTGTGCATGTGCGTGCGTTTTTGCTTTGTTATAATCTATAAATGTGTTTTAAATGCTGTTCTGTTAGGTTAACTAACTTCCATTATAACAACTCGGCACCTCCCATTGGAAACACCATCCTGTCGTTCTCTCCCTTGTTATCTCCATATGCCTTTATGGTTTTTCCAGGCCGCTCCCAGTGCCAGATGCACGTTCTGACCTAGTGACCTTCATCCCTTCTTTTCATCACTCCTACATCCTACTTTCCTTCTCTCATCATCCCTGCTCTTCATTTTTTGCCCGTCCGTTCTGCCATCTCTCTCTCTGCCTCATGCCTGTTGCTGAAAGAGACTAGCCTTTCAAAGAGACAGGAACTACGAGCTTGTTTCATAGAGAGATGGAGAAAGAAAGCAGTTGAAAAGGTGGGGACGGTGTAAAGCTATATGTAAAGTGATGCACCTGCTCACCTTTTCTGCCCCTATATTCAATTAATCTAGTGGAGGGTTATTCAGGTTTTGATGAAACATCTGTGTTGCAGGGTAAGGTCATTGAAGCATCCCTGTTTCTTAATCACAGCGTTTCTCTGTGGCCTTGCACATTGGTGGGCCCGGCCAATCAAATTCAGATAAATGGAATTCCTGCAGATTCATATTTGGATTAATATGAAAAGGATGGTGATGAGAGTACTTATATACGGTCACTAACGAGTAATTACAGATTCAAGTTGCACCAAGGCATGTCTCCTTTTAGTATAGGAGATGGGTTGACATGAGTGGGGGACCTGGGCCATACTATGACAGATTAAAACCCACAACATCTAGATTGTTTGAGCCCATGTGGTAGCCTGTGGTACAGTATATGCACTAAAGTTCTCAACGGGCCCAAAAGTTAAGGCCCGGCCCAGCCCTGCCTGGCCCTAACTGGGTCGGCCCGAAGCTTGGCCCGACCCTAAAAATTACCATAATGTTAGGCCAGAAGCTTGATAAAGCCCGACAAAAAAAGAAAAAAGAACGCCACTTTAATGGCCAGCGCAGCGGCGCGTGCCGTGGTTCAGTGTGTGTCTGTGAGAGTGAGAACAATGTGAGTTCAATGGACTTATCGCCGAAATAAAGGATTTTCACGTTAGACTGTTAATGTTCCATTTCCATATAATTCTAATGGATTCCATTTCCAGTGGTGGTGAGTAGCTCCCCTTAGTTTCCTCTGAAGTGCAGCAGCTTTGTCCAAGACTCCAAGTACGCTTCAGCTATCGTGTGATAATCCGATTGATTTTATAAAACATTTAGAATATGAACTGAAGCTCATTTGGTGCGCCGCAAACCAGAGGCCAGCCAGTGGTATAAACAACCACCCCACCGATAAATACATACTCATAGGCTATAGCCTACACATTACACTAATAGCATTATTGCTATTTTTATTATAATGACATTCTTAGAAAAAAGGAAAAAAAGAGGAAAAAAAAGAAAAAATCACGGCTAATTAGCATCATTAGCATCATTTTTGGGCCTGGCCCGGTCGGGCCAGGTTGGGTTCGGGCAGATTTTGAGAACTTTAATATGCACTCAACACAAACATGATGGTTTCCAAATGAAAATGAATAAAATATGATTATAGCTGCCTGTGAAATGAATAAATCTATTGCACTGTAGCATAGTTTTTCTTTTTTTTACCAGTTATACAGTATTCCATCAGCCCATATAGCCAACCAGGAAGAGCACACAATTCAGACAAATCAGTTGTGGTGGAGCTGAGTTGTCTTGTCGCTGTGCTCCATCTGGCTTTCAAAGTCACTGGGCTGTGAAAACACTGGCATGAAAGATTGCATTCAGCAAAGAGATAAACAGCTCATCGAATGTGCCCGGTCACACCTCTGTCCTCTAATGCTCAGGTGTGTCAATCGTGTGCCCTTGGGTGGGCACGGCTTACTGGGTTTGGGCTGCAGAGCACGCAGATATACTGACAGGCCATAATTGACTGCATTGACTGATGGACATGATGGACAGCTGTGCAGCTTGCAGACGCCGGCTGTGAGAGTGTCCATGTCGGCTGTGAGTGATGGCATTATCACAGCCATGAAGCAATATATGAGAAATGTCCAGCGTTATTAATACAGTTTTCACATATTTTGCTGGACAATCTGTGCTGGCCTCCTAGTTCATTCTCTCACTCAAACACATGGGCTTTGCTGCTGTACACTCAAATGAATAAGAAAGCCAGAGAAACCATAGTGGGTTTGGAATGGCAAATTAACACATTAAGCGTTTATTATGCCTACACAATTTATTTCAAATGTTCCCGAGGGATTGCTAGAATAACAGTCAATCCCCCCCCCCCCCCTCAAGTAAGAAACTAATGCAGGTAATGAGATGGCATATAGGATAAAAAAGACAATGTGATACTGAACTCTTCAAGGATGATAATAAACTAGACAAAGTGCCAATCGGCACAGGTCTCCACCAGGGCAGGTCAGGTTGTGGCCTCATGGTGGCGCTATAACAGGCTGTTGAGGAAGATTTGGGCCGGAGGTTCGTGTTGGAGGGATGCAGGTACAATGTTTTTCCATGTGTGCATACATAAGTTGTATACAGATCGATGCAGTTATAGCTAAAAACAGGAATTGGCCTGTTATAGCGCCACCGTGAGGCTGATTTTGAGGAAAAAATTGTGGCATGTTGTCCTCGGCCTAGTGAAAATGTGCGTGTATAATTTAACGGAAATTGCACACTGTGTTTGTGATTTGTGGCCTTTTTTCGAAATGGACGAATCGTGTGAGCTTTGGAAGCCAATCTTAGCCAATCAGGATGGAAGATGGGAAATGGTGCCGCTCCGTGTTGATCACATGACTATGGAGATAGTGTATACCGATTTGCGTGAAATTTGGATAAAATCTGAAGGAGTAATAATAGAAAATGTGTTTTACATATGTCGGCCTCCTGGTGGCGCTATAAAGAGCAGATGTGAAAAATTCCAGGCAAAGGTTTTTCCTTGGCCTCTAGGGAGTTGGCATACAAAGTTATCCACAGATCCGTGCAGTTAGAGGTAAAAACACTTTTCGGCCAGTTATAGCGCCACCTTGAGTCTGAGTTGAAATTGTTCATGTGGCATTTCGTCCTCGGCCTAGTGGGAATGTGGGTGCACAATTTCAGGGAAATCACGCGATGTGCTCATGATTTGCAGCATTTTGTTTGAAACTGAGCACTCCTGTGAATTTTGGAAGCCAATCTTAACCAATCAGGATGGAGTGTGAGAAATCTGAAAGACCGGTTTTGTTGAATGGCTCTAGAGAGACTGTGTACCAATTTGCGTGATGTTTGGACAAAATCTGTAGGTGTACTGTGCAAAAACTTGTTTTGCACAAAGCGGCCTCCTGGTGGCGCTATAACAGGCCGTTGTGGAAAGTTTGGGGCAGAGGTTCATCGTTGGCATCCAGGGAGTGTGTGTGCAAAATTTGGCATCGATGGGGTTAACGGTGGCCGAGATTAGCTGCTCACGGATGGACGGACGGACGGACGGACGGACACACGGACACAGGGACGGACGGAGTGCAAAACATACTCTCCCCACATGCCTTCGGCCTGGTGGAGACAAATATCCTGTCAAAGTAAACAAAGGAATTTCTAAACTTTACAAAATTAAAAGCAGTACATATTTTGTTGTGAAGTATAGTCGGCACAGCTTGAGCTGCAGCTCAGTCTGCCTCCTGCAGCATTGTGGGATTTTAATTATTGTACACTATAAGGCTGTGTGTCCACCAGGGCAGTTTTCCTAGCTGAGAACACAAGGCGCTCTTGTCCAAACGCACAAGAGTTGAATATGTTTCATACAAAAAACATACTGTACAAAAAAAATCATTAGAAAACATACATATATTTTTCACAAGACTGTTGTTGACCCATGTGTTAAAGTACTTTGAAATCAGTTTCCAAACACGTGGATGAGCCTGGTGCAAATTTAGCCATTAAAAAAACATTTACTGATGCACAAACGTGGACACATCATCAGTGTTGTTTCCTGGAGTCACTGGGTGTTACAGGTCTTGCAACAGACTCCGTCCTCCAGGCGACCCGACCGAGGCTGATCAGACCCTGGCTTGTGTCCAAGTGCCACTTAATTGTCCCCACTGTCTCTTGGGTGCTTAGTGTGGCTGGTGAGATGTTGTGTCCAAACATCACTAAACTACATAGATATGCTTTTTTTTTTTAACCGAGTAGTGTAGGTAGGGGAACTCCCACATTTCAGTTTTGTGGCTGGGGTGGTGCTGGAGAGGCTGGGGCAAAGCATTGCCATGCAGCAGCAACGTGTGTCAGCAATGGAATGACTGAAATCCTGGGTAGAGGCAGGCATATTTACATGAACCACCTTGTTGTGAGAATGGCTGTGATTTGTGTGTGGAACTACATGGCTGATTACTTAGAAACACCACACTGACAACTGATCACAGCTGGGGCACATTCCACTGTAACTACTGTATGAACTATCACAATGCTTCATTTTGTGTGTTGTCCTTGGGGGGTGTTTGAGGGGATGAGGAAAAGTTTAATTTCGCTATTATTTCACCGGCTACAACTTAACCCAATGAGAGAATAAGACCAAAAGTGTGCCCAAACAAGGCATTTGAAACACAAAACTAACACAAAATCATTGATTATATTACGGGTATAGAATTTGTCCTTGGTAGAGCAGAGACACCATCTATTATTCCAGTTATGATGCTGATATAATAAAACATCTTTATAATATGCTAATATGATATGGCACATTTGATATTCACTGCATGGGCATGGATCGTATATCTCTCTGAAAAGTCATAGAATGCGCTGTCAATATTTTGTGCATTCTTAAACTGCCATCGGTGACTTTAATGTTCGTTCTTAATGTGTACTTAATGTTAGATCCATCATGCCACCAGAATTCTATATCCCTGCAGAAACACAAGTAACCTCTTTTGGTCTTTCATTATGCTGTTATCATTGTATTATCAGCAAAGTCAAGCCAATTAACACACTTGAATTTTGATGCAGGGGTCATACATCACACCTTGTGATATGATAAAGGAGCACTTCATAATAATTGGTCCACTCCTCATTATAAGATGGCACCATTTCTGTACTCAGAATCTCAGAGGCAGGATGTGGATAGTTCAAAAACCCGCCTACCAATTACAGTATATCATTGGTGATCATTTCAAAAATATTTCAAACTTACATTTTGTATTCATGTGAGAACAATGGCTTCTGTTCTTATTCTTTTCAGAGTACTATAGCTTTCCAGGAAGAGAGAGCCTGTAGTTTTCTTCGAATCCCCTCAGATGATGTAATTGGTATAGACATTGGCAACCTATCTGCACTGGTTGGCATGGTAATGACGTAACAACATAACTCTTGTGGAAGTTGTGGTATCCTTTCATTTCTGTCATAAAGTTATATGTATCTCGAGATAGTTAGCATAGGAAAAAAATCACACCCGTGTGAAGTGAGGGGCACTCTTATCAGCCTACATCATCTCATTCCGTCCTCACCTTCGTCTTCAATGTTTGTGTTTACACAATGTTTGTGTTTACACATACACTCAAAGCTGGCCATTCATTGTCAAAGGCATTGAATGTGTGCGTTGCGACAAACACTCAAAACTGGCCATTCATTATCAGTGACATTCAATGTTTGTGTTAGGACAATGTTTGTGTTTACACAAACCCTCAAAGCTGGACATAGGACAAAACACAAGTGCTAATTTAACTCTGAGAGCGTAAAAATGGACCGTGTGTGTGGCCGTGCGCGCGCGTGTGTCCAACATTAGGAGACATTAATAATGGTATTATTAAGGCAAATGGATGGCTGTTAATGAACAGCCCTCAGAGAGACTGTCACTGGGAGAGGAGGGGAGGGTGGTGATGAGTGCAGCTGTTTAAAAATACCTCACCTTATTAACCACCAGCTTGACTACAGTATCTCCTACTTTCCACCCATCCCTCCTCCTTCCATCCTTCTATTTCTCACTTTTTCCTCCCTCACTTCCTGTTCCCGAGCCTCTCCATTTAGGGCTAGAAAAAGCATTAACATCCATAATTAACCTTGTGTCCCTATTTTGGGCATGCCATTATAGGAAAATAGCTGAACCAGCCAGGCTTGGAGAGAGGCCAGTGTATCATCATTTGCTTGAAAAGGTGAATGCTGGTCATTTATATTAGCTCCATGTTGTGGCCTCATAGCTCGTGCCAACACACAGAGGAGTCAAGTGTACTCTCAGGGGTGGAAAGTAAGTCTATACTCATTTTGAGGTACATTTATTTACTGTACTGTCTGTTTGTTGGCTAGAGTTCATCTCAGACTTCTGAGTCACTCTAGATAAGAGCGTTAGCTGCATTTGTGAAAATTGAGGCTGAAGCAGACAGAAAGAGTGGAGAGGGAGAGGAGATGTGCATATCTGTTCCTGCAATATGTGTTTTTGTTTTTGAAAGAAAGAGAGAGAGAAAGAGAGAAAGAAAGAGAAAGAAAAGGGATGGGAATTAAAGAAAACATAAATCACAATAGTAAAATAAATCCAGGCACTTTCGGTATGTATTCCCAAACTGTTGGCTGGAGAAAGTAGACTTTTGCTGAGCTTGCAGACACATCATCAGAGCTCCATTCTCACTGCTCAGCAATTTCACTCTCCCATACGAGTGAGTCAAAGTAGTAGAAAGGCTGGACAGAATAGCAGAACACTTATTAAAAAAGAAAAGACAATCCCAATTACTGCACGAAGGCACCTACTGTACTGTACAATATGTTGAGCCATAGAATGCCAATTATGATTAGGCCTAAATTCAGAGCTTTATGGGGAGTTATGGACAGTGTTGTGACAGTGCTCACCCTGGAATGTTACCCTACTGTATAATGTTGACCAATCATAATCGTCATAATGACGCTATGCCCGGTGAAGGACTCTTTCTCTTTCTCATGTGGAATGTGTTTCACTCCGGGTGACTAACTATTTACTACCGAGTTACTTTACGTAATGCAACTACTTTTTGTGGTAACTATTAAGGTAACTAGTTACCCTTTCCCATTCAGTATAACGCCATTATATGTTACTGTGTTTTCAATGGGTGAGTTAGTAGTTACCCACGTTACGTAATGTAATCCAAAAGAACCATCTCCTCCTCCTGCCAAATGCGGAGTCTGTCATGTAAACTGACAGGGTGCGCTGAGTGCCTCCCGGAGTGAAACACATTCCACATGAGAAAGAGAAAGAGAGGCCTTCACCGGGCATAGCGTCATCATAACGATTATGATTGGTCAACATTATACAGTAGGGTAACTTTCCAGGGTGAGCCATTATCAGACACAGAGTTGGGCAGGTCTTGCACCTTAAGGTGGAACGCCTCTATAACTCTTTGGAAAGCCTTAAGGTGGAACGGTTAGGAATTGGCAAGTATAGCATAAAACAATCCACAACTGGAGCAGTGACATTAGGGATTATTTTTCCCTTGAAAACAATGTGTCTGAATTGGGAAATCTTATACTGTATACTGTATAGGCCTATGATATATTTTTTAAAACCTTTATTTTTAAGTAACTTGAACAACACTGGTTCTGGAAAGTACAGTACTGTAGAGGCTCTGACTAAAGAGGCTTTCTCTTGAAGATGCGATATATGACACAATGCACACTTTATTCAGTTTCAAGTTCTAGTACAGCCCATTCGTTTTCTGCCTTCCCACCCCAATATGCAAACCCCTTTTTTCAAAATGCCTTCATCATACCCTGTCGACCAATAAGGTATCGGAGAACTTCACCAGAGGAAGTATTTTGTTACATATTTTGGCTTTCATATGCTGTGTGCATCACTCTGCATTCAAACTTAAGCTATATGCCATGGCTTAGCAGTTAGCTATTTTATAAATGTACTGTTCTGACTTGCAGCAACACACGCTGAGGTCATGTAAACTCACGCAGCAGCATCCTTGGTTTCAGATAGAATCTCAAGGTATTATTTCTCAACCACATTTGACAAACCATTGCTGCAGGGGAAAAAGAAAATGCCTAACATGGCATAGGAACGTTATCCTATTGGAGAGGAAAGATTAGACAAACGACTTTAGTTTAGCGAGGTTGAACCCCCCCCCCCCCCCCCCCGCACCCCCACTCTCACCAGTGCCTCTTCCTTCCGCAGCTTTCTAATTCTCTCCATCCCACCAGGAAGAGAGCAGAGCGCTAACCTCTAGCCTGTTGACAGTGATGGAACACTGCATTACTCCATGTCTTCTCCCTGGTTTTTTCCCTTTACCCCCCCCCCCCCACACACACACACACACACACACACACACACACACACACACACACACATTCTGTCTCGTCTTCGGCCGTTCAATGTTTCCCGTTCAATGTTTGACTGCTGTCCACTGTTATCCGCAGTAAATCTCATTGTGTCGTATATTATAGGCTTGTAGCCTCTGCTAGCATTATGTGATAAGCGATGAGATTTCTGAATGAAGAGCGTGTCAGAATGCATCTGGGCGTTATGATTGCTAAGTTATTACTTTATTAGTATGTTCCCCATGCTCACAGTCATAACTGGCACACTGAAAGACTTAAGTATGCACAAGAGACTGTGATTCTATTGTACAGTAAATCTGCTGCTATTTTAACTGCCTCATTTTATTGCTATTTTTGAGGGCTCCTAAACACAGGTTTAATGTTTGTCTTTAGTTCAAAGTTTGTTTAGTAAACGCATTGACAATGAAGGTCATAATGTGTCGTTTACATCATTGTCTCTTTATATTGTTAATGGCATTTAATGTTTGTGTTGGCACCGTTTGTTTTACATCACCATTACATCACCTAATCAACATGAGTTAGACTTTAATATATTATTAGCGCCACTCACTTCACACGGGTGTGATTTTTAACCACATAGAAGCTTGGACCAAGCATCTAGAGTTTGGGCCACTACAGGGCCCTCACACCTACTTCCTACCGTGTTCGTCAGGGTATACCCATTGTACCTGTCTGTCTATGTCCCTTTTTTACCCACATGGAGATCCCTGATATCATCAGTATATGCCCATATATTGGCATATTGAATCTGAATTTATGCTAGTGTCATAAGTCTTAGAGAGAAATATAAAGGAAGTGATGGGCGTTAGGGAGAGGGGAAGAACATTGTGGTGTTGTATCGACACTCTCCAGGCTATCTGAGAGCCCTCCCTTTGCCTCTGCCATGTTCAGTTCAGTCACATGTCCAAGCTGACATTCTTCTGCACCTGTTTAAATGTCAACATGAGGTTGAACAATACAATCAGGGCCAGAAAAAGATCAGTACATTGGCACGGAACTGAAAGCCATGCACCTCTCATATGTTGCTGCGTGTTTAGCTTGTGTCCTTGTCCGTGCATTTGTCACAGCCAAGAGGCCTTGTGTGACAGAGGGCCTACCATGAAAGCACATTGAACGTCCGATGGGATGACAGTATGTCACCGAATGTAACGGTAATGGCAGTCATGTATTAACATGCCTGTCTCCAGTTTGACCATTACGGGGGGGGGGGGGGGGATACGTCTGATTTCCCTCCCAGTATAATGCATCTCCTGGCCGCCTCCGCCCCGCTTGCATGGATCATGACTACTGTCTTGACCTTCAAAGGTCAATTTGTTTTACGAGTTCACCTGAGCATCAATCAGGAACAGAGACGGACACAGAGAGAGAGAGAGAGAGAGAGAGAGAGAGAGAGTGAGAGGCACATCCTTTCTCCTACTCATACTACTTTCCTTCCATCCTCATCCGTTCTTCCCATGAAGCTATCTCTGCCGCCCATCCCTCATTTGTCACCCTTAGTCTTAATGAAAGAGAGTGATGAGATCATTCCTCATTTGGAATTCGGCTCATCAAGAGATAAATCAATATGCGACCGGCATATCATAACAGTGTAGATCAATGGCTGTTTATCAGCAGAGGGTGAGAGGAGAGCTGCAAGGGAGAGGGAAAAAAATGACAGAGAAGCCAGCAGAGAGAGTGGGAACACAGCTGAGAGAAGAAGGAATGCATTAGAGAATCTGACAGTACAGACAGAGACAAATACTGTAGAACAGCTTGTGGGAAGAGAGGGAACAGGAAAGCAGCGATATAGAAACCTCTCAGGGCTGTAACATTCCATCTGTCATTCCACTTTCTTTCCAGTGTCTGCATTGCTGCAAGATGTATGCGAGGTTGTGTGTCCCTCAGTGCTCCTAGGAGTCAGAGGTGTAGATGTGTGTGTGTGTGTGTGTGTGTGTGTGTGTGTGTGTGTGTGGTTGTGTGTGTGTTGGGGGGGGGGGGGGGGGGGGGGCACGCCATGGCAGGGGTCCAGAGTAGACTCCAGCTTCACTGAGGGAGATATCCATGCCTCAGGGTGGGAAACAGCCCTGGCACACTTGATGAGCTATAGTTCCAGCACTGCTGTGAGTGGATGCCTGTTTACAGCAGCTCGTCCGTTCTTCTACTTTCTTACTACTTTAGTTTTTTGTGTGACTTCTAACTATGCTCAGTTATTTGTCTAAGTTTGTTTGTTTCTCCTCGAGTATCCATGTACCACAAAAACTCATTAAAATGAGACACAAAGAAATCATGAACGACCAATTTTTGTATTTAGACTCAAACTAAATAAAAATATTGGGTGGGCACAGTGCTGTGCCCGGTGTCGCCCGACTCGACACCGGGCACAGCAATGCCTGTGCTGGTGTGGAACACGTGTGTCCAATTTGAAGTTGGTGGGGAATAATACAAAGTTGCGCAGAAAATGGCATTCAACGACACAATTGAATTGCTTCTAGCACCACCTGACTTTCTCTCGTGATGGTATGTGCGTCCGTGCGTGCGTGCGTGCGTGCGTGAGTACACCCAGTTGCCTGGGGGAAGTAGCTGTTTTGAGCCTGCTGGTCCAGATGGTCTAGCAGCTGAACCAGTCTGTTGCTTGGGTGGCTCGGGTCTTTGATAATCCTACAGATCCTTTACTGACACAATGTGAGCATATATACCAGTATATACAGTATACCAGTAAGACGCCTGAGGGCGAGAAGCGACCTCGCCCTGCGTGCACTGGCCATATATGGAGTGTCTTCTGTCTTGAGTGTACAGGGCTTGATGAGGTCAGATCAACAATGGAATATCAGAACAGGCCAGCTTCCCATATGGAGATCTAAGGGTGGCAGTGGGGGCAGTGTGTACAGGGTTTGATGAGGGCCCAGGTAGGGGCCGGCCGGGCCTTAATTTTCGGGTTGAGAACTCGAGGTTTCACAACTGCCGGGCGCCAGCTGCACAAATAACTTTGGGGCGGGCCCGTCTAGAGTTAAAATGGACAGGTATCAGTCAAAAGGGAGACATCGAAGAGGAAGGATCAACATGTGGAATGTCAGAACAGGTTCTGATATATATCCATATACTAATATTGATGACATACGGCCCGGGATCTCCATATATGGGTTTAATTGCAGGCAGGTAAATGCCTTCTGTAGGCTATGATATACCCTGAAGAAGGCAGCCTCTATGTCAGTTTTTACTCTGCACCCAAAGTATTGGCACTGTTGCTTGCTACCAGTGTGTGCGGAAACCTTCTTGTCTATTCTACTATTTAGATTATTCTCCATGTGGGCTGGCACCACAAGGACTTGGAGGTGTGTAGTTTCACCAGCCATGGAGAAACACCTGTTCTGCAGAAATGCTTCTTCCAGGAATACCGAGGTACCTTCCTGCTATAGGGCTGCTGTGAGGGGGATACACAGCTTCACGTTTTCCAAAATGTCATCATGAGGTCCTCTGTAAGTGGCAGTGCCTGAGGCCTCCAGGGAATGGTTTACCTCCTCCTAGGCTCCGACTGTAACATTGCAAAATATGTTTTTCCCAAGTAGGCAGTAAAATCTGTTACTGGAGATGATGCTCTTGCTTTTGAATTGGTGGGAAATGCTCTCCTGGGGCTCTCATACTTACACTGTGGTGCTTCCTTCCACACAACACAATAATTCCTATAACACAAAGAGAGAGAGAGAGGGGAAGAGTTATGACCAAAACAAATTGGCATAAATAATCCAGGTCCAGGCACTCAAGGTATAACAGGTTTGAAAATTGTAAACGGCATTTAATTTGATTTGCTAGAATCATAAAAAAACAAATGTGTGTTGGTCTGTGCCTGCTTCAGGATGTAGTGACACAAATAAACAAACAGAGTGACACTGTTACAGTTTTCAAACCTATCTTGACCTCGATATGCCAATTTAATATCTCTATGAATAGGCCTATTCCATGAGCACTGGTAGTGTGAGGGACACCAGTAGCATTCCTGTTACGGCTCTGTCTTAAAACATGTTATATTATAATTTTGTATTACATTTCTAATTTATTAAATTAGTATGTGTTCCTGTTCAAATTGAATAATTTGATTTATTGTGTTACAGTTTTTCACGATTGTTAACACACAAAATTGAAAACTTGCACAACATTCACTTCATGTACCTAATCGCTCAACACAATTTGCACTACATCACACTCCCTTATCTGCATTAGACTCTGACTTTCCTTCTTTACACTCTGATGTCAATTACACATCACCTTGTTTTCCAAACACTACACAAAACGTTCAGTTGTTGCACACACTTCTCACATGAAATCTCAAAGCATCAACCTACAACACACAAATAGTCAAATCTCTAAACATTCAGGTCTGGTGAGGAATTTGCAATCAGAGGACTGTAGCATAAAAGGGACTTGAGAGCCTCTGTTTAGTTTGGTGAAAAATGGAGAACCTTGAAGAGATCGACAACCAGATAAGGAGAGGGGTAACTACTCCTTTGCTTCGAGAGGAGTAGTTGGACAGAGAGGAGGAGGAGGGAGAGAGAGAAAGGGGAGGAGGAGGAGGAGGAGGAGGAGGAGGAGGGAGAGGGGAGTTTGAGCAGGCTGGTTTACAGTAAAAAAAAAAAAAGAAAAATGTGGCTGCATATTTGTGTGCTGTTTTATGTTTGACTATGAAGAAGTATAGGCCTAACCTGACGCTGCCAGATCCAAGAAGCTTGCTACACTTTGTTTCACAGCTTATTGGGATCTGGGATCTCGGGAGCCAATTCGATGACGGGGCTGTTCCTTTTTTTCAAGATACTTGGTAGATGATTGAATGGGACCGTCTGTCTATCACCGTGTGGGCGTGCAAACACAACCAATCATATTGAGTAACCATGTTCCCCAGACATCCGGTTTCGCACATATCCCGCCCTTAGCTCACGCTGATTGGTTCGAACCACGGAGCGGTTCGGTGTTAGCTCAACTCCCTGAGAGATCCCAGATGGATGCTGTGTTGGGGAACATGGTTACCCAATACCGCCCCCATCTGGCAGAGTCAGGTTAGTATAGGCCTACAAAATACACAATGATTTTACAAAAGGAGAAATGTCTCATTCTCCAGAGTCATTGTCATTCATTTGTGTTTGTGATTGTGTTTTCAATTTTGCTCTTCATTGTGCTGTAAATGCTTGGTAGTGTGCAGCAAATGCTTAGTTGTGTGTACTCAATGAATGGTATGTGTGTTTCATTTGGAAATATGGCTGTGTGTACCAAATTAAAACACGAGTACAATTTTGGGAGCAGTTAAGAGATTTGATGGCAAAGAGTCATCATGGAAAAGGAGTGTCGGGTTTAGCATTTTGTGTGAGGTTTTCAGTTTTGTGTGTGCAGTTTTGAGAATGCCGTTAGGTTGTGAAAAACGTGTGTTAACAATCGTGAAAAACTGTAATAATAGGCCCTACAGAATTATTGCCACTTATAGTAAAGACGAGTAAAACGGCAAAAACATTTTATCTGTTTTCTGTTTATGGAGGACTTGACATTAACAATAGAGCTAATCGACTATAAGGCTTGCAGGTAATTCCATTCCACATAACTGCACAAAGTAGCTATAAAAATTAGTTATTTTTCACATCTTGATGTACAACGTACAACGTCTGTGGAGTTCCCTGTGGTGGAAAAACTGTACATACTGCATAACTAACCTCAGAAAAGTAAATGGACAAGATATTTTGTTACCACCTTGTTTACTATCCTGTGAACCATTCATATTTTAATTTTAATGTGACGCTCCTCCACTCTTCAATAAAATAAGGAAAGTGGAGGTGGAGTTTAAGGTTTAATATATCGATATTGCGATATACCGCGATACTTCCTCCCGCGATATGTATATTGTACCCTCCTCCCAAAATTGTGATATTATCGGTAATTAGTTAGTACTAGTAGGCTACCCATTGTTGTGGACAGAAAAGTTATGGACCAATGGCAAAGTTGCAGTCAGTGTTTTACTGTTTGGAGGAGATTCATGTACTTATTGGCCAGTTTGTGACACAAAAAATCTTCTTCTACGATTTTGGAATAAATACATAATTCCAGATTTTTGCCTTTTATGTTTTTTTTCATCGTTGATGAAATATCTTGCAATATATTGAATATCGCAATATTGCCACAGATATCGTGAGTTACCCATATCGTCCCACCCCTACTGAATATCTATTTTCATGTTCGCTGTTGTTACTGTAGGCCTACACATCCATCCATCTTATATTCAGTAGATTCATTCATATTTATTGATAGACTCTACATTATATTCATTCACATACTGTACTGAATCTAGGGCCAGCAGCTCAAGTTTTATTTTTATTTTCATTCTTATTTCACTTTGTTTGGTACCTATATGTTTCATCGCTGTTGCTGCTATGACACGTGCATTTCCATCCCAGAATCAATAAAGATTTCTCTTATGATTGATACATTGCAGGACAATATGAACGCAATAGCAGAAAAACCATTACTGTTCTCTGATTGAAAAGCACAGAGGGGTGACCATGGGTGACCAGGTGTGTGTGTGTGTGTGTGTGTGTGTGTGTGTGTGTGTGTGTGTGTGTGTGTGTGTGTGTGTGTGTGTGTGTGTGTGTGTGTGTGTGTGTGTGTGTGTGTGTGTGCGTGTGCGTGTGCGTGTGAGAGAAACAGCAACATTAGTTGAAGATTGCCTAGATAGTAATACAAAGAAACAACCCATGCATGAGCATGTTCTTATGGAAACTATGCTCACCTTTACTGAAAACCTCCTTTTTTCACTGATATATTCATTTCCATCTCTGTCCAAGGCTGAGAGACTCCTCTATGCACATCTCTGCATGCTTCTCACTCCTCGTGTTGTCAAAGGAAGTGTGTGTGTGTGTGTGTGTGTGTGGGGGGGTGGGGGGCAATGAGAAGTGCACAGAGATGAGAAGGTTCTCTAATCTAATGACAAGCATTAGTATGCTGCTACGGTCTGCTGAGTGTCTGCCTGTTATTCAGCTTTGCCTGCTACATGTATATGCGACAATGAGTCTGATAAACTTCACTAAGAGCTTAAAACTGTTCAAATGTGTCCCCAGCTTCAAGTCCAAATTGCCTTTTGAGAGCCAGCTTGATACAATAGACAGTTTTTTGCGTAGCTAGGGGTGCAGAACACTAGTCTTTAGAGCATAACTGGAACACATAACAATAACATAACAATTTCGTATCAGGCATTTAGTAGACGTTGCTAAATGACAGACTTACAAAGTGAAAGGTAAGAATAACAGCAACAGGCTAAGTCATGCGACCTAAGTCATGCGGCAAAGGTCGTCGGGATCGGGGTAATCTATTCAAAAACATTTTTGAATAGATTAAAAGAAATCTTCTAAAAAACGTCAGTGGTGCGCAAACGTTTTCATGTCAAGAACCCCTAGAATTAGATGTATTTGGCCGCCGACCCCCATCTGAAAATATGTTGTTTTAGGGATACCCCAGAAGCAAAGATTTTAGTTAAAATGTTCGCTGTGAAAGAATTGACATTCAAAGATTTGAATTGACATTTTGAATTTTGAAAAGATTTTGAATTGACATTCAAAGATTTGCGCCACATTTTCACAATTTTCACGCCCCCCCCCCTCACTTCCTATCTTCAAATCCGCACTGAAAACCCACCTGTTCAGAATTGCATTTCCAAGCTGATGTGTTCTTAAACTTGTTATATGCACTGTTTTATTGGTTTTATTAGAAAAAACAATTAAAAATAATTACTTTTTGATAGTTTTTTCTAATAAAGTTGTCCTTTTCTTTCCCCCTGCCCCCCACACATGTTAAATCGTCTTTGAGTGTCATGAAAAACGCTATATAAATCCCAGATATTATTATTATTATTATTATTATTATAACATAGTGCTTAACTGGTTCCCGTCCAGAATGGGTTGAACAGAAACGAGGTTGCATTTACAGTAGTGAGAGACTGGACGGTCATATGAATTGTTCACAATGCATAGAATATTTAGCTCAAGCAAGTCGTGTCACTTTCTCTTCTCACATCTAGGAGCCAAGACAATCTGTTTGATGAGGGCTAATTAATAATTTTGTTCTAGATCACAAAATATTTCTCAAAAAAGAGAATACATTAATCTATGCTGGCATAGATTTTCTTTTATATAAAATCATAAGCGGCAGCGACAAGAGCACAAAAGTATGACAGATAATACTTCAATTGCGTTCACTGAGTCTCTCTCTCTCTCTCCCTCTCTCTCTCTCTCTCTCTCTGTGTGTGTGCGCTCCATGACTTATTATGATGATAACATCTCTCATTCCACATTGTGGCTCACAGAATGTCCAGAGATAATACGAGCCTCGTCCATTATGTCCCAGACAAACAGAGATACAACAGGCTAATGAGGAATGTGCCTCTCCCCTCCACAACGTACTGTAGAATCATACAGGTTCATCTCTGCCAGGTCGATGTCAGAAAGTGAACAGTGGACAAATTGGAAACAAAGTATCGATTAAATGTAATGGGAAAAGGAGAGCGATGGAGGAGGAATGGAGCCTGCGTCAACACAGGTGATAACGGCACAGTGCTGCTGTTTCCGTCCGTGAGCACAAGCACGGATGTGACAAAATTCCCAAAGTATTTGCATCAAATTATACTACATAAATTAAAGTACTCATTGTGCATATAATGGCCCATTTCGCGGTCATATTATTGGATTTTAAATAGGAAACGCATTCTTGTGTTTATAATCTTATTAATGCTGCCAACTGGTAAAGGTTTTAATTACTGCATTACATGTGCACTTGAGTATAGCCTTAATCATACATAATTAATGACAATTAATGAACACAACAATGTTTTGTGTTCCTGATCCAAATCTGCAAAGTAACTAGTAACACAACTTAAGTAATTGTAGTGCATTTAAAAACTACAATGTTTGCCTCTGAGATGTAGCGGAGTAGAACGATAATGTTGACGATTGGAAAAAGCTAATACTCAAGTAAAGTAAGTACCTCTCAAAAGCACGTGAGTAAATGTATTTAATTCCACCACCGAGCACAAACATACAAAGCCTGAAATGAGATGTGAGTTTAACATTATGTTATAATTTAGCTATTGGAAAATAGCAGATCTACAAGCTCATAGCGCGCCACCGAGTGGCGCGCTACGAGCTTGTAGGTCTGCTATTTTTGAAAAATCGTGAAAATATTTATTTCAGAAAACTGGAGGATTTAGAAGATTTTATTTTTATTTTAAGGTCAGGCCTAAATGGGTTAAGGGAGATGATCTCCATCCCACTGAATGGAGGTAGGATATGAGTGTTTGTCTGTATCACTGTTTTTAACTAATTCACTAGAGTAAAGTCACTGAGGACACATTGATATATTATGTAATATTAATAAAATAAACATCCCATGGGGCAGACTGTGCCAGTGCAACAACATCATTACCTTGAAATTAATCAGGAAATATGAGCATAATGAAGAGATCCATGTCATTATGGTTGTACTGTATCTGGGACCACATTTGTACTCCAGCTCCGGGCTATATGTTCCATTAGAACCACAGAGACAGGTAGATCAATAGTCTTAAATATGAGGTGGCTAAACCATCGATATTTCAAATGCCATATTCCTGTAGAAGTATAAGTTATAAGCTGCAAGACAGCCTATACCCTATATAGACATCCGTTTGTAAATTGCTTTTTTAGCCAAATGCAGTATATGGGGTGGAGCTGGAGCACCAATGCTTTTCATATACCAAGACAAACATGGTAACAATAGAGAAATTGCCCTCTTCCTCTGCCTGCATCCTTGAGGATCCCTATACTAAGCTATATGTATGGCCACCAGGCGGGAATATGCACAGCTTTGTGTGTATGTCCGTTTGAGCACGGAATGTGTTTGTAGCACGGAATGTGATGATTTGATTGGCTGATGTATGATAACATTCTCATCATTATACATCATCATGAAAAAGGCACTGTTCACTTCACACTAGTGTGATTTTATTTTCCATAAAAATGCTAATTGTATAACCTGCTACTGTTAACTACAGCATTTGTGCACTGACATGTGCACTTGCCCCCCCCCCCCCACACACACACACACACACACACACAACACACACAAGAAAGAAAGTGTCAAATGCTGAAGGAAAATACAACTTTTTTTGTGAACGTAGCCAAATTAACTGGCACCTTGAAAAGATTTGTTCCTCCAAGACACCACTTTGGAATCTGTGTTATAAAGAAACTGCAAGTAGCTATATGTAATGTTTAAAACATCCTTTGTATGAAAGTGATGTAAAAAAAAAAAAATCATAAAGATAGTAACATGTTCTTGCATTTGCTCATTTTAAAGTTGTACTAAAAACAGCAAGTAGTAGAGTCATAACTCCCTGAGTCGCGTTGGACCACATTATCCAGAGAGTTAACGAGCTTTCTGATTCCTTGCATATGAGTATGACATTATGGAAATGTCTCGTGTCGTTAATATAATATGAATATAATGGTGCTTATAATGTGCTGGAAGCAAAACAAAATGAACAAGTCCCATATGCTGTGCGTGCATAGTGTAGCCTATATCTGGTAACACAGAATGCATTACCTACCGCCAGTGATTCAAGCTACCAATTATTTTCCTGACTGAAGAGATCCAGACACAATCATGTCCCATCTGTATGTGAATGTACTGTATGTCTGTGCACCTGATACCTTGATTTGTGCTCTGCCGTCTGTCTGCACTCTGTAGTCCTCCGTCTGTCAGAGCGATGCTCATGGATCCAGCATCCTGCATGCTACCAAGCAGAGATGAGCCAGATCACAATGAAACACAGACAGTGACCATTGTGCACAGTAGGCGTGGAGCGCTGAAGGACTCCTGCTGCACTGCAACATTAATCATCTCTGACAGGACTGGTATTACACACCCAGCCAGCAGACAAAACGCAATCCTACATTATGAGGATCTAATATGCATTTGGTATCAGACAACATCATCTCCAACACTGCAACACTTGTTTTCTGTTGCTGTGCACCATCATGATCCCCCAGACGATGACCCTTATTTTGGTGACCGAGTGTCCATTTCTCTAGTGCCACCATAGCCAAATCATACTTGCACACATTTTACTCTTAAACAGGCCCATTTATAATTTGTCACGCACCTTCACACCTTTTGGACAATGAACCCTGCTGATTTTGGTGACACCTTTTTCTAGCAGCATTATTATGTGAGAGAAGAGTTTTCAGCTGATAGTAAAAGATAAGATAAACCTTTATTGATCTCCAGAGGCAAGTTACAAATTAATCAATTTGTTGCCTCAAGCACTGCTCTAACAAGCAATTTTTTCAACCCATAAACTTGACACATAACTTCGCTGCAAAAAACACATTTTGAAATGTTGGAAAGACGCCTATAGAATTCCCAATGAAGGTCAACATTTTAAAGTTTGAAGTAAGTGAAAGTGAAGAAAGCAACCAAAGTTTTGGGCAGAGTAATAAGTAAACAGATCAATCAATATAGTGTGAAGTTATGCAGGTGAGAGTCAAGAACCAAACTAAGAAAATAAAAAGCTTAAATTCTGGCACTACATATTTGCAGTTGTATTGGTCTCTGAATGACCCAGTGCAAATATAAAGTATGAATATGTACAGCCTTTCAACAGTGAATATATTTTGTTGCAGGGAGAAATAAATTGTAGATTGAAGTCAAAGTGCTACACATTAGTAGCCTGGCTTTGGCCATACACATAGCATGGATTCACTGATGCCTCCTCCCTGCTATGAGTCTTGATTTCGGCCCATAGATGCATATCCAGACAACGGAGAAATCAGAAAATGATCGGGTGGCACAGTCTGTAGTGGTGTCGCCTCACAGCTAGAAGGTTCTGGGTTCGATTCCCGCTCGGGACGATGTGGGTGATGGGGGCGTGTTCTCTCCTCCGTGTCATCAGTGCCCTTACCCCAGGTGGGGTTGGCGAAAGGGCCTTTCTGTGTGGAGTTTGCATGTTCTCCCCGTGTCCCCTAGGGTAGGTACCCTCACAAAAAAACATGCAGTAATTCTGGTCTCTAAACTGCCTCCTCCTGGTCAGCCAGAGCGCCTGATGGAGGGGAAAGGAACTGGTCGGAATAACGTGTTCCTTCCACTCATTATGTCCAACCAGGGAAACTCCCCCCCTGTCAGGTGTAAAGAAACGGCTTGGACTCCTCATGCATTGTAGGAAGCATGAGGTCAGTCCGTTGCTCTCCCCAGGTTGGCAGAGGGAGTGTATAGCGCACAGGATTACATTAGATAATTGACACTGGGTGAAAAAATGGGTTACAAAACTGTGGGATACAAAAATTAAGAAAATGATCGGGGGCCAATTGGTGACTGCGTTGCAACTGCTGTCCATACAACTGTGAAAAGCACTCTCGATTGGTCCATGTGTTTATGGTGATGTAAAATACATGCTGCAGTACTTTCAAAACAACAATGGCTTCCCTAAACGCAACAAGTAAGTTTAAGTTTCCACAGAAACGATAAAAACAGCTCTAAGTGCAGTTATTTCAGATATAGACTCTGATTATAGGGCAAAGCATATTGCTTTGCCCTCAGTCTGTATTGCTGAAAGAATATATATAAATTATGTCTGAATGAATCCTTGTCTCAGGCCTTGTGACACAGATATATTGCACTATGATGGCTTTGATGAATTCTGACTACAGGTTGGTTGTGGCAGTGATGCTATTGCAATTTGTTATGTGCATTTGTGTGATGAAATCCTTGGTAATTTCTCTCTTCTACCGTTCACACAAGCACGCACGCACACACACACACACACACACACACACACACACACACACACACACACACACACACACACACACACACACACACACACACACACACACACACACACACACACACACACACACACACACACACACAGCTCACTGTCGTCCCAAGTCATTTGCAGTCCGGCAGGTCTTACCAGGCGACTGATTTCTTTCTTCTTCCAGGCCTTCTCTTCACTTTTTCTTTTTCTTTTTTTCCCTCTGCCATTTCATCTTTCTGTTCTACTTTCTGTTCTCTTCCTCAGTCTTTCACTCTACACAGGCAGGACTCGAGCCTAGATTCATACTTATAGTCATACGACAGAATCGTACACAGAAAAAAGCCGATCTACAAACAATCACAACACGTTGTGAACTTGTAGATATGCAATCGCCGGTGCAAAGGAGGAGAATAAATTAGTCATCGGTGACAGTCAGAGCAGCGACTGTTGAAGTCAGCAGGGAGGACCTTAGATTAATTAAAACGCTCACCACTCAAAGAATATGTTAGGCTACACACTGTGAGCGTGATTGATGGTGGCCTGGTCTTTGTTTGTCAACAGTGACGGTGGGTGATGGTGTGAGCTGCACACCACGCCGGCTGCCTTAGTGAAATCAAGCCATTGTCACCTGTTAATGTGTGTGTGTGTCCCATCAGGCATTTTTGTGCACGGAGAGAAAAGATTACCAAAACAACAACTCCTTGTATGACATCTGGCTGAGATGACTGTATTGATTTAACACGTTGAATTTATGAACAGATTGGATTTATGAACAGATTGGATTTATGAACAGATTGGAGAATTACAGTACATTTCAAGCACAACTCAATACAAAACTGTTAACTGTGGACGACACCATAATGAATTACACTTGTTTACAATAGGGCCCACCATGTTCAATTCCTCATAACAATTAGAGACGTACAAATATACTCTTATAGCTAAAATAAGGAAATCATCATAGAGGAGGTAAAAAGGGGGAAAAAACATCTACAGTTAGGGGAAAAAGGGGTGGGGGGGGGATTCAGGTTTTACGGGGGCCAGTTTCCAATTGCAGCCGTCCGTAGGTGCCCTTTGAGAGCAGTTTTGTCATTCTATGCACCAGGCCAATGGCATGGGGGGAGTATGTTTTGCCGTACAGATAATCTCCGGCAACGTTGGCCCGGTCGATGCCAAACTGTGCACACACACTCCCTTGATGCCAACGACAAACCTCTGCCCCAAATCTTCCAGAACGGCCAGTTATAACGAGCGCCACCATGCATACTGTTCCTCTTTGAAAGGCAGCTGTTGCGTTCAAGCTTCAGCTCTGGTTGACTGGTAAATATTGTGGGAGAATACAGTATAGTCTCCCACAATGTAAAAAGCCTTAGGTATTATTCTTAGGTATTATTCTTCTGCCTGCGGGAAGGCAGGCAGAAGAAACCCGTTGTCAATCGATGAAAGTAACAAGCCGGCGAGCCTGTTTTGGAAATATAAGAAGTATAAAGTACAGATACTTGAACACATACCAGTTTTTGGGAACCTCTGCTTTAACATGACATTGTGCTCATTCATTATTTTTTATAGGTTGACTCTGGTCTGGCTCCGGAACCCAATCCAATCTCGCAAACCACTTGACCTATACTGTATTGTATCAGCACCACATTTATAGTACCGTAGGCTGCAGAAGCTACACTATGTAACTTCTCTGCATGTCCTTCCACGGATTCAATCCCAGATCCCCCATACATTGTTATACAATGTACAATGTATGGGAGATCTGGGTTTGATCCAAACCCAAACTGACTGCAAAAATAACCTTAATAATATAGAGAAGATATATCATAAATGAATACTGAAACCAGATATAATCATTAAGGAAAGTTTATGCAAACTCTTTTCAGTATATATATATATTTTTTGTATCATTTGGGGACCCCCCAAAATAATTTGGCGACCCCCCCCCCTGAGGGGTCGCGACCCACGGGTTGAGAACTCCTGTATGATAGCATCAGAGACGTATAACAAAGTCAGAGATCCACACCGGAATCACACCATTCCCATGATGGATCCTGAGATCCACATTTATTTATTTTTTGACCCTTCTTAGCAATTTAATCAGTTGGCTCTGCTGAAATTATACAACCCAAAAAATAACGTCTTGGTAGTGTTTTGATGCATTGTATGATTGTGGGTCGGATATTTTGGCTGAATGTTTACCTATTTTGGCTGAATGTATACATGTATTATTATGACATGCCCAGAATAGGGATGCTACAGGAGGCTTCATGGTTAATATACTTACAGTAGTTAATAGACTTATTTCCCTGAGAATCATAGCCCATTGATGGCCTTAAAGTACCTGCTACATCCTCCCAGTGGGGGCTCCTCACCTGCAGGTGAGCCAGTATAGTTTCCAACAGCAGCACTTTATAGTTTCAGTACAAGGGCGTGCACGCACGCGCACATGCACACGCACATGCACGCGCACACACGCACACACACACACACACACACACACACACACACACACACACACACACACACACACACACACACACGTTTCATTTCCAGACACAAAGAGACAAATTAAACTATGCAGCAATGCACGCTTGCCGAAATGGACGAACAGTATTCTTTCTCCAGTCTACTCATAATTAAGCACATAAAAGGAGCAGAGCAGAGCAGTGCAAAAAGAAACCTTGTATCTCTATGGGATCCACCTAGATAAATACTGGCCTAATAAAATACGAGATGAAGAAGTCAGCAGCTTTATATGAAAGGGCAGGGATGACATATTACCACTGTTCACTCAGTCACCTCGCTCCTTCTTGCTGTCTCACTCACTAACTCTTGCTTTATGACTGCATCTATATTCTATGGTTGGATCATTGCCGTGATTGCTTTTAAATTAAACCAAAGAATTGGCAGTAAACTATTCCGCAGCCTTGTTGCTTCACGCTGGCTGCAAAGCGTGCACATGCAGGGCTTCAGTGCTGGTTGAAACTCCTTGATTATGCAGGGACCATGGTAACAGGGTCTAATTTGCCCGCGGACCCCCATTTGAAAAGATATGCCAGGGGACCCAGGGAAGAGAAGATTTGTACGGCTCTAGCAGAGATTCTTACCCCGTTTAATTTCAAGGACCCCCAAGTTTTATAGATGCATTAGGCTACGGACCCCCTTTTAATGGCATTTCTAGGACCCCAGTTTATATTGTAATGTCAATGTTAATTTAACTCTGAGAGTGTACAAATGGAACCAAACGCAACCATTTGGTTCCATTTGTACACTCTCAGAGTTACCGACCCATAAGGGTCCATTTGGTTACAAACTATCATTTAGCTGGGGGACCCCCTGGAACCCCCTCAAGGACCCCTGGGGGTCCCCTGACAGAAATGCCTGTTGCACACAGTGGTCAGTTAGAGTATATGTTTATGCTGAGGCACGCTGGGCAAAACCTAGTCGGTTGAGTGTCTAAACGGAAGTACTGGAATTTGGCGGAAGCACCGTCCAAGGAAGTTATATGTTGAGGCTTTTCAGATCTGTTTAGATCTTGTTTTCCCCGCATGGCTGGAGAAGACTTCGCCGGTGATTTGTTGGATAGGAGGAAGCAAGTGCTCATTTTGCTTCATGTTACAAACAATTCTGTCCACCGCAGCTTGCCAATTCAGCGTGACCGTCGACAACCGTCGGCGGGTTGAAATAACACAAAGAAAACACAACAGGGAGTTAGATAATGCCAATCTGTAAGTAATATACTCTAGGTGAATTCCACACATTCTGAACTACTGTGCTTGTGTACATTGAGTCTAATAGCCTCTTATCGTACCAAACCTTCCATTTAAATGCCACAGGAAATGAGGAATTGAGCGAGCAGTGAATGAATAAAATGACTATTTCAGCAACACAATCAGTACGCTCTTTGATCTCTCTCTCCTGTAATGTCTTATCAATTAAAGCACAGTTTTCCATTATACAGTATCTGCGTCGGTGTCGTTTCATAAATAGGCTAGTACAGATTTATGATCAGAGGTATTAGGTAAACTCAAGGAAAGATGAGTGAGTGTCTGCTCATGGGTGACAACTTAATCATTGGATCCAGTGCTCTTCCATAACCACAGTGTGAAACTGATAATGAGACAACAAAAATGTTGCTTGCATACTTCTTTCCTTCGATGATTATACGTAAGTGTCATTGTAGAGCAAGTCCTGCTTCAGCTCAGGTGCTTCATCTCCAAATACTAATTCTCCAGACCCTGTACTGTGGTGCAATCCCCCCCCCCCCCCCACCTCTCTCTCTCTCTCTCTCTCTCTCTCATTAGCAGGCAGAGCAGCACTAATCCCTCTCTGTTTCTGGCGCCCCCTACTGGTACTAATAAGTCATATACTCGTGCTCATTAACGTCACATACATGAACACATAGGTGTACACGGACATGAACACATAGGTGCACACGGACATGAACACATAGGTGTACACGGACATGAACACATAGGTGTACACGGACATGAACACATAGGTGTACACGGACATGAACACATAGGTGTACACGGACATGAACACATAGGTGTACACGGACATGAACACATAGGTGTACACGGACATGAACACATAGGTGTACACGGACATTGCTGGTTGTAGGAGTGGTTGCACCATGCAAAAAAACATTAAACCAAGATGCTGTGGGGGTGGGGAGAGGTGCATGGGCCTGGGACCTTTTCATTAGGAGATAGTGTATACATACATCTCTTTTGTACATATAGTGTATTTGTTGATGACATGTATTATTGTGTTAATTTCGTATGCAATGTTGATGAATTGAATACGGACCACAATGGAAACAAGTTCCCAGCAGTTTGCATTTCTGTAGTCAATCAATCAATCAATCAATAAAAAACAAAAAATGGATAAGGCCTAGCCTGGTTTCCAGCCCATAGACCCAGAGTCTGACAATCAGGCTAGATAAGGCCAGTGGCACCGGCAGGATAGTACTTAAACATACTGTATGCACAAGGGCTCCGCGGTGCTGTGCCTCCTGTGCATGCATAATGCACACACATACAGTATTTGCTATATTCGGTATGAGTGAGTGCTCACGCAGAACAGCCTCCACATCAATTCCAATATCATTCATGATGGACGTTCATAAATTCCACTTACGCATTTGCCAGTCATGTTCCTGAGATAAATCACCCTGAGGTGTCACTTTGACCCGGCGACAGGGTTTAATGAGCTGGCAGCTGGGAACAATTGACACCTTGGGTTGAGAGAATGTGATGCCTCGGGGGCTTAGTGCGGACCATGTAGACTCACCATGGAAAACAACATAAAACGTCAGTCAACTCAATCAGAAGTGAACTTGAGCTGCATCAGGCATGTCTGAGCGGGGGGGGGGGCAGATTACTGCAGCGTGAGAGCTAGCTAGGTGCTTAGCTGGCCTGAGCTAACACTGTGCTTTTACTGCTCAGTGATTATGACACAGTTACTTCCCTATACTTCTTCTTTCTCTCCTGCACACACACACGCACACACTCTGTCTTTGTCTTGGAAATGGAGCTTTGGGGTAAATAATTGATTCTGATATATAAAATATATACTGTATATAATTAATTACTTCAGTTCAAACACATTTTCACAGTTTTACTTGTCATTGAAAAGATTGCAGTACTGTAGGTTGTTGTCTTTACTCGCACACTTTGTTCATAAGTGTCTATTTCGGTTCGCACATACACGTATCTACTTTTAGGGGCGAATTTGAGTGAAATACTCACACCTCGAATCAGGAGAAGCTGTCAATCGCGTCATGCCCAGAGGCGGGGTGAATATTTGCATATCTGCCTGGGTGTCGTGTTTGCATAACTGTCATAACTGACAAGCGGAGCTGGAGCCTACAGTATATATTAGAAGGTTATAGTCGGAAAACTGTCTGGTTCTCCCTACGTGTCTCACCTGTACAAGGATGTGAAGATTGATCTATAGCATGCTGTGCGACTGTGTGTGTGTGTGTGTGTGTGTGTGTGTGTGTGTGTGTGTGTGTGTGTGTGTGTGTGTGTGTGTGTGTGTGTGTGTGTGTGTGTGTGTGTGTGTGTGTGTGTGTGTGTGTGTGTGTGTGTGTGTGTGTGTGTGTGTGTGTGTGTGTGTGTGTGTGTGTGTGTGTGTGTGTGTGTGCATAATGATCTAAGCAAGATGATATTGTGTAGGGCTGGCTTACAAACAAGCAACCAAAGTATTTCTTTGCAGAATTATTTTTATCACTGAATTGTTATATAATGATTCTCTAGCAGATTAAATAGTCAAGGTATGATATAGGCTACAATAACCTTTTGCGTCTAGCTATCAACAATTATATGAGACATTTTATTATATACACAATTTTTTTAACCCATTCTGACCGGGCACCCATTTTGGTGTTGGCATCATGTTATGCTTTAGCTATTGAAAAATAGCAGATCTACAAGCTCATATCGCGCCACCGAGTGGTGCGATATGAGCTTGTAGGTCTGCTATTTTTGAAAAATCGAAGAACGACTGACATTTTTTAGAATCTGATCTCAGGTCAGAATGGGTTCATCAGACCAGTGTGTGTCCGGCGGAAACCTCGTATGAATCTGATCTCAGGTCAGAATGGGTTAATAAAGGCTGTCAAATGGTACATGTTAAAATCATCCACACAAAATCATGTTTTTAATGTGTTTTTGCAGTTTATCCATGAAAATCGAGAGAGGTTGTTTCTACAGGACATAGTTTGCTCTGCTAATAAGTCAAGCCTCATGTTTGGGTTATTATTGCATATACCTGCATAAGCAGTCAAAAGTTACTGCCATGAATGGAAGACTACAGTGTAGGCTATCCAGTAGATGGAAACGCCTGCATTATTGGTCTTGCAGCAATTGCATGAAAAACTGTATTATATAGTAATGTTTCCTAAATTGCAGAGCTTGAAGTTTAGGCAAGATTATGAGCTGAGAAGGCTCATTGCTTCATGCACACTAGGTCACTATAGTCAAGCGATGCTAACTGCATGCCTAGTGTTGCCAACCAGCAAACCAGACGTGGTGGACAGACAGGCAGGCACAATTACAGGCGGTTAAACACAGTTACAATGCAGTATTATAGGCTTGCTGGTCTGGCAGCAAGCCTATAATATTGTAGAAAAGTGTCATCAAACTCAAACAGCATTGTTTTGGTATCGGTACCGAATTGCAGTTAACCGTTTCTGTATACCAGTATTGAAAGACCCAGACCTAACTAAGATATTACGTACTGTATGTGGGTGTAATACTATATGCTGATAGCACTACTACAGCTACGTATAAAACATTAAACACACAAAATAAGATGTTCAATAAATAACAAAGAAAACTCTAAAAACACTGAAGAGGAGTGGCTGAGAGAGAGAGAATTATATAATGTCAATTTGCGATATTTTAACTGACTTGTGAGTTTCTACTATCTCCAAGTAATATAACAAAATATCACTCTGCCAGTGCTGCAGTACACAACACAGCAGCATCCCTATAACTTCAAGACCCTCCTTTAGCAGGTATAGACAGAATCTCCCTGTTGCCTCTGGGAAAACTGCACACTGATCAAGTATGCACCCTGTCAGATAATAAACACTGACTAGAAAGAGGTGTTGCAAAACACTGACTAGAAAGAGGTGCTGTGTGTGTGTGTGTGTGTGTGTGTGTGTGTGTGTGTGTGTGTGTGTGTGTGTGTGTGTGTGTGTGTGTGTGTGTGTGTGTGTGTGTGTGTGTGTGTGTGTGTGTGTGATATACCTCCAACACATACAGCATTGTGTGGAGAGAAGAAACACTGGGGGACGAGAGGCTTCCTGCATCGCCCCTGGCCTGGTAGACTGGAATAACAAATGCCAGGAGTGGTGAACGAGTTAGAGAGAAACATCATTTGAGAGAGAGAATGAAAGAGAGTGCACAGTAAAGGCTCACGTTGAGAGGGTTATCAAATTGGAGATTGAATGCAAAACCTTATGTAAAATGTTATTATATATATAACATTATACATTATATATTATATACTTATATTACGAGATACACACTGTATCCTACTTGTAATTTCTACGGGCACAATAGCAGCACCGTGACTGCACTGCACCAACAATTCATATTGTGACGAAACTTGAAAGCAACATTGGTTTGAGGAGTAATTGTAAAACCAACAGTCAACTTTATTAGGCTTTAATTGAGTATTATAGCGATTCTGTGTAAAGAATCTGTTAGTCCTCCAGGTATGTAATGGATTTAATGGTGAGAGATGTGAGAATGCTGAAAAACAAAAACAAGATGAATCAGTTGCCAAAACCAATAGAGATATAGGGCTACACAAACAAACACACAAAATCAAAATTCCACACAGATTCGAGCTCAAGAACAGTGCAATACAACCAGCACTTACAGCCCACACATACAATAATCAGCAGGGACATACTGTGGTAGGCTACAGAAGCAAGCCAATGCCCTCTGTGTGTACATTGTGAAATATTTAATACAGCGGAGTGGCCAGCGTTCAAGCAGGTAGTGAAATCATCATGTTTGTAACCCTGTAGCTATCCATCAATGCACGCCTCGGTGTACTGCTGCCGCTTAACCATAGCAAAGGTGACAAGAATAGATAGAGATGAGGCACTCTATACTGTTTATTATGCACTGTTCCCTGTTGCTATAGACATGCTTGGTTGTTACAGTATGCTTGTTGCATATTCTTTGCTTCCTTTATTGTGGCAGAATGCCAATATAACCAACAATTATCAAGTGGAGACATGCCGCTGTCTTCAAGGCTAAGTGAGCAGATGAGTCGTTATTCCTTTTTGAACAGACCTTGATGACCTCTGATTGGCCTTCCAAGTATATGCTTCTCTTTGACGGTTGTCACCAAAATGTTTTCCTCACCTTGGCTACGTTTACATGGGCAGTTAAATCCCCTTTTCATTCCGAATAGAAGTTCAATCCTATTACACGTTGTCATGTAAACACCTACAAAAACTTAAATCCGAATGAAAATGCTCGATGCGATCTAAAAACCATTCCGATGTCACTGGCCAGATTATTCCAATGTTCAATGCGATTGAAAGAAAATTGGACTCATGTATACACTGCTTCGGAAGTTCATTCTGGTCTTTCTGAGCATGCTCCAAGGCGCTCATATCCAAGACGCGCCGAGGAGTTTGCACATAGAGCGCGTTATTTCGTGCATTTTGCAGATCCGAAATCCACAAAAAAAACGTGGAGCAGCAGCAGATGATGATACCCCTGATCTGTGTGTGTGTGTGTGTGTGTGTGTGTGTTCAATGGTCTCTCCCTCCCTCTCTCTCTCTCTCAAAAATAACGAGCGACCCAATAATAATCAGTGTGTTGCGTGCCCTGGCCGTGCTGTAGATAATAAAGTACAAATAAAAACGAGATGATCACCTTCCCAGCGGAGAAGGGGAGCACAGCGGGTGGGGAAAAAAAGACGGTAAACATATATGCCCGCCCCTATCCAACCAGCAGCCTCAAAGCTGATTTCGTGCACACGATTTCGTGCACACAGGTCTTTCGTCTGTAATGTTTGTATTGTTGAGACAGTCACAATGAATGAACTGCCTATATTTTATGTGTCCAACAGATGCCGTAGTTTCACGTGAATTAACATGCATCATGTCTTATATCACTTCTCCATATAAACACTCATTCGGAATGACCATTTCCCATGGAAACTCGCAGCAAAAAACTTGGGCATAACATCTATAATAAGCACATGCCTGTCCTACAGTACATAGTCTCCTTTGTGTGTTCTTCAGGTGGAAGATATTCTGTGACCTATGTGTATGATTGCATATTCTCTTGCTTCTCCGTTTGTATTCTATCTGAAAATGACAACCGAATAGCCACATCACAATCAACCATGAGATGCCAACATCCCTCTTCACTCTCGACACCTACTGTAACAATAGAGGTGTGCTTAGTTGTTTTAATGTGTTGTATTACAACCCACGTTTGTATTTATGTTTTCAGCACCAGAAGTTGCACATAGTGTGAAATACAGTATGTGCTGCATACAGTCACTTCTATAGAAGCAGGTGGCACCTAGTTAAAAAATGCACGCACGCACACACACGAGCAAGAGCATCCTTATGGCTCAGTAAGTATGACCTGTGCCTAATACACCAGCCTGTCTTTCCATTATTGGTGTTCACCTCTACCCCTTGTGAAGCTGATCAAAGGTCCAAGTTAACACAGGCAAATTCTCCCCAGCATTCTATGCCGCATTTTTAGGCTACATGAATACAAAATACGCTGCATTCTAGATGAACAGAATTCAGAGGAATATAAATCCCTTGCTAGATTAGACTGTAGTGTAAAGTCTAAATGTAAAAGGCAGAATATTTTATTTAGTTAGATTTATTCTGGCACTTAAGTAATTCAGGCTTTCAGGGGGGAAAAGCACAGTGCGAGCTATATATTAAGAATGTGGGCGTTAGTAATGTGTCAATATATTAAGAGGGAAAAATAAGATGCAAAGCAGCTAGCCAATGTATTTTTTATAAGCTGAGATATTACATGTTTAAATGTATGTATATTTAAATACCCAGCCTCTTGTTTATCAGGAAGGATTGATTGTAAAAGACCTCAGTGGGGATGAAATGGCCAGAAAATTGTTGATACCTATTTGATATAAGTTGTTGAACACTGCCTTCCCATGTTCAGTGGTCAGCACATGTGTACACACACAGGCGGTGCCAGCCAGTGTGTGTGCGTGGTTGTCGTTGAAGTGGCGTGGGTGTGAGAGTGGTTGTGACAGGGTGTTTGTGTTGTAAATAGTTACAGGTGTTCACGCAATGCTCATGGAGATCCACACAGCACAGCACCGCACCGCACCACACCTCACCGCACCGCACCGCACCTGTGATCAAGCACTGGAATTGCAATGCTCCAAAAGCTGCACCCACATTAACGGTCGTAGTTAGAACGGGTGTGGTTGTTAGACAATTTATTTATGTCCACACAGAGGAAATTGCATACAAGGACATAAATAGTTCAGGTGCAGCAAAGTTACATCCACAAAATCAAGGAATATGTCGCGATACAACAAGAATGTCATGTCACCCAGCATTACATGGGCACAAGTAGTGTAGGCATGCTGCATTGCCGCCCGGTGTCATATCGTTCCCGTGCTTAGCGTGGCTAAGCATGGGCCCAAAATCCACCCACTGTTGTTGCCACAGCGGATGGACACACCGCTAGAAGGCCAGGTCCAACGCCTCTCTTCCCAGTATGCTGCTCATGGGAAGGTCCACCAAGCAGCAGTTGGTATACTCCATCAGTGAGCAGTGCCTTGTTGTATGAAAGCTTGCGATGGTGTTGAAGCACACAGTCCACAGAGGTTGCAAATGCATCTTAAATCTGCACAGGCAGGCAGGCAGGCACGCACCAGTTATTCTGCTCCATGGATAGCTGCTGCCCCACTGTGATTCAGCACCATGGACAGCAACTGCATGGAGCGCTTCATTGCCAGTTATTCACCACCATGGAGAGCGACGGCACAAACCATTCCAGTGCCAGTCATTCAGCACCATGGAGATCACATGCCTGCCACAGGGTTTTGAGGGGCACTAGCCCCTCCTATGCCCACCTTTGTGTGTTAGTGTGTACCCCATAGCCATGCTTTGATTGTACGTATTTTGAGGATAAAAAGTGAGGACAGAAAAGTGAAGATGGAAAAGTGAGGACGCAAATTGTGATTGGCCAGAATGAGATGATGTATGATGACGTATGAGGATGAGAGCAAAAAAAGATAATAGAGCACGCACATCCACTAACTGAAACGCCAGGTGCTGGGCCGAGGTAAATCATAGAAAAGAGAATAAGGTCCGCTCACTGGACTGAGCTCCAAACTCAATAATTTATTTTCTCACCACAGTGAGCCAATGAACATCACAAACGAGCACCTACATATATATATACCTGACATGGCTGTGTCCACTGTGGTGAGTTTGGAGCTCAGTCCAGTGTGCGGACCTTTATTCTCTTAATGGTAAGAGTGCCCCTCACTTCACACGCGTGGGATTTTTCACAACTCATACAGTTACAAGAAGCAAAATGCAATTGTGTGAGGTCCACAAAGTATGTGCTAGTAAGTACTGTAAGTCCTTCCGCACTTCCGGCACAGTTCCACCCTCACGTCGCGATACAGGTCGCTCCGAAGAGATGCAGCGGCCAATGAGGCATCTAGGTTTTTATATCTATGGTAAATGGATAAAGGAAAAGCGGAAGGAAATGTCCAGTTTGTGATGTTTGTACCATGTTATGATCCACCCATTTTTAAGTGGTGCAACCACTTCTACATCCAGCATGCAATGCCCTGTGTACCTGTTTGTGATGTACCTGTAACCTGTGTGAGCACGAGTGGTGTGCGCATGTGTGAAATTGGAACGACAGAAGTATGTGACATGGCTGCCACCTGCTGGACGCAAACGATACAGAGAAGAAATTGGAACGATACAGAGAAGAAATTGGAATGATACAAATTGGAACGATACAGAGAACCAATAGACGGGAGTTGCACCACTTGGTTCTCACTGGTGTGATTTTTTACTAAGAGATAACAAACAAATGCTTGCAATAAGACAGTAACCATAGGTTGTATGAATATGAGGGAATAGCTGCAAGTGAGTCTGCCCCCCCCCCCCCCTCTCCATGCATCCTACTGTACATCCAGTACTTACTGCATCACTGTACTCTTCCTTCAGCTCCACACTACTGTACTGTATATCTCTCACACCTCCATGTTCTCTCTCTTCTTTCTCTCCCACCTCCCACTCTTTAACCCATTCGGGACGGGAACCCCTTTTGGTGCATTTAAGCATTATGTTGTACTTTGGCTATTGAAAAATAGCAATACAAGCTTGTATAGATCTTCTATTTTTTTTATATCGGTATTGGAACGGTCTCAAAATAATACAGATTATTTCATCGGTTGTGAAAACAGACTCTTGGAAAAGAGTATATGCTATTATTTATTGATTAAATACTTTATTAAGCCCTATAGGGGCTTTGGGCCAAGTATTTAAGAAAGCCAAGTCCATTTGTACGGACAACTCCCATCCCCTCAGCTCTTGAGTTCAAGCTGCTTCCCGCTGGCCTTCGTCCTAAAAGTTCCAGGGGTCAAAAGCAATAGGTATAAGTTCTCCTTCGTGCCTGTAGCTATCCAGGCTCTAAATGCCGATAGGAGGAGGAGGAGGAGGTCACTGTTCACCTGACTCGCTTGTATGAATTATTTATACAACTGTTCTGAAAATGTTATGAATTATAATGTTACACTGATACCTTGAACTGCCATCCTGTTTCATTGTGTACTATTGTGTACTATGTGCCTTTTTACTGTGTTTTTGTGTTTCATGTTACCTGCCTGTGTTATGCCTTGCTGTAAACCAAATCGCCCCACGGGGACAAACAAATAAATTAACCTGAACCTGAACCTGAACCCTATAGGGCCAGGGCTTGTTTCCATTGTGGTCTAGTGTATAATATCGGAATCGGTCAGAATCGCTATCGGCAGATATGACGCTGCAAATAATCGGAGATCAGATATCGGTCATAATTTCATAATCGTGCACCCCTAATTTTCAGATGGGGGTTGGCGGCCAATTCGATTCTGGGGCTCCATGACATGAAATAGTTTGAGAAGAAATGAGAACCACTGACATTAGAAAACATAGGTCTAAATGGGTTACGCCTCTGCAGGTGGTAGTAAGCATAAATATGTTTCATATTTTTGGAGGACACAGAAAGCTCAGTGCCACCCACACAGCAGCGTGCAGATGCTGGCCCACACCTTCAGAAGTTTGCCAGGGGAGCAGTGGCACAATGCCTGGAACTGCTGGGGAGAGACAAAGGTCTCAGAGGAACAGCCCCGGGTGCAAACGAGGTGTGAGAGCCGGGGGCTGTTGTTGTTAATGCGTCTCCCAGAAATGCATTAAAACGCAAATAAAACAAGCTTGTTCTCGTTTAACCCGACACTGCAAACTTGGACAAAACAGTGACGGATGAGAGGGTACGATTCCCGAGCGTTACAATGGAGTCATGCCCCGGATCGGGTTTCCCCATGGGAGGAGGTCAAAAGGTCAAATCTTGGCCACTCACTCACTCACACTTGATCACTCCAGCATGGCGGTGTTATGGTGAAGAATGCCTAAATGCCGCTAGGTTGAACTCTGCTAATAACCCGGGTACGATTCCCGGGCATTACATAAGACAGCAGGCTTCTGTGTTCTCATAACCCAGCATCACTTGAGCTACCTGCATTGATTGGCCTACTACACTTGTACTTATAATTACTCTTAACTGGAATCAACCAGGCCTCATGCAAACAAGCAACATAATTGAAATGCTCATACATTGTTCCTAAATGCAAATTTGTGTGTGCGTGTGCGGCTGTGCGCGTGTGTGTGGGTGTGTGTGTGGGTGCGTGTGTACGTGCGTGTTGTAGCTTGATGACATTCCTTCCCTCAAATTATATCCATACTCGTTATATCATTAGTAATTTATAGTCATTATCTTTCGCTGTTTACAACCATAGTTAATTTGATTTTAATTTGATGTTTTTTTTATTACATTAGTTTTTATTAGGTTTTTATAGACATGATAAACAAGACATACATAACAATGACACATACACCAGACTGGGCAATGTACTGTATATGAAACGAGTGGCGGGCCTATCATGTTTAAGATAGCATAGGATGAACACAACCATCATGAGACATTCAGAGAGATAGCATAGGATGAACACAACCATCATGAGACATTCAGAGAGATAGCATAGGATGAACACAACCATCTTGAGACATTCAGAGAGATAGCATAGGATGAACACAACCATCATGAGACATTCAGAGAGATAGCATAGGATGAACACAACCATCATGAGACATTCAGAGAGATAGCATAGGATGAACACAACCATCATGAGACATTCAGAGAGATAGCATAGGATGAACACAACCATCATGAGACATTCAGAGAGATAGCATAGGATGAACTCAACCATCATGAGACATTCAATTAGTAGAGCAGCAGCGCATGGAGAGCAGTAGTCATACAGAACATAAATATATAATATAATATATAATACAATATAAATATATATATAATATATAACACATATAACTATAATATAGTATATATAATAATATATAACATATAAATATGAACAAGAGCACAGCAGCAGGGCAAACGGGCCAGCAGTTACACAGCGGAGTCGAGGTGAGCAGTAATAGGGCCTAGACTGTCCTGGCTGTTGCAACGCAACCTCTCCAAGTCATTAAGCCATTTATTAACCCATTTTGACCTGAGATCAGATTCTAAAAAATTCTTCTACATCCTGACAGTTTTCTGAAAAAGCTATGTTTCTATGTCAGTCGTTCGATTTTTCAAAAATAGCAGACCGACAAGCTCGTAGCGCGCCACTCGGTGGCGCGCTACGAGCTTGTAGATCTGCTATTTTATAATAGCTAAAGCATAACGTAATGCTAACACCAAAAGGAGTTCCCGCTCAGAATGGGTACTTAAAACATGGTACAGTCGGTGTCTTCCACTCAGTTAAGATAATTATTTTGGCTACTAATGTGCAGAGCATAAGCGGCTGCTTTATGGCAGTGCGAGAGAGGCGTCGGAGCATCCGATAAGGGCAGCTAGAGCATCCGGAACAATATTAATATGGTATACACTGCTGTATACCATGCAAAAGTATTTTGCCAAAACCAGACCATTTTTGGGCAGGACCAGAATGTGTGGCCCAGTGTGCCCTTGGAGATATTACATCTACCACAGATATCGGAAACAGCTGGGTATACATTTTGTTCATTCTGACCTTTGAGTAATGTAATCTATGGAATTGACAGAACCAGAGTGGATCCTCCTCAACCCCGCGCTCCATAGCTCATCTGACAGCTCCAGGCCAATATCCTACCCCCTTAGATAGCATTTCTGTAGACTTAGATAGCATCTGATACAGACTTATAGCATGTTATGTAGACGGCACTATAATTGCATTGTATGTAGTCATAGCACGCCATAGTACATATGTATAGCATAGTAGTATATATATATAGTTTATATGTATAGTCTCATAATATAGATATTCCACTGTTACTTTCTTAGCTTACGCATGTTTTATGATAAATGCTTTTGTGATGTATTCCCATGCTTTTGTTCTTGATTATTGTAAGTCGCTCTGGATTAAGAGCGTCTGCTAAATGCCTAAATTGTAATTGTAATTGTAATCCTCCTCCCAGGCAGCCTTGATAATGGTTTGTTGATGGAATACTGGAGAACAGTGAGACACATTTTGAGAGAAGTTGTTTGGAGTTGCGATGTTGTTGCAATAACGCATATAAACGGTGTTCCTGAGGAAAAAAGTGAGTGTGGGAGAGAAAATGCTTCTTTCAGCTCAGTAAATGATGCAAATTGATTATTTATATATAGATCCGAAAATGTGGTCAGGCCCTTGTCCTTCCAAAGTGCAAAGGCTAGTAAATCTGTCTGAGATGTAATGAAGTTGTGATTATAACATATAGGAGAGTGTGCAGACAGATCGGGAACTGAAAGTACCTTCCTTACTTGTTTCAAGATTTTAATTGAGTTTCTCAGTACGAAATTGTCTTCCAGTAGATGCACTGGCAACTCTTTTGAAAGAGAGCTGCCCTTCACTGCCTAGGATTCAAACATTTAGGAGTGTCTGCGGATGATTGAGGGAGCTGGTCCTGCCAATAAATTAAAGCTCTAAGACTGGTGGCCCGGTATTAATGTTGAAACACAGGGAGGGAAAGCCCCATTTGTTTGGGTTTCTGTAAGTGATTCTTTGAGATACGGTTAGATTTGTAACCCCAGATAAATAGATTATTATCGAATCGATTTTTTTAAGAAAGATGATGCGAGTTTGATTGGGATGTTTTGAAATAAATACATAAACCTATGGGGAGAGAAACCATCTTGATCGCGTACACGCGCCCTATCATTGATAGTGGCAGGGTTCTCCAATGTTCGATATCTGTTTTAAGTTTCTCTATTTAAAGAAAACTTTGGCTTCACTGGGATGGATAAACCCAGGTATGTAAAACTGTTCTGTATCTTAAATGGGAGGGAGTCAGGATATGACTGCTCCAGATTATCAGTAAGAGGAATAAATGAAAATATTTTCAAAAAGAAAATATACGAAGAGGTGATGATATTGATGCAAATCAAAACCTTATCACACCACATTCTGCCTTCATGCCATCAACACCGAATATTGAGTTTATGGGTTGATCATTATCAGGCCTCTGCCAGCATGTTTCTTTTTCTTTTTACCCTCACTAGTTCTTCAATTCAATCTGTTTAGCTCACCCAGAGGACCTTTGGGTGACTCTTCTCATTCCAGTCACACACATTAGTATTCATCCATACACCATCTTGCTCTCCAATCAGCCCCATGCATTGTCTTCATGAGACAGAGAAGGAAGGAAGACGCTTTAGTTCAAATGTGACCTTTACTATGATGAATGACAGTTTAGGCGTGGTGATGGGGGCATTAAGATCATAATTGAAAGCAAGGAGAGGAGAAGTTCGAGAGTCGCTGATGAATCAATATAATTTACATTCTATTAAGTTTCATTATAGTGAACAATCACAATGAGTTTTCTCAAGAAGACAACTTTATGCAGGGCAGAGACCCCAAACTGCTTATAAATGTTTATAAATGCTTTATAACAGGTCGTCATTGTAAAGTGTTACCGAAACATTAAGTACTCAAAGGCAAGCCAAATGAAGTACTTCAAAAAATAAGTATGTCAAAAATGTTATCTGATTTTCCTCATGGTGGAATCAGATTGGTAAGCAATGGGGGAAATTATTATCCTCACCATTTAGATTTAGATAGAACTTTAACAGCGGAGCACTTCACGATTATGACAAGATATAGGTTTTAATAGTGACAGCAATGTAAGATTATAAAATGACCAATTTAGAAATGTTTTATTTGGTCACAAGCGTTGTGGGCTTGTTTTATTATATGCGAGCTTGTAACTCCACTTTTTCACTCTTGCACAACAACAAAGTAGTAATAAAAAGAAAACACAGTAACAATAGTTATAGGCTACATCGTCTATGTATTAGTGGTTGATCTCCATGGCTGTTAAAGATCTGTTTTTAGCTTTTGTGCCTTTATTGATAGTTTCAGTGAAGACAGACAGGAAAGAAGGAGAGAGAGAAGAGGAGAGACACGCAGCAAAGGTTTTATGAACGGGACTCGAACACGCGACACGCTGCCAGGCCAGAGTCTATACGTGGCATGCGCTTGGGCCAGCAGGCCCATACTGACAGAATCTCTCTTTCACACACACACACGCACACGCACACGCACACGCACACACACAGTAAAACTTCCAATGTGGACGCTTCTTAATTCCTTGTTTATTGTCTATACCTGACCTCCACTCTAAAGAGGTTATCAGACAGTGTGTGTGTGTGTGTGTGTGTGTGTGTGTGTGTGTGTGTGTGTGTGTGTGTGTGTGTGTGTGTGTGTGTGTGTGTGTGTGTGTGTGTGTGTGTGTGTGTGTGTGTGTGTGTGTGTGTGTGTGTGTGTGTGTGTAATTGAGGGCACAGCCCTCCAGGAATGGCCATGTGGAAAGGAATACAGTCATTAAATGGAAACCAATTACCCATCATGCACCATGACTGACCAGTGCTATGTTGGTCATTCTGAGGTTGAATGCCAAGGTTGAGATGGAGTGTAGGGGAAGAGAGAGAGAGAGAGAGAGAGATGGAGGGGGAGGAGGAGGAAGTGAGGGCCCAGAGGGGAGGGTGGGGTCTTCTGCTGGAAACATATACACGAGACATAAATGCTTTCCTAAACAGAAAAGAACAGAACTGATTGCTGCACTCAGCGAAGTGGGACTAAGTTCCCCCTGTTTTCCTCCAGGCTGACACACTCACACTCACTAACTGCAGCCATGGTGATCAAACACCTGGTCAACATGAACACTGCCCTCCCTCCCCTATCTCGGTGTCTTTCTTTCTGCTAAATGGAGCATCACGATAGTTCAGGCAGGCACGGAAGTCGAGGCAGACTGCCCCCCCCTCCCCCCATATATTCTTTCAGCCCACCCTAGTGGGGCAGGCTAGAACCGCCCCTGTTGAGCACTACACACATAAAGATCCTGTTAACCGTTCCAAAGATATATAGCATACATGTGTGTGGCATGCATACATAACAGTTTAGTCCAATGCCTGAAATCAGTAGCCTAAGAATGTTACCCATCATATTTTGTGCGTTTATCTGTTTGTAGTATGTGGAGATATTTTGACGTGCCGTCATATTATGACGGCACGTCAAAATATCCCCACACACCTGTCATGATGATGGCAATCCCTGGCCTACCATTACTGCTGCCGTAAACAGTGGAACGTCTATTGGCATGAGACCGTTTCACTTGATAGCATCTTCAGTTACCACCAATCCTCTGAAGACTCTATTAACCCATTTTGGGCGGGAACCCCTTTTGGTGTTTTAAGCATTATTTTAAACTTTAAGTATTGAAAAATAGTAGATCTACAAGCTCATGGCGCGGCACGGGCGGCACAGAGTGCGCGGCACTCGCGGCACCGAGTGCCGCGCTACGAGCTTGTTGATCTGCTATTTTTGAAATATCGTGAAAATGTACTTCAAATCTTTGAATATATATTCTTTCAGAGCGAACGTTTTTAACTCAAATCTTTGCTTCTTGGGGGTTCCTGGAACAACATATTTTCAGATGGGGGTCGGCGGCCAATCACATGACATTTTTGGGGTCCTTGACATGAAATATTGAGCACCACTGATATAGCTTATATATATTTTTTTAATTTCGATGTCAGGCCGAGTGCGCATGGGTATTAGCACTGCAGGTGTTTATGAATTGTACGTTTTGGCAAAGAGGTTCATTTGCATAGAAAGGAGCCGATTTGGCACCAAAATCATATGAATAATACACCTAATTTAAATGTATGAATATAACAGTATTTGCTTGGCAACACCGTTAGGGGGCTTTGAGAATTGGTCTCTTTTTGTCTTATTCGTACTGGTTGGCAGCCACAAAAGCAGCACAATCCTTTGGTGATTCTGCTGTTGTAGTCCGACAGAATGTTTTGTCATGATCTGCGTCTGTCCCTCCCCCACTGCCGTCTAGTGCTTTTGTTTCGCTTTCCCTGTCATTCTCCCACAGGTGTTGTGATAGTTAACCATTTTGTCGTCTTTGTTCACAGTGTGTGTGTGTGTGTGTGTGTGTGTGTGTGTGTGTGTGTGTGTGTGTGTGTTTAAGCTCAGCCCTCTGGTTCATGTGAAATTGTGAATAGTGTTACTATTCACTTGAACCTGTTTAATCATGTTTATTTTAAGTTAACCCTATGGATTTTTGTATATTATTTTTACCGTCTGGGCAGCCTAGGTGCCTGGACGGTTGAGCTAACCGTCCAGGCCAATTACCCTATATGGATTATGTCATATTATTCTGCCCTATACCCCAGCCTGTGTTTTCCTATATATTCTGTTTAAGTGGAGAGGTAACCTGCTTAAACCTCACCCACCCCCCCTGTCCTGCAGACACATCTTCCATAATGTGATGGATGTTAGAAAACAACTGATTCCTCGGCTCTGTCTCTCGCTGACTCATTTGATGGAGAACGATCCCCTCTTGGTTGAGTGTGACGGACAGAACTCCGTCAACTCCGAGTATGCTGACAAGGTCAACATATACTCACTGTGGTCATTACTTCTATTCACATGCGGCTTCACTTCCCTGCTCTCTCCATCCCATCCCTCTCTCTTGTTTCCCACAGAACGTGCTCTGTCACCTTCTCACTCTCTACCACAGAACGTGCTCTGTCACCTTCTCACTCTCTACCACAGAACGTGCTTTGTCATCTTCATCTTTTTTTCTTCTGAATGTCTCTCTTCCTCCACCTCCACCGTTCCTTTGGAACAAAGTCCACTTTGGTCTTACTCTCTTGTGTCTCTCTTGCCCTTAGGCCTGAGAGAGAAAGAGAGAGAGAGAGAGAGAGAGAGAGAGATAGAGAGAGAGAGAGAGAGAGAGAGAGAGAGAGGGGAAAAGCGTCACTGGGGGTCAACATAGAAGGCCTGCTGAATAGCAAAGAGGCAGCATGTTCAGACAGACAGACAGACAGACAAGAATGAGAAAATGAACTTTGAGAAATGATAAGAAAGGAATGAAAGAAAAGATAAAAAGCTGAATTTGTCAGAGTGAATATAATCCCACCCATGAAACATGAGACTCAGGGCTGGATTTTGAAGGTGCGTTTTACCATGTGGTAATACATAAATTGGCCTCGCTCTGCGCACAATCGTATTATGAAAGGCATATCGTCCCGTGTTGAACGCACACACATATGGCATACCACATTCCTGAATATTTTAGCATTGTGGGAGTGTCCATATGTTAATTATTTTCGCTTTGCGCAATTTGCTATTAAGCCCCTTGACCTAAAAACACTCAGCGCATAACGATAAGACGTGTCTGACCACCTCTTAAAAGCAAAAAGCACTGTTTGATTTTACACTTTTACACGCTCTGGGAAGCTGCTGGAGTGTTGCCATGTCTGTTTATTATAAGCGGCTTCTTTTTCTGTAAAGTTGCTTGTAAATATTGGTAGTTGTACTAGTTGTGGTTGCTTTTCTTGTTTCTAAAGTGGTTATTTGGGCTTTTCTCCTAATGTTGTTTAAACCAGTGATCCTCACACAGCACATTCCCATGTCAAGGATCCCCAGATGAATGCATTTGCCCAACTAAGGATGGCTTATCCAAAAATTAAATTAAAAATGTCCAAGATTCACCAGCTCACAATGCATCACATTCATTCATTAAAACTATGAACTCTGACTGCAGGGGGATATATAATGATCATTATAACAATGTGCAAGAACATATTTAAAAAGAAGGAAGAACTTTATATTTGTGGACAATCAAAATATGTTTTTTTATTTTAATGTGGTGTCATTAAAATTAATCTGGATATGGCAGACTCACTATCTAGAAAATAAAAACATGGCACTTCATTTAAAATAGGTTACAGATGTGACATCAGCTGACTGGTAAAGAGAATAGTACGGACATGTTGATTGGGTACGTCTCAAACACTCCTTAAACACTCCCATGACTAATTTAAGGCCGTTTTGCACAATCCGAAAGCGCTTCTTAACATGCCCAAAATTGCTATATGACATTCCCCACGCCCCCAGCTCTAAAAACTGTAATATTATATGTAATATTATTGGAACTGGATAATCGACCTGCATATGTGCAACATGTGTGCAACACGCACGCATGTTGCACACACGTTGCACGCACGCACGCACACGTACACACGCACACGCTCAGTGTTGTACCCGTACGAGTTCAAAGAACGATTGTTCACGAACGGCAGGACTCGACCCCCTCGAGTCCTTGCCGATTCGGATCGGCCGTTTGTCAGTCCCATATATGTCCATGACCATATATGGGCACAGTGGTGGGATCTGTGGCTCTGGACAACCGGATCTCCAAGTCTGTTTACGGTTATTATTTATATCTGAGTCATAGTGACATGGCCGTGGTCCGTCCGTCCACCTGGTCCTGGCTGGTCGTAATTTGCCATTAATATTCTAAATAGGGTGCGTGCGTGCGTGCGTGCGTGCGTGCGTGCGTGCGTGCGTGCGTGCGTGCGTGCGTGCGTGCGTGTGTGTAAAGAAAATGGAAAAAGATAATAAGCCTGTAAAAAGCTGCAGCTGTTGACAGGATGATCCACTGTCTGAATTGTGCAGTGCTTGGAGATAGCCGGGCCCCATTCGATCGAATTGGATTATTATTCAATGTCATACTGTTACTGTCCTCGTTATTTCACCACCAGCAAAACCACAAACAAACACACTGCTCTCTGAACGCATGTTCAACTTCCTGCAGTCTGTTTTACCCACCTGGTCCCACTCTGATGTCAATGTCTCTGCTGAATTCACACTGTTCCTGAAAATAAGGCTAGGCTGCGTGCGTGCGTGCGTGCGTGCGTGCATGCATGCATGCGTGCGCACTGTAACTTCCTCAGCTCCATTTGCCGCTCCAGACCCTGAACGGTGGGGTCTCTCTGTGATGTCTTCTGCAGATAGATGTCTAATGATGCTGGACTTACCTGGAGAGATGGAGAGAGTCAAGGGGGATAGGAGGGAGGGAGAGGATGGGGGAGATGTGGAGAGAGTGTCAGGGAGAAGGGAAGATGAAGCGACGTATACAGTCACGCTGGGCAAGACCTATACGCTTGTAGAGTGCATAAACGGAACATATACACACACACTCGCGCACATGCACGCACGCACACACACCAGAGGGAGATGAAGAGAGAGTAGACGGCAAAAATGGTTGGTGGGAGGGAACATTAAAGAAAGAATGAACAGATAAGGCGGAGAAGGATGAGCAGGAGGGATGAAACTCAGATGAGACTATTATATCAAAGACCAAAAAGATTACCAAAGAGAAGAGAGATCTGATCAAAACTTTAAAGTGAGATAGACCGGATTGAACATTACAGTCAACTTACAGCTACTTTGGTGGATATCTGGATATCTGGATAGCTTTGTGATACTGGTATATGCACTTCAATTGAGTTTTTCTTGAGCTTATCAACATCTGAATTACTTTAATTTGCTGTTTTGAGTGTACATTTTAAAGGATAGTGAACACTCAGGATTTTACTGTATTCATCTTTCATTCCCCTACAGTACATACTACATTTCTTCTCTGTGTTGAAATTGCCCCGTGGTCTGCATCGAATACCACAGCCAGTGATATAGTTAAGTACTAGTCTCCCGTAGCCAGACAACTATTCCACAATCTCCGAATGCTAGTCTGGAACTACATCTGAGTAAGGCAGCTGCCATTTCAGTTCATGAAAATATATTTTAAAATATCATTACATTTGATTTATTTTATGTCCTTTTCTGCTAAGCAGCGATACATTTGCGTGACTGTAAAAACGAAACGGAAGTGGGGAGGAAGCTGCATGGCGGAAGCATTTGAAAATTGGGAGAGGCAACAGTCTGGCAACGCAAGACTAATATAGTACTGATATGATATCTGACAACAAACTCCCTGACAATGCATTTCTATAGGGACCGGATTTTAGACCACATAATAGGCCTATACCGCCATAATAATTAACCTGACTCAGCCAGACGGAGGCGGTATTGATTCAAGCAATACAGCCTCCATCTGGGATCGCTCAGGGATTGGCGTTCCCACGCCTGGGACGAACCAATCAGCAGCAGCAATGGACGGGATCTTGGCGAGGCCGGGTGTGATGCCATCGAGAAGCCATCGATTGTATTTTCATATCGCCTTGAAATAGGAAAATTGTCTTTTATTCTTGAAAGCAAACGAAGACATGACCTACACACATGACACACGATAGTGAGGGGTTTCTAAAAAGTGTTCAACCTATTTAGCAGTATTTAGCAGACTCTCTTAATCCAGAACGATTTACATTAAGCAAGAACAAAAAGCATGGGAATACGTAATCACATAGATAAAAAGTAGTGTAGTGTAGATAAAAAATAAACATGCGTAAGCTAAGAACGTAACCGGGGGCACGGTGGCACAGTTGGTAGTGCTGTCGCCTCACAGCTAGAAGGTCCTGGGTTCGATTCCCGCTGGGGACGCTGTGGGCACTGGCGGCGTGTTCCCTCCTCCGCGTCATCAGTGCCCATACCCGAGGCGGGGGTTGGCGAAAGGGCCTTTCTGTGTGGAGTTTGCATGTTCTCCCCGTGTCCCCTAGGGTAGATACCCTCACAAAAACATGCAGTTAATCCTGGTCTCTAAAACTACCTCCCCCTGGCCAGCCGGGGCGCCTGATGGAGGGGAAAGGAACTGGTCGGAATAACGTGTCCCTTCCACGCGCTACGTCCGGCCGGGGAAATTCCCCTCTGTCAGGTGAAAAGAAGCAGCTTGGACTCCTCATGCATAGAAGGAGGCATGAGGTTAGTATGCTGCCCCCCCAGGTTGGCAGAGGAAGTGTAGCGCCCAGGATTACATTAGATAATTGGCACTGGGTGAAAAGAAAAAACTGGGTTACAAAATCGTGGGATAAAAATTTAAAAATGTAAGAACGTAACCGTGGAATATAATTAAACTATACATATAAACTATACATACTACTATACTATACTATACTATACTATACTATACTATACTATACTATACTATACTATACTATACTATACTATACTATACTATACTATACTATACTATACTATACTATACTATGCTATACTATACTATACATATATAATATAAAGTGCTATGACTAAAATGCAATTCTAGTGCTGTCTACGTAACATGCTATACAGTAAGTCTGTATAAAATGCTATTTAAGTCTATATAAAGTGCTTACCTAAGGGGCTATAGGGCAAGTGCAACCTACTGTATAACTTTATCAGGCGTTCGTTAACACTTTTGTCGTTCACGGGGGTTGTTTACGTTCCTGCTGGCGCAGCTACACATGTAGACACGTCAGTATGATTGACAGACGGTCCCATCCAATCACCTGCCAAGTAGCTTGAAAAAAAGGTATGACTTTCTGCAGCGATTGGGCTACAGAGCTTCCAGATGGAAGTAGGTTGTGAAACAACTGTGATTGTGAAGCAAGCGTCTTCCATCTGACAGAGTCAGGTTACGTAATAATTGCCCTCGTAAATATTCTGGAGACCTATTGTGCCGCTAGCCATGAGGCCAATTACCTAGACTGTCTCGCTGTGGCACATTTCCATGCTGTGAATCATATTTACAGTAAATGTATTGGAAGTACGCTTTGACTAAATGTTTTATGCACTTGTGTATCCATGTGCATAGATAGCCTACTTTTATTAATTGGTTTATTATATTGGGTAGGCCTACAGTATTTGTGAGGGTTGTGGTTAGGTTTAGGTGTCTGCCCCGGGGGAGGTTAGGGTTAGGGTGAGGGAGGAGGTAGGTTGTCGTTCGGACAAATGCTCCGTCGGATGAAAGTACTGCACTCGGGCACGATTCCCACTGGGGACGCTGTGGGTGCTGGGGGCGTGTTCTCTCCTCCACGTCATCAGTGCCCATACCTGACGCGGGGTTGGCCTTTCTAAAATATTTTCCTATTTGGAAGTTAATTTTAAAGTTAATTTTTAACCTTAAAACAATAGACATTGCTTCTGAGGTCTATTTGTCAAATTCAACTATACTTTTGAAGGCATCCATACGTGCACACACGCACTCACACCATGCTTTTACAATATTGTTGATGCTGCTGCTGCAAGTCCTGCTGGAATGTGGGCAGAAAAATAAAACCATACGTCGTTCCTTCCTGTGGTTCATATTGTCACGGCGCTGCCACTGCTTCTAGCAACACGAGCTCTGTCAACCTGTCCCTTCTACACGTTCTCATTTTCCATCCGTTGACACATATCCAGGGATTTGAGTTCTATGGCCAGAAGCAGTGGTGGGGGGCAGGCGTGCGTTCAGAAAAGCAACATTAGCTGGGAATGCATGGGAGGAAATAATTCATGCGTGTCGGTTTGGAACGAATTGAAACCTGGCCGCTGTATTGATTTCCCGTGTCACTTTGAATCCACCTTTCTCCTCCCGTCCTCAGTCACCTCCTACTCATTCCCCTCAATCACCGCCTCCTCCTCTCCTCTACCTCAACTCCTCCGGGTTCCTCCTCTGCCCTTCTCCTTGCTCATCGCCAGTCACCCAGCAGTCAGTAATAGAGTGAAATCTACTGGCCTTCCACTTTTCTGACAGGTTTAACCGCAGCTGGCCCTAAAAGAATGCCATACTAGTTTGATAGCTCGATGTCGGCCATACTGTCCCACAGCATAAGTCCTCGTGACCACAGCGCCGGTCACAAGGACTTCCTACATTAACATACGTGGATGTACTCAACAATGGCGTAGGAGCGCAAAGCACCACCGAGCTGGCCAGATGTATGGAGACGGATGATATGACTGGAAGCAACGATGGAGGGCTCGTCTGAGGCCGACCGAGAGATACGGCTTCAGAAAGTTAGCTGCAGCTGTCTGCCTTTTATACCGCATGGCCCCATTAAAAATAAATAGTGTTTTGACGATGCTAGGTTTCATGTTTGAGCCAACAGTCTGTGTTTAACCTGCAACATGGAAGCTGCTCAGGTCATGTGTACATGGATGACTTGGTGTGCTTCGCTCTTGTGCATTTGTGTTTGCGTGTGTTGACATGGAAACTACCGGTATGTCCGTACGTGTCTTCTTTGATATCTCAAAAAGTGATCAAGTCGTCACAACTATAAGCAGCAGTTGTAAGTAAGGTCGTTAAGATTGTGTTATATTTAATAATGATGATGTTATATTTTCTTCCCACTACCTTTAGAAGTGTTATTCTTGTGCAATCATCAGCTTCCATCTAGACAGACAAGTGATCAAATACCAAACTCCTAACAAATTTAAACCCTAACCCATGCGAAACAGAACAGAGGTGGATCAATGTATTTGCAGGTTTCTACATTTCACCCGTGGTTGAATTCTATACCTCCTACACACAGACAAATTGGCAACAAGGGGAATGACTAGAAGTGTTTCCAGCTTTGGGTGAGGAATAATAATGGTTGGAAAATGTAGGAAATTAATTGTTGCTCGAAACCTCCTGTAAGATCTTACCTTTTTTTACCTACCTATGGTTTGGAATTGTCAAAGTTCTATAGTCTTTCTATAGTCTACAGTTTTATGCCATGAAGTTTTAGCCCCTTCAGTGTTTTTTTCGTTGTCTTTGCGTCCTCTCTTGATACTGTTATATGTTGTGCTGCAACAAAACAGAATTTCGTTGTATGTCTCATACAGTGACAATAAAGATCTTATCTTATCTTATCTTAAAAACAAAACTACATGCATGTACTGTACTTTTATATTATGGTAGCCTACTGTACAACTTTTACCAGAACATTTAGATGAGTCATTTTCCCTCTTACATTGAGTAATGACGTCCATGTTTTCCATCTCTGCAACCAAGGTGTGAGAGCAGTCAGACAGACTCCTGACGTCACGTCGTCATGTGACTGCTCAACCTGCATCGGCGGGGCCGTCTGCTCCTAGGAGACTGTTAGAGGGCGTTCTCTAGAGCCAGGCAGTCTGCTCCTTGCTCCAGCCATGATAGATGTATTATATTAGTCTGCTTCTGCGGACTGATGCATGGTTCAATAATGGCACAATGAGGGGATAAACAATGTCTTTTCTCCTGGTGTAGAGAGATATCTTGGTGAAACACTATTAGCACCCCCCCAGCCCACGCAGCCATTACGTGCAGACGGAAACACACACACACACACACACACACACACACACACACACACACACACACACACACACACACACACACACACACACACACACACACACACACACACACACACACACACACACACACACACACATACACACGCGCGCACACACAGTCCTCCTCCTACCTGACCATAATTAAACTATATTTCCAAATCAGGCTTATATAGCTGACAGCACTTGGCGGAAGGGAAGGTTGGGCGAGTGACAAGATATAATTTGAGCATGGATAATGCTTGGTGGGAATAATCAGGAGCCCATTCCTGTCACTGTGAGAAGAAAAAAAAGAAACAAAGGAATTAGCGTTGGAGTTGTGTGCTGTATATCTATATCTGGAACAGAGGCCACCACGATCACTGCTCCTTCTATCTCTGCTCTACTGATTTTTCACCTTGTCCTAGCTCTCTCTCTCTCTCTCTCTCTCTCTCTCTCTGGACAGGTTTGAAGGGGAGGGGGGTGGTAGTGGATGTGACAGGATAGGGGGTTGCCCAGGGGACAGACTTAAGAGGAGAGAAATGATGGAAGTTGTTTTCATCTCTCCCTGGCCGTCCTGAGAAATTACATTTAGAACACATCGCAGTCCTGAGACATTTTTCCTATATGTCCTCCCTATGACCTTCACATAGTGAAAGTGGTGTGTGTGTGTGTGTGTGTGTGTGTGTGCGCGCGCGCGCGTTATCCTGTGTGTGTTCGGTCAGCTAGGATGCTATGAGTTCATACTGACATCAGAAAGGTCAGCCAGTCAGGGTGGAGAAATGAGCTGACATACAGTAACCCCTAACATCAAGGCTGTAAACATGTCTTCTTCTCGTTATGTAATACACATACTGTATACCGTATGTTGACACTAAAACGTCATAGAATAATTATTACCTCTTACGCAAGCCCTATATACAACTAGGGACTCCAATAGTGACTCCATGTTGAAAGTGATAAAATATATTGAGTGTGAATTCCGAGTGTAAAATTTACCTACAGTATAATATGTTAAAATGACAGGATTTTACAGTGCAAACTTGATGATGAGATATTGTGTTTATTTTGGAACTTCATTTGGAAATAGACTCGCCAGCCAGTTTCTAAATGTTTCCCTGAACTAAAGACTTTTGGAAATCAACACAGCCTTCATTCATGGCATAGTAGACATTTTGGCTGCTGTTTCAGCGAATTTAGATGTTTGCATAGATCTCCGATTGTCTCGCAATGTGAGTTATTATGTTTTCATTTGTATTGCTTGATGTACTGATGTCTATGCCGCTGCGACCCAATTTGCCCTTCGGGGACACTAAATAAACTTGAACCTTGAACCTAGATGTTTCCTTTCATATCTGAATTCTGATCAAATAAATTATGATGGGGGGGGGGGGGGGGGGTGTCCTGACCCTTTAACACATCATTATTGTTGAGCTCAGCCCCGGTCAACTTCCCCAGAGAGACGACCACTCTGCCTCTCTGTCTCTGGTCCAAGGACAGTGCCCTCAGTTGCAACTCTCTCATCCGTCCGTCCGTCCATCTGTCCGTCCGTCCGTCTGTCCACCCACCCACCCAATGATTTAGTGATGATCACCTATAACCTTGGAAGCTGTTAACGGGATGCTAGAAGCATTTAATGGAGAACTAAACTACATACATCCTCCTCATTACAATATGCATTACATTAAGAACTGAAGAGTCTAAATGGAAGTGGGAGTCAGTTACTCACTTTGACCCTGGCGTCCCTATTTTTGGCAATTTAGAAAATAGGGCTTATGATGTGGTGTCTGCCAAATAGTGAGATGCACGCCAGAGAGACAGAAAGAGAGGAATAATAGGAAGTTTAATTGGCTCTGGAGTCTGCTGCGTAATTAACAGAGACTGGTCTTAATTACAAAGTATAATATAATGTCAATCCAAAGTATTATAACCATAGAGTTGAGGGGTTGACAAATGAATGTACAATAGTTAATGTAAGTTGTGTGTGTGTGTGTGTGTGTGTGTGTGTGTGTGTGTGTGTACACTATATGCAATACACATACACAATATGTTTTTGCTAAATACAACAACATGGTGACAGTTTATCTCCATCTTCTGAAGTACCACTCGTAGCATTCTTGTGCCCATCCAGGGCCTTTTGTTACAGCTAGCAAAATAGTCATGCAAAGTAATAAACCAGGCAAAGGCTGGAAGTACTACCATAATTCATCACAAAGCATTTTCCCACATCCATTATTATGTAGTTCAGCTATCCAGACAGACAAAATAAAGAGGATTTATTTCACATGCTCCTGAGCAGTCACGCCATACTGTATGTTACCTATTATGTTCCCCCGGGAAAGGGTTAGGCTTGTGGATAGGATCACTGAAGGAACATTAGGCAGAGGGAACATATTTCTTTTTGGTGTAGCTGACACTGACATTTCTTTCCAAAGCATTGGCATAGAGGCTAAACCATACATTGTGAAATATTGTCTTGATTGAATAAAGCCAGCACACTTTCGCAGTACACACGGATGGCTTTTCAGTGAGTGCACTGATGTCAAAGCTTGTGATGTAATTTGATAATGATGTTTGTTTGCAACTTAGCGAAAAGTTCAGTTCAAACATGACATTTTCATACAATGTAAGACTTTAACTTATTCTTTGTTCAGAAGTTGGGATGGAGAACACGAGGATAATAATGATCAGAGGCCATTCTGCTGTAAATGTCACAGCATTAATCCTTCTACAAATGCTATACGTGCTGCAACTCTCTGTCCTCACCTGACATTCAGCAATCTCATCTGCTACACCAGTCTGACTCTCTGTTTATCAGCCTATGGCAGACTATCCCATCTGACTCCACTGTCCCATCCGACTATCTGTCCATCTGTCTGCCCGATTGCTTTCCATCTGTCTAATATACTTTAGGCTATAATGTGTTGTTGTCCATCTGTCTACCTGCCCAACTGGGCGCCTCTCCACGCAGAGGTGCAATTTTTGATTTGATGTGATATTTCAAAGAAGACTAATCTGATCACGTGGATCTCGGGATCCATATAGGAACGGCGCGGCTCCAAGGTTCAAGGTTGAAGGTTGTACTTTATTGTTACATCTTGTGTACAGGTACATATAGGTACATAAGAGTAAAACTTATTTTTGTTTGGCTTCCTTACAGACAATGCAGCAGCATATACAGTAGATAGCATAACATTCAAACAATAAAACACAGCAAGCACAACAAACAAAGGGATGGAATCAGAGTGCAAGAAAGAGCATTCAAAGGGTAAAAAATAAAATAAAATAGAAACGTATGTACATGTGCATGTTTTCCCTCTAGTAGCAAAGTTAGGTAAACTTTATGTGAACAGCTTCACAGTAGATTATATTCCATACAGTACAACACAATTTAGTTTAAGATTTGAGGTTATGTTCCGTATGCAATTTTAGTTTAACAGGTACAATTACAGCCTGATAGTGCAAGAAGGGGGGGGGGGGGGGGTAGCGTTTTCCTTTGCTCGGTTTCGCTCTGGTTCTTATCAGTTCGTTCATGTATCTGATTGTTCAGGGAAAGAAGCTTTTATGCAGTCTGTTTCCAGTGGCTTTGAGACTGCGAAAACCTTTTCCATGCGGCAGCATCTCAAACAGCCTGTGGTTGGGACACCCCATTCGACCCGTATCTCTGTATTGGATAGGCGAAATCACCCGTTATCAGCACCTTCGAATGGGGCCAATATGACCATACTGGCATACGCACTGTTTCAGTATGTCATTATCACCTATTGTGACGGGTGATAATGTCACTGATGTCAATGACGGAGGCGCGCCGTGTCTGGTGGCCTTGAGCCACGTGAGGCACCGCCGAGCGTTGCAACTTGCGACGGCCACCAGACCCGACTCAGCGCCGTCCGAGTTACGTCCCGATAGGCAGAGAATAGTATATACAGTATTAGTATCCCCTAGTTTCCATGCGCCGACAATAGAGGAAATTACACGTTCAGCCAAGGGTGAACGTGGGTGAACGCTGGTTGGGATGGCTTGGGTCTTTCATAATTCCAAGAGCTTTGCTGACACAAAGATCGTCGTACAGGGCTTTGATGGGGGGGAGATCACATCCGCTGATGTGTTCGGCTGTCGGCACAACCCTCTGTATTGCTTTGCGGTTGAGGTCGGTGCAGCTGCCATACCAGGCAGTGAAGCAACCAGTCAGCATGCTCTCTGTGGGCCACCACCCAGTACAAAGCTTTTAGGACTTTGGGGCCTATGTCAGCTTTCTTGAGTCTTCTCAGGAAGTAGAGGCATTATCCAGCTGCAGAGGTTTGTGTTCAGACCCAGGCTCTTTAGCTTGGTGTCTAGTATGGGGGGGGGGGGGGGATTATGGTATTAAACACTGAGCTCACATAAGACTTTTCTCTCTCCAGGTGAGAGAGGGTTGTGTGGAGAGCTGTTGCGATCGTGTCATCCGTGGATCTGTTCAAGTGTGGGTGGCAATTTGTTGTTGGTCATTCCTCTGACGAGTTTCTCAAAGCATTTGCTCACTATGTGCAAGTGCTACGGGCCTCCAGTCATTTAATCCAGTTACTTTGCCTATACTTTTTTGGGACTGGAACAATGGTTGCTGTTTTGAAGCATGCTGCTGGTACTTTGCACTCGCGGAGAGATTGATTGAAGATGTCCGCAAACACACCAGTGAGGCACATGTAGGTAGGGGTGGAGGCTGGTGTTGCCAGGGGTCTCTCTGTATTATGCCCGCAATATTTAGCTTCCCTGCACTGGACCTGTATCCGTCTAGGGAACAGACAGCGGTTAATTTGGCCACTTCACATACTGTAGGAAGTGGCCAAACCCTTGCAGGAGGCTTTTTTTTTCTAGTTTGCAGTAAATCAATGACCATCTGGTAACCACCTACTGCAGCAACCACTTTTCTATTTTGCAGTCACCTACTGTAATGCAAAGAGATTATTTTTATAGTTAAAAAAGAATAATGTGAGGAGTCCTTCACTATGTCTCTATTACTCAGAACATACTCCCCTTTCTGTGGAGAAGAGAAATGAAATTGTTGCAGCATATTTAAGTCACATTTTTATCTAAAACAAGAGAATGACTTATTTCCTGCTATATACTGTACACTGCTTAGCACCGCTACAGTCCCACCAGGCATTGCTCTACAAACTGGACAATTGGCAATATAGTATATCAAATTCAATCTTAACAACAACAACATCCACACATGGATGCGTGCGTGCGTGTGTGTTTCAGGGCGTGTGATGAATACGTATGTGATGAATACTGTTAGTGTTTCTCTCATGGGACTTTGGGGCCACTGTCCAGGTGTGCTGCCTGGAGCAGAAACGATCGAATGGTATATGTTTCATATAATGTGCTGATACTGTGGTTGTAATTCTTTGATGTGGAACAAATGGGGAATGCTGTGTGTGTGTGTGTGTGTGTGTGTGTGTGTGTGTGTGTGTGTGTGTGTGTGTGTGTGTGTGTGTGTGTGTGTGTGTGTGTGTGTGTGTGTGTGTGTGTGTGTGTGTGTGTGTGTGTGTGCGTGTGCGTGTGCGTGCGTGCGTGCGCGCACACGTACAACAAACCCCGGGGGACTGTAGGCTGCAGTTTCATGCGTTCCTCATATTTCTCTCTTTGTGTTGGTGGAGAACCTGTGAATGTGATTGCAGCAAATGGACCATTTGCAGCCCTAATGTCCATCTGCTTTAGTACAATGAATGAATACAATAAGCTAAAACTAAATATCTAACAAACTTCAACAGCCGCAGCAACAGTACTTACCTTGACTGCATTGACAATATATGGCTTCATTTGAAATACTTCTGAATGGTGCAGGACGTGTGGCTGCATCTATGTCCATCCATCCATCCATCTTCAACCGCTTATCCGTAGTCGGGTCGCGGGGGCAACAGCTCCACCAGAGAGCTCCAGACTTCCCTCTCCCGAGCAACATTAGTGACTTCCTCCTGGGGGATTCCGAGACGTTCCAAGGCCAGAGAGTCGATGTATTTCCTCCAACTGCGCCTTGGTCTGCCCCGGGGTCTCCTCCCAGTGGGACATGCGTCGAGGACCTCCCTAGGGAGGCGCCCGAGTGGCATCCTAACCAGATGCCCGAACCACCTCAGCTGGCTCCTTTCCAGGCGAAGGAGCAGCGGTTCTACTCCGAGTCTCTCTCGTGTGACTGAACTTCTCACCCTATCTCTAAGGGAGATGCCAGCCACCCGTCGAAGAAAACTCATTTCAGCCGCTTGTATTCGTGACCTTATTCTTTCGGTCATGACCCACACTTCATGACCATAGATGAGAGTAGGAACGAAGATTGCTCGGTAGACAGAGAGCTTTGCCTTCTGGCTCAACTCTCTTTTCGTCACAACAGTGCGGTACAGCGACTGCAATGCTGTGTAATGTTACACTATACTGTATGTTAGGCTGGCTGAGCCCTGACACAGTGAATTTAGGGCAGGAAGAAATGAAGGGAGGAAAATGTCTCTTCTTCACTCTGAATTGTACCTCTTCTATAATTTAAAGCAAATCCTTTACGGCTTTAGAACGATAACTTAATCAATTGTACATTTCCTTTCGTTATATCAGGCCCTGGAGCACTGTAAGAATGTCCTTCTCCGTTGCGATGCAGCTCTTCTCTGTGGCGTTGGGTTTTTGGTCTTGAAAGTCCAGATTGGGTTGACGGCCTTATCTGCGACTCTACAGTGTAGTAGATATGGGGTATAAAGGCACAATTAAGCTATCGCATCCAGCTATACCACATACAGCATTGGATGACATCTAATGAACATCATGTGAAGTGATTTCTCTCTTCCATACTGACACCACATGGACAAGCATGTAAGCAGAGAAGCCGGACAGATATAGGCCTACAGAGGGGTCTGCTGACCTTTTGACCCTCAAGAATGGTCTCAATTCCTGCACCAGTGGCATACTTTGTGTGCACAAAGGTACACTGAAACTGTCCAATTCCAGACATTGGCCTTCATGTTCATAGGTACAAGGAAGGAAATCTATTTGATTTGTTTCCTACAGACTCAGAGACTCAGGTCCAAGGGATACCCTTGTACCATAAAGACTTGATTCCATTTTAGATGGATTATGTATCATAAAGACTTGATTCCATATCAGCTGGATTAAGTGTCATAAAGACTTGATTGCATTTCAGCTGGATAAAGTGTCATCGCCACAGATCACACCCTGACTTTGGATGTCAAAGGTTGAATGTTCCACTCAGTCACAAAAGCATTCATTCACAATTCCTTAACCATCAATTGGAAATATGACATTCACTGTACAATAAATGTAGATTAATTACATTTATACATGTAAAAACAGATTGTGTGTTATGTGAAATCTAAAGCCATGGAAAGTGCATGCGTACACCCTTTCCCAAAATGAACTTCAAAGAAATATTGCATCACGAAAACATGTTGACGAAGTCTGGAAATGTCACGAGACATCTCAATGTCTCCATCTTGCAAAGAGAGTGACATACAGAGTAACTGAGCCCAACGAAGAGAACTATATATATTTGGAGAGGCAGACAGAAAAACTAGGATTAGTGGGGGAGTGGGGAGTCCATGAAGACCGGATGAAGGGAGAGGAGAGGAAAGGACGTCTGATGAGAGGGTCTTGGCCACAACGCTACACAGACCAGCTCCAGAAGACAGGATAGAGGGAGAGACCAAGGAGCCAGAAGGATGAGATGGGTCTACACAGACCAGCTCCCGACGCTCTTACCTGAGCGTCCCAGGCAGTCCCAGGCGATCCCAGGCACTACATCGACAAGCCCAGGGGTTATAGCCAAATCGAACCCCTGCCGCTGCCACTCCACCTCTCTCCCTCAGAAAACAGACGACCCCAGTCTGCCTCTCTCTCTCAAGCTCTCAACAAAGCCAACGCTCAGGAAAGTGATTGCATTTACATCAAGTTTCTAAGTTCATGGCAACAGAACATTATCTATCATATATTTATTTCATTATCATTTGATTTGTTTCTTCAATGCTATTTGAACCTGTATTAACCCTTGTTTAAGAATTCATTTGATTATTGTTCTACTAAGTTTGTCTATTAGCTTAGGTGTGAAAATAAATTGATTCATATTTTTTTAAACAAGTCTATTGTTTGCTCAAGAGTTGAACTTACTACTGGTTTTTGACACATGCAAAGTAGGAAAGGCTATGAAATGGAAAAGATCTCTTACCTTCAGATTCCATAGATTTATTAAGATAAAATAATAATTGATTACTTTATGATCTTTTAATTGTTTTATTAGTGGTTTAACTTAAAGGCTAAATACAAATCAATCTGGTGCTTATTCCAAAAGCTCATTTCACTGGTGCCCCTTCTTAAATTCAGATTGATTTTGAGTCTTAATTTTTGAACTTATAATTCATATTTTTATAATTATGAATTACACTAATATAAAGTCTACCGGATTAAATGTAACACCATACATACTACATAATGGCGCCCCGAGCGAGGCCCACCTATGGTCAAATCGACAATAGGATTTCAACCTTAAACCCTTGTTAAATCGGCTCCACACTATGACATGGAGTGAGGCCAATTTAACATCCTTGCTTTGCTGATGTGTCATCAACAAATGTTTTTCTTTTAGTGGGTTCAACTATGAGCAATTAAACCTTGTTAAGGTACATATTGGAACTTGACGTCTCATCCAATTACCTTAACCTTAACAACCTTAAAGATAATTGATCATTCAACAGGCAGTTGAAAGTCTTGCTTGACTGTCTTAGCCTGTGAAACTTAATACCTGTGCAGCTCAGTTATTTTTAAGTCAAACTGAGTGCAAGGGTTCCCTGCATGGTCTATCTTGAGAGCTTATATCTATCAGACTCTATCCGAGTCTAACCGTCATCAATTTTGCGCAAAATCGAGTCCACTGACAGAGAAACGCAAAAATAAGCTACTGTATGCTTAATGTTAAAATTCACATTATCGTGTGTTTAGTCCACAATGTGTTTACATTAAAAACAGTCTAATTGCTTAATGTGTAAAGCCACCGTTAATCGTGTGTTAAAGTCCACTTAACGTAGTGAAGAAACGCAAAATAAGCAATTTGGTTCATATTGTAATCCTTCAATATGATCCAATCTTCTTTAAGGATCTAATAAACCACTGTAAATTAATAAATATAGGCACAGCTAACCTATTTTATTATATGTTGGTTCATTTTTGTATAAGTAAAAATAAGACAGTTAGCAACTGCACTCCTTGTACTTAAAATTTTAAAGATTGCTTTCCTTGCTAAAAACCTGTAGTCTAAATTGCAAGTCAACGAAAGCCGCTCTTAAAAATTAACCCTCTGATTCTCAGTGAAAAGGGTGGACAGAATTTATGTGACAGCCGCTGTCAGCTAGCTATAAACAACTCAGTGTGTTTACATTCTTTCTAGTCACGTGACTCACTCTCCAGACGGCAAACAAACAACGCCATCTTGAGTGTACCACACGTCCCTTACAAACTGCCATATTTGTGGCTGTAACATTGTGCGAGGGTTCCAAATACACCTCTCCCCCTCCTGAAGAGGGGAGGTCTATTTTTGTCTGGGACACCGAAACCCGACACACCCACACTCACATACGCACACGCACACTGCAAGAGACATCCCCTTCTCTCTGCAGCGTCTGTGTTAGTCAGTGTGCCATTCTTAAAACTATCAAAGTAATTGTCTTGATAAGATCAATCTAACTCTTGCTTGTTGACACTTCCAAACAAATATTGCATTAGTGCAATTCTTTAACTAAAGACCTACGTTTGTGGTTTAATTACTTTTATCCTTGCTTAATTCTCTAATCAATCTCCCTGTGTTACAGAGACAAAAATGGCTGACGCCTTATCCCAGAATACCGATGTCACGGTACGGTCTCTGTTACCTCTAGTAATGATGATTTTTATCACCGGATCATCATACCCTAAGGTCCTTCTTATAAAAGTACTTCATGTGCTAAAATTAATCACAGAATTTGTACTAACAACACTTGATTCAAAACCATTAGAGAAAGCAACGCAGAATTATATTAATGATAATCCTAAAGAATTGAACCAATTTCCCTTTCCAGCTCTCAAAGATAAATGTGATTCCACGTGCCCTTTGACACTGGAGAAGGAATGTCTAAAGCAGCCACAACAAGTGGATGAGGTACAAAGTAACCAGACTGCCAATGACAGATTTATTTCTGCATTAAATATGGTACTGAACACCAACGAAAACCTTAAGGTCCAAATGGAAGATATACAAAAATCAATTACCTATTTTAATGTCGTCACTAAAGAGACAGTAGCTCAAATAGCTAAATTAAAACAAAGTACTGATTTAATTAAAAGTCAAAAGCATGAAAATGAACAACTTACGATTAAGAGTAATCAACAACAAGAAGATATTATTTTACTTAAGAGCCAGATTCCTAAAAAGCCATTAAACCTTCCCAGGTTTGAAACAGAATCTGATTCTGATCAAACTGATGTTGAGTTGTTAAGAGATATTAACCTCTTTCGTAAAGGTCATTCAAAAGGAACCACAGGACACCAGATCCCTAAAAAGCCAGTAAAACTCCTAGCTGTCAATTCTGAGATTCAGACAGGCCAGGCCCCCAAAACATACTGTGAGGCCTTGAAAGTTTTACCTGACAAACCAGATGTTTTACCTGACATCACAGTGTCTCTTCAAAGTGTTCCTTTTGAAAAAGTAACTACCAACTTATTAGACAAAATAGCACATCATATTCCCAGGTTTGAAACAGCATCTGACAATTGCGATATCGTTGGGTATTTAAGAGATATCGACTACTTTCTTAAAGGTTATTCAGATGTAACCACAGAACACAAACTCCGACTGATCGGCATGTCCTCTAGCTCTGAGGTACGACGATTTATTGAACGTCAACCGTCCAATGTTGTTGAAAACTATGATGCTCTGTCCCAGAGTCTCATTGGGGAATATAAAGTCCACAAGTTGGAGGGAATATCTGCCGCCCTTTCCCTAAGACAAAAGAAAGGTGAACGTCCTAGCACCTTCTTTGATCGTTTGCGGAGAGCTTGGTTCTCAGATGAGAACACTATTGATATGGAGGAAGATCAAACATTTAAATCATTCTTTCTAGATCGACTTGATACAAGCATCAGACCTGGTGTCCGAGACAACACGGACAGAAATATGTCCAGCAGTAAATTAAGAACGGTCGCTGACCGAATTTATAATAATGATCTTATTGACATGGCTTGGGAAAATAATACCAACCAGTCTCACCCACAGGAAGGTCACAGCGTTCCTGCAGTTGTGAGCTCACCTGTCCTATCCAGACGGAAAAAGAAAGCTTTGCTAAATGCTGATAAACAGCATTGGCTCTCAAATACTCCTGCGGAAAGATCTGTGGACTGGCGGCTAAGGTCTGATGCGTGAATAAAGTCTATCCTCTCATGCTAAATTACTAGTGATAGTTCATAAATTAAAAGTAACCAATGGAATACAACTAAAACCTGTGTTATTATGCTAATCGATACTTGGACTATAATCTATAGCATTTTTTTTACCCTGTCAAATTGATTCACTGACAAAACATAAACCTGCAAACTATTATGCATTTGGGGCTCCCTATACGTGTATGTCCTCAGATATACCAGAACAGCTGCTGGCATATTATGACAGGCATTCCAAATATTTTCATAAATCAAGGTATCATCAGTAACCTTTGACCTCTTGATTTTGAAATGGGGGGTCTTTGCATATACCTTTGTGAATCTCCTTCAAAGGAGATATGCTGCTTTATGTTGTTAAAATGAGTCCTTAGATTAGCACTAATCAAGAAAGTAACACAGTACTTCCAAATACCACTTTGTTACTCTGTCACTTAGAATTAATTGCAAACTGAACGGAGTTAACTTAGTTTTTCTGTAACTCTGTTTTACAGACCGCGTCGAGACATCTGCCATTGGGGGATGTATTTTTATTTATTTTTATAAGTTGCTATTGGCTCTCAAGATATCTACCTATCGCCCAAAGTAGTCAACTTCCATAGAAACCTTATGTTTGGTATTCACTGGTTAATAAGCTAGTAGCCTACAGGGTGGAAACTGATCCACCAATCAATATTAAACTATTACCTCCTACACTATGCCCCATAGGTTTCAACTTTTCAAGTACTGAAATAACCACCGGCCTGCATGTTGCATGTCCCTGGCTGGTGCATACTTCTTAGTGTAGGTAGGAATGAGAGGACACCCAATTAGTCCCCTCCCTATAGAAGTTTTGGGAAGAATTCTCAGCTTTGACCCAACCAGTCAACATAATTCCTTCCTTTCTTTTCTTTATTTTCTTTCCTTTCTTTTCTTTCTGTTATTCAAACTTAGTGTAGTCCCCTTTTACTCCAATCTACACAACTACTGTGGAAATAGGAAATCCCCATTTCCTTATAGGGTAGACTAACACTCAGAATAAAACCCCAGTATTGTTTATAATATACTGCATGCCTGGTTTTACTCCTTTGAATAATAAGTCTATGTCTACTCATAATCTCAGGATATTTTCATTAATGAAATCAAATTATGGATCAGTAGCATTAACATACTATAGGCGTAGCATAGAGATATGTTCTTATGCCATGGATTTGCTAACATGATCTATTGCTTCCCTGAGTTCATTGATTGTGCTTTTATCAACTAAGTTTCATAATCAAAACATCACCAGTAACCTTTGATCTTTTATTATGAAATGGGGGATTTGTAGTAGATATGGGGTATAAAGGCACAATTAAGCTATCGCATCCAGCTATACCACATACAGCATTGGATGACATCTAATGAACATCATGTGAAGTGATTTCTCTCTTCCATACTGACACCACATGGACAAGCATGTAAGCAGAGAAGCCGGACAGATATAGGCCTACAGAGGGGTCTGCTGACCTTTTGACCCTCAAGAATGGTCTCAATTCCTGCACCAGTGGCATACTTTGTGTGCACAAAGGTACACTGAAACTGTCCAATTCCAGACATTGGCCTTCATGTTCATAGGTACAAGGAAGGAAATCTATTTGATTTGTTTCCTACAGACTCAGAGACTCAGGTCCAAGGGATACCCTTGTACCATAAAGACTTGATTCCATTTTAGATGGATTATGTATCATAAAGACTTGATTCCATATCAGCTGGATTAAGTGTCATAAAGACTTGATTGCATTTCAGCTGGATAAAGTGTCATCGCCACAGATCACACCCTGACTTTGGATGTCAAAGGTTGAATGTTCCACTCAGTCACAAAAGCATTCATTCACAATTCCTTAACCATCAATTGGAAATATGACATTCACTGTACAATAAATGTAGATTAATTACATTTATACATGTAAAAACAGATTGTGTGTTATGTGAAATCTAAAGCCATGGAAAGTGCATGCGTACACCCTTTCCCAAAATGAACTTCAAAGAAATATTGCATCACGAAAACATGTTGACGAAGTCTGGAAATGTCACGAGACATCTCAATGTCTCCATCTTGCAAAGAGAGTGACATACAGAGTAACTGAGCCCAACGAAGAGAACTATATATATTTGGAGAGGCAGACAGAAAAACTAGGATTAGTGGGGGAGTGGGGAGTCCATGAAGACCGGATGAAGGGAGAGGAGAGGAAAGGACGTCTGATGAGAGGGTCTTGGCCACAACGCTACACAGACCAGCTCCAGAAGACAGGATAGAGGGAGAGACCAAGGAGCCAGAAGGATGAGATGGGTCTACACAGACCAGCTCCCGACGCTCTTACCTGAGCGTCCCAGGCAGTCCCAGGCGATCCCAGGCACTACATCGACAAGCCCAGGGGTTATAGCCAAATCGAACCCCTGCCGCTGCCACTCCACCTCTCTCCCTCAGAAAACAGACGACCCCAGTCTGCCTCTCTCTCTCAAGCTCTCAACAAAGCCAACGCTCAGGAAAGTGATTGCATTTACATCAAGTTTCTAAGTTCATGGCAACAGAACATTATCTATCATATATTTATTTCATTATCATTTGATTTGTTTCTTCAATGCTATTTGAACCTGTATTAACCCTTGTTTAAGAATTCATTTGATTATTGTTCTACTAAGTTTGTCTATTAGCTTAGGTGTGAAAATAAATTGATTCATATTTTTTTAAACAAGTCTATTGTTTGCTCAAGAGTTGAACTTACTACTGGTTTTTGACACATGCAAAGTAGGAAAGGCTATGAAATGGAAAAGATCTCTTACCTTCAGATTCCATAGATTTATTAAGATAAAATAATAATTGATTACTTTATGATCTTTTAATTGTTTTATTAGTGGTTTAACTTAAAGGCTAAATACAAATCAATCTGGTGCTTATTCCAAAAGCTCATTTCACTGGTGCCCCTTCTTAAATTCAGATTGATTTTGAGTCTTAATTTTTGAACTTATAATTCATATTTTTATAATTATGAATTACACTAATATAAAGTCTACCGGATTAAATGTAACACCATACATACTACAACAGTATGAATGAAGGAGTCCATATGAAAGAGCTATGTATAGAAACCTCCTCTCTATTCTGTTGGCCCTTTTATTCCTCTAAATAACACACTCTGAGTCATTCTTCCACATATTCCTCTCTTCCTCTCTATCTGTGATCCTTGTTGGCAGTGAGGTAGATGTCCTTGTTGGACCTTTTTTTTCTCACCATTGAGTGTGTTTGTGTGTGGCAGTGTCACTTTGATAGAATTAAATCCTATCATATGAAGCCTATATTTTCTGTTGGACATGGGGGTCATGCACCCTGTGATCTCTGTCAGTTCATTCATGTTGGCTCTTCAGAAGGAATTGAAGGAAGCCAGATGCTGACAGTGACCACAGGGGCCATGGCCATGCTCATCAGCCCAGAGAGAGCATCAGAGAGAGAGAGAGAGAGAGTCTATATTTTCTTCAATACTTCATTAGGACTCTTACAAATTATCCTGCTCGGAAATGCAGTGCTGTTCAGCCCGAAGATACCATTACTAATGCACAGTGGGGAGCACGTTGTTGTTTGGACTAAAACAGGATAGAGAGAGTGGATCCCATTTGTTCACTTCACATTATCTCGTTTACTTTCCGTATACTGTAGCTCAAGCCTCCGGTATGTTTGGCGTTCAGGTCATTTGGTGTGGTTGAAACGACATCTGAATTCACCCTGCATAAGCTTAATTATTCATGCTTAATTATTTATCATTATCATTATGCTTAATAAATTATACCCAGTCGTATGCCAGTGTTGCACATCGGTGTTGCCCTGGCAAACATTGCAGACAGGCATTGCAGGTCGCACTGTGAATTGCGATGCACCGTGAAATTGCGTTGTATCGGACATGATTATACTTTGTCGAATGACAAAGAATGAATCAGGCTTTGTATTTACAGCTTCAACTGTGTGCATATTTTGGTTGATGGATCTGTGATTGACTGTGTGAGCATACAAGTTGATTGGATTAGCTGAGGTGGTTACAGAGGTGGTTATGTTTAGCTAATCAATAATCATGTGTGCAATTGTTCCTTCCCAGAAGTCAGACCGGTAATCAGTCAACACACCGGAGGAACAATTTCAACCCTTAAAAGGGCTGCTAATTCTATTAGTATTGATACTATAAACCAGTGGACTGGAATATATATATATAATGCCTCAGTCACAGATACTCACAGGGTTGAGAAGATTACATTCAATTGATTTTAGAGCAATCCAAAACACTATAAGTAATCTGTTATACTTATTAGGTTGCTGATTATTAGCTTATTAGTCATCATCAGTAGTCTTTTAACATTTTTTTTTAACATCTTCCCAACCCTGGATATTCACTCATGGTCCTAGCAGCATCCTTTTCTCACAATCCTCAACAGACCAGTATAGTACAATACAATACAAACAAGAAAGGGCACTCCGTAGAGCACCTTTTCTCCACCAGAATGGGTTAGTCAAGAGCGCTATGTTAATGTTCAAATACTTATTTGAACTTGCTAGAATTATCTCTAACAACAAAAGTAAAAACTGACCTGCACAGATACAATTTACAATTTAGGCATTTAGCAGACGCTCTTAATCCAGAGCGACTTACATTTAAGCAAGAACAAAAGCATGGGAATACATCACATAAAAGCATTTATCATGAAACATGCGTAAGCTAAGAAAGTAACAGTGGTATATCTATATAATGAAACTATACATACACTATACATATAAACTATACATATTTATTTACTACTATGCTATACATATGTACTATGGCGTGCTATGACTATATACAATACAATTATAGTGCTGTCTACATAACATGCTATAAGTCTGTGTCAAATGCTATCTAAGCCAACAGAAATGCTATCTAAGGGGTTAGGGTAAGTGCTATGGGCCATGATGGAGTCTGAAAAGGTGGGTTTTCAGGCTACGGTGGAAGATTGGGAGTGATGCTGCAGTTCTGACTGCAATGGGAAGTGCATTCCACAGTTTTGGAGCCAGAAGGGAGAAGAGTTTGGGACGTGTGGAGCGTTGTCCCGGCGTTTTTAGTGAGGGTACTTCCAGCTTCCCTGCGTTGGCTGATCTGAGTGCGCGGGAGGGTTTGTAGGGTTCAATCATACTTGCAAGATATGGGGGAGCCATACCTTTGGTTGCTTTGAATGCCAGCATCAGAGTTTTGTATTCTGTGCGGGCAGCGACCGGGAGCCAGTGGAGGGAGCGGAGCAGGGGGGAGACATGTGAGAATTTTGGCTGGTTGAAGACCAAGCGAGCTGCTGCATTTTGAATCAGTTGGAGAGGCTTAAGTGCACATGCTGGTAGGCCAGTAAGGAGGGAGTTACAATAGTCGAGTTTTGACAAGACTGTTGTCTGGATTAGGAGCTGGGCTGATTCCTGGGTGAGGAACGGTCTAATTCGTCGTATGTTATAGAGTGTGAACCTACAGATGGAACACGTTGCCCTTTTCCCTCGCAAGCCGAGTACAATTCAAATTCCATTCAAATGAATATACTCCCTAGATACCTGTACTTGTTCCAAAATCTACCCATCTTTCTACCTAAAGAGTTTTTCCGTAAACTGGTGAGTGAGAATTTTATTTGGAATGAAATAACCCCAAGAATGTAATAATAATAATAATAATAATAAACTTTATTTATATAGCACCTTTCATACATAAATGCAGCCCAAAGTGCTTCACAGAGCAGAATAAAAATAATAAAAACATAAACAAGAACATTATTAAAACAGGCAGGCAGTTAAAACAATAGGACAATAGCAAAGAGCATACAACAGTGGCAGATCAGTACAAAAATAAGAACAGAGATTTAAAACTCAACTAAAAACAAGAGTGAAGAGATGAGTTTTAAGCTGTCTATAGAGGGTGACTGTCTGAGCTGTAGTGCAGTGGCAGTTTATTCCAGGCCGTTGGTCCATAAAAGCAGAAGGCTGCCTCGCCATATTTTTTAGTAGCCACCCTTTTACGGAGTTCGAGGCCAGCAGTGGAGGACCTGAGGGGGCGGTTATAGGGACATATCTAGGCAAACAATCATGGAGATAGGAAGGTGCAAGACCATTAAGAGCTTTATAAACGAGTAACATTTTAAAATCAATCCTTAAAACCACCGGGAGCCAGTGTAGTGAGGCTAAAACCGGGGTAATATGATCTCTCATCTTAGTTTTTGTTAAAACTCTAGCTGCCACATTTTGTACCAGTTGCAATCTATCAGTTGTTTTCTTTGGTAGGCCGGAAAAAAGGGCATTACAATAGTCAAGTCGAGAGAAAACAATATGTAAACCTCTACTCCAAAGGGAGTAGAACGGTGGACTTGGTTTACCTAACTTTCAGTTTTACTATTGGGCAGCAAATGTACAAGATTGCACAGAGGACAGCTGGCTTCAATTGGAATCTAACTCATTCTTCATCCTTGAAAGCTTTAACATGCAGCAGTGTTCCACTCTTCTAGCACTCTTCTAATCCTTTTGTTATATCCACCTTAAAGAATTGGCAACAAATTAGACAACATTTTGGTTGGAACTCTGTCTTTAGCTACACCGATAAGCATCACTAGGTGTGTTTCCATAAAGCCGTTTTTTTGCGCATTAAGGGTCTTGCGAAAAATCTCCTTGATGGGAACACCTCTAAATGCGAATAAGTGCGAAAAAACGCTTGAAGGTGACGGATTTTAGCTTTTTAGAAAAAAGGGAAATACGCAAATAGTGTATGGGCAGTATATGGGGTCCCGTCCGTTAAACTGAGAGCACGCACAAAGCGCATCAAATCAATGGTGTGAACATCGATTAGGACTACTTTACATGAGCCTCACTTCACTGGCAAAACAGTCCCACCTACTGCATATTTCATGAACTTATTTCATATGCGCATTTTATCAGTTTAATGGAACACAGACAATTCGCTTTTCTTTTTTCGACTTAATGAACATTCAGGGACCACAATCTAACAGTTACTCAACTGCCAAAAGGCCAAATTTCTTTTCTATATAAATATATAACCTTTTACTGGTAGACACCCCTCCTGCTTTGCATAAGATCAAAGTGGGGTGGGAAACCGAATTGGGTACCACTCTGTCAGATACATTTTGGTACAATTACCTCTTCCTGTGCGAGACTTGGTCTCATCCAATTTAAAGTACTACACAGGATACATACATTATAGCAAAGCCAGACTGTCAAGAATATACCCAGATCTCTCTGACACCCGTGATAGATACTCATATGTTTTGCTCATGCCCAAGCCACCAAGCCTGGTGGACTACTGGAGAAATGTCTTTATTGTAATCTCTGAAATTCTAGGATTGAATGTGAATCCTTCACCTTGCATTGCTATTTCCCGTGTCCCTGAAGAGGGAACCAGACTGAACAATAGACAAAAGAATATATTGTTTCATTTGCTTCTTTAATCGCTCGACACCGTATTCTACTTCAAGTTCAAGCTATCTCATTGGATTAGTGTAGGGTGCAGACTTTGTTCTATCATTGTCACAATTCACAAGGAGCATATGAGGCTGAGTCAACATGCTGTTTTCACAGCATGTTGACTCTAATTCTTCTTTTCTTTTTCCCTCAAACTTCAAAACAAAACTAGATAAAGTGCCAATCGGCACAGGTCTCCACCAGGATTCTTCCTCAGCCTAGTGGGAATATGCGTGCACAGTTTCATCGCAATCGGACGCTGCGTTGAGGAGTTGTGGCCATTTGCTACTCCTGAAAACTGTAGGAGCCAATCGTGGCCAATCAGGATGGAATATGAGAAATCAAACAAACCTGTCTTGATCACATGACTATGGAGATCATGTGTACCGATTTGCGTGAAATTTGGATAAAATCTGAAGGAGTAATAATAGAAAATGTGTTTTACATATGTCGGCCTCCTGGTGGCGCTATAAAGAGCAGATGTGAAAAATTCCAGACAAAGGTTTTTCCTTGGCCTCTAGGGAGTTGGCATACAAAGTTATCCACAGATCCGTGCAGTTAGAGGTAAAAACACTTTTCGGCCAGTTATAGCGCCACCTTGAGGCTGAGTTGAAATTGTTCATGTGGCATTTCGTCCTCGGCCTAGTGGGAATGTGGGTGCACAATTTCACGGAAATCACGCGATGTGTTCATGATTTGCAGCATTTTGTTTGAAACTGAGCACTCCTGTGAACTTTGGAAGCCAATCTTAACCAATCAGGATGGAGTGTGAGAAATCTGAAAGACCGGTTTCGTTGAATGGCTGTAGAGAGACTGTGTACCAATTTGCGTGATGTTTGGACAAAATCTGTAGGTGTACTGTGCAAAAACTTGTTTTGCACAAAGCGGCCTCCTGGTGGCGCTATAACAGGCCGTTCTGGAAAGTTTGGGGCAGAGGTTCATCGTTGGCATCCAGGGAGTGTGTGTGCAAAATGTGGCATCGACCGGGTTAACGGTGGCCGAGATTAGCTGCTCACGGACACACGGACGGACGGACGGACGGACGGACGGACACACACACGGACGGACGGAGTGCAAAACATACTCTCCCCCCATGCCTTCGGCCTGGTGGAGACAATAACTAATAGGCTACAATGATTAACAACCCAAAGTGTGTGTGTCCGCCGCTGTCCGGACAGCATTACTTGCAAATGCTGCCAGAGACCACAGGTGTTTGAGGTATTATTATTAGATAGTCTTCTTCTCCCAATCAAGCAGTGGTGATGGTCAGCACCTGGAAGTGAACACTGTCTCAAACACATTCAAATCCACACACACTGACACAGTCTCCACACAATCCTCACACACCTAACAGTATAAAGTACAAGTCGAGTAGACTCAAACAATCCAGTAGGGTAGTGTAGTTCAGCACTAACAGCTGAGGACAGTAGATTACGTTGTTAGAGGAATAAATCACAGGCTATAAATGTCACAGGAGGCAATGGTAAATCGCATGAATCGTCATTTTCCTCCTCTAGTTCCTATTAAAAGAAGCTGTGATGCGTGTAAGCCTGGTCCTGACAAGAAGAGGAGGCTGGGGAGCAAGAGGGGGGGGGGAGTGATCTTTGTGGTACCGACAGACGGAGGAAGGAGATGGTGAGAGTGAGAGAGAAGAGGTAAAAAAAGATCTTTCTCAGTCACCTATCTCATGTCACACCCACTGTGCCACGTTCCATTTCATTTATTCTCTTCGACTGGGCCGGAGGGGTAAAACACTTTAACCCATTCTGAACGGGCACCCATTTTGGTGTTAGCATCATGTTATGCTTTAGCCATTGAAAAATAGCAGACCTACAAGCTCATATCGCGCCACCGAGTGGCGCGATACGAGCTTGTAGGTCTGCTATTTTTGAAAAATCGAAGAGCGACTGACATTTTTTTAGAATCTGATCTCAGGTCAGAATGGGTTAATCAGACCAGTGTGTGTACGGCGGAAAACCTCGTATGAATCTGATCTCAGTTTAGAATGGGTTAACAACTCCTTCCCCTCCCACGCAGCACAGAATCATCTCAGTACCATTCAGCATTCACTGACACTGTACTAAGTGTTTTTATTTACAAACCGCCCCTGCTCCGCCTATGGTTATACATGACAGATTGTTGTGAATTTGCGTGTCGTGGCGTGGGTGGTTTAGCTGGGGTGTTTTGTTATTTGTTTAGTTTTTGTCACTAAAGACACAATTCAAAACTTATTATATTGAAGAAAATGATATTTGAACCACTCTATATGGTATGTTAGATGGTATGTTATGTCAGAGAGAGAAGGATGAGGCTGGCAGGGCACTTCATCAGGCACCCTGAACTTTAGGCAAGTAAACAAGACTCTATGGGAGCCAACCCAGGGCAAAGCCAGGAGGGGAAAGAAGCGTACCACATACGCCAGCTTAGGTAACAACACTGCAATTTACAATTTAGGCATTTAGCAGACGCTCTTAATCCAGAGCGACTTACAATAATCAGGAACAAAAGCATGGGAATACATCACAAAAGCATTTATCATAAAACATGCGTAAGCTAAGAAAGTAACAGTGGAATATCTATATTATGAGACTATACATATAAGCTATATATATACTACTATGCTATACAGTACATATGTACTATGGCGTGCTATGACTATATATAATGCAATTATAGTGCCGTCTACATAACATGCTATAAGTCTATCAGATGCTATCTAAGTCTACAGAAATGCTATCTAAGGGGGTAGGGTAAGTGCTATGGGCCATGATGGAGTCTAAAAAGGTGGGTTTTCAGACTACGGCGGAAGATTGGGAGTGATGCTGCAGTTCTGACTGCAATGGGAAGTGCATTCCACAGTTTTGGAGCCAGAAGGGAGAAGAGTTTGGGACGTGTGGAGCGTTGTCCCGGCGTTTTTAGTGAGGGTACTGGGTACTGCAGAGCTCAAGAACCTCATGTTAGATAGGAAAGTGTGGAGGGGAGCGATCCAGGAATCCCGTGTTGACTAGACCTCACTCTCGCAGTAAATATAATAATTGTAAATAATACAATATACTGTAACTACACATCTGCAGATGTGGTTGGAGGTGGTCTCCCTACACATTGAGAAATCTAGACCCTGGTGTCGGGTAGGACTATACTGGCTAATTAATGGCAATGGCACTTTGGATCTTGTCGCTATTACCCCGCTCCGCCAGGAGAGGGACACAACAAAGCATAAAACATGATTGTAGAATTGTAGCTTTAAAATGTTGTAACTATTGAAGAGGCGTTTAGTTGTCTTAATTGTCATCTGTAACGTGGGCACCTTTGTATTTAAGGAAGTTGAAAGGAAAAACAGGGAGTGTGGGGGCTTGCGGTGGGTTTTGAAGGATGTGCAACAGCCAAAACAAAGTGAAATCTGTGGGAAGTGAGAGACGTATCCGTAATAAAATAGCTGTGTTGGTGGTATCACCATGGTCGCGGGGGCGGACAGAATGTACTGCAGCCCAGGAAGAACAGCCCCACACCCAAAGAAACCATTACATATTGGGTTAATTCCTCTCCCCTTGGCAAATCCCACGCACAGGCAACGATGCATCACAAATAGGCTTCCACCACATGAAAAAAGCCCACAATGCCTCACAACAACGTGATGCTTGTAGATTTTGCTTGTATAGTTTAGTGTTGAAAGAAAAAAAAGTGTGTACTTAGTTGTGAGCAGTGCAATGTTGTGCAACATTGCACTGCTCACTTCACAGGGGTGTGATTTTTATTATTATTACAGTATTAGTTTTTTCTTATGAAAGCAGAGAGACTTCTGTTTCATACGGTATATAGTATGTACATGTCGCTATAGGCCTTATTTTGTGAATAATAGTTCTTCAGGTCCATGCCTTCTCTGAAGTTCTCTCTGGTGGGCGCAAGCTGCATTCAATAGCCAATTACTGACAAACTGTACATGGGATCAATGTGTATTTGTTTTCCTCCTAAAAGTAGACAATCAGGGCTTTCATTCAGTGTGTAGTATGTATATGATATTATTTGTGTTCATCTGTCTGTAAATGTCTGTCAACTTCAACCTTCCATATCTCTGCTGTTTTTTCAAGCGAGCAGCGTGCAGGCAAAAGCAGGTGTTAGAAAAAGGTCAATATCTCCAGAATGGAAGATGGTAAAATCATGATTTTCTTTTAATTGAAGTGGACAAGTTAGGCTTTCTTTAGATTTATGCGGTGTGATTCTCGCTATAAGAGGCCCCTCGCTGTGGGCCCCGAAAAAGTTCAAAAGTCCAATGTTAATCGCTCAGCACCACCAAGCCTGAGAAAATAGAAAACTGTAGCAAACAATGTGTTAATAAGAGGTTATTTATGTTACCTCCCCTTCTTGGGGTTTTTACATGCTCTATACCAATGTATCTCAGGGAGGAGACACTATGGTTTGCTTCAGCAAAGTGTAAGGCCACTGGACTGCGTTGATCCCTGGTGCGTATGTTGCTCCGGTGTTCAGCAATCCTGGTCTTGAGAGTTCTGGTGGTCTTTCCTACATAGGCGAGACCACAGGGACATGATATTAGATACACAACATTGTTTTGATTACAGTTAATTATCCCTCTAATTTTTATTTTCTTCCCTGTGTGAGGATGGTTATATGTGGTGCACTTCGTAGTGAAATTGTACTGTGTGCAGGCTCCACATCTATAGTTCCCATCTGGGACATCTAGAAAAGTACCTTTTCTTAGGGGAGGTAGATCTGATTGAACCAATACATTTCTCAAATTTGGGGGACGTTTGTATACCACCCTTGCGGTTGAATACCATAACTGAAACTGACATTGCAACCAATCTATTCTTGTATTACAATGGTTGAAGACACACCCGCATACGTTGCGCATAGTGTGCAATTGGAAGTTAATATTGTGTTCTGCAGAGTTTGTACGAGCACTGGGGGAATCAAGATATTGTCACTCAGTTAATTATGACTGAGTGACATTGAAATCCTTGGAGGGTGTTGTGTTCTATAGCTGAAAATAACACCAACAGGATTATGAGCAGTATGGGCTTTGAACAGATGCATATTGCGTACACACACATGCACATACAGTACGCACACACACACATACACATACACACACACACACACACATACGGTACATACATACTGATTTTTGCCGATCCGATATTTATATTTTATAGAATACGTTTATCCCAATAGTACAATATCCCAAATCACAGACAATATCCAGTCTATCTATAACGTTATTTGGCTCCAAATTTCGATCATTTGAAAATGACGTGATCGTCCCCGATTTCCGATCACCAGATCCGATCGGGACAACCCTAAATACAATACAATACATACATACAGCCAGCAGTGGCTTCCTTCTGCTTTTTCTAAGACACACCGATATTTAGATTTTAGAATTTTGGGACAATTCTCATTGCCGGTGTCCTGCATTTTATTTATGTCTTTTTTACAGTTTTGGACTGTGTGTAGCTCGGAATGTCTACAGTTTAGCACATAGGCCTACTCTTTAATGCTTTTGTACTGCACTAGAGTTGGGGGCCGTGGAAAAAAGCTTGTTTTGGACAAAAACACATCTGAGATAAATCCCTTTTTCTGAATAAGATTATGGATCGCACCACAGTTGTAGGAAAGCTCCGCTGTGATTGAGCTGGATTGAAAACCTTCGCATACTCTGCATATGTCATGGTCTATGACTTAATTGGCCACCTGAACTGCGCACAACTTGTACAACTTCTCAATTGTCAAAGAGCCACAAAGCTGGGTTGAAAACGCAGAGGTAAAGTCAGTGATGTATCACGGCCACAAAGCACAGGCGTAAACGCCATACTCTGCACATGTCACGGTGTATGACCTGGCCAACCGAACCGTGCCCAAAGCTGTAATGTGCACAAAACCTTTTGCATTGTGCTCATTTGCATTGGCGCACAAAGAAATGTGGGCATGGAATTCTCTGAATTGTATTTATTTTATTGCACTCCGACACTTTTCACACTTTAAAAATTAATTATTGCTGAGGCATACAGATACATACATGTAGCTTCCTCACTGTATGAGAAATTAGAATTCAATACTGTAATTCAGTGTTTGAGTCTCAATCGGATACATGTTCACTGTTGATGATGCATTCATTCAATACAATACTGTGTTGCATCCAGTGGGGCTTATTGCCTTCATGATATTGACTTCATGTGTACTGTACATAATGTATAGCCTGGAGCTAAGATGGAAGATGGAAATGTTAAGCAGTCATTTTAAGTGTGATGCACATGTAAAGGGAAGATACATGAATGATTTAGCCATTAGGGAGAAGATTAAATTAGACGTACAGTAATCATCAAAGTGTGGTGTTCAAAACTGAGGTTGAATATTATCACAGTATCACACCATCACTAACGTTGGGTATATTTTACCCCAATATAATATGTTAATAGGGAAAAACAGATTAACCCATTTTAGGCGGGAACCCGTTTTGGTGTTTTAAACATGTTATAATTTAGCTATTGAAAAATAGCAGATCTACAAGCTCATAGCGCGCCACCGAGTGGCGCGCTATGAGCTTGTAGTCTGCTATTTTTTTAAAATCATGAAAATGTGGCACAAATCTTTGAATATATATTTCCGAGCGAACATTTTTAACAAAAATATTGGCTTCTGGGGGGGTCCCTGGAACTACATATTCTGAGATGGGGGTCCGTATGGCCCAATAGAGATAATTCTGGGGGTCCTTGACATGAAAAAAAGGTTGAGCCCCACTGACATAGAAACATGGGTTTTTCAGAAAAAGGTTAGGATTTGTAGAAGAAAATGTTTTAATCGACTTCAGTCCAAAACGGATTAAGTTCAATACCTCGACCCTGCATCGGCCCCATCTGGTCGGCACCGGGCGGCTGAATACCACCTTTCACCCGCCCAAGTTAGTGTTCCACGCAGGTGTGGCTGATCAGCGGATGTCCCTTAATTACCAGACTAACATTTTGTGTCCGTCCCGGTACAACAGACCGTTTGCTCCCCCTGTTGCACTCACTGCAACCTTGACCACATCAAAGACAATGCTGTTTATTCTGCCATTAAACCCATTCAGGCCTGACGTCGAAATTAAATAAAAAAAATCTTCTAAATCATGACAATTTTCGGAAAGATTTGAGGCACATTTTAACGATTTTTCAAAAATAGCAGATCTACAAGCTCGTAGCGCGCCACTCGGTGGCGCGCTATGAGCTTGTAGATCTGCTATTTTTCAATAGCTAAATTATAACATAATGTATGTAATCACCAAAATGGGTTAATGGAAAGATGGCCGTGGTCTACTAAGGTAGGCTAAATGCTGTCTAGTGTCAGCCTCTGGCTGGACTGGACGGTTCATTCGCCATTGCACAGGTGTCTGTCATCACCACATCACCAACTAACCAATGACAGTCCGGGTGTGTCCCTATATAAGCAGTCACTCAAGCCACAGCCCTCACTCAGTTACTTTCTAGTCCTTACTCAGGCCACATATGCAGCTACTGAGTCTATACTCCACAGCTACCATACAACCCAGGCAGCCATGCGTACTTGAACTATGTAAGCCTTTGTTCTGTCTTGATTGTCCTGTGCTTTGTTTCTATACGTTGATTACTTTGCCATAATATAATTGTTTATTATGTTGTATTGTCTAAATGCCCGTTACTAATTTGTGCCGTTGTTTACTCAAACCTATGAAACAAACCTCTTTGATCTCTTTGAAACTTGGGTGGTCTGGTCAGCTCACATATCCAACTAAACACAATAATATTATGAATAATAATATTGTATTATATCCTTCTTTAATGTTTCAATATAAAATATAACAAAAATAAAAACATAATCTAGCGGTCCTATAAGAGCAATACATTCATTAGACCATGTAGGCAAAATGTGGGAATTGTTAACAAAGAATTCCTAAAAGAAGATTGCAGGTTTACAATAGTACTGAAAAGCTGGGTGACAGTTCGGTCAGTGCATGGTCATATCGGCCTGCAAAGGCCATGCAGTCACTGTCTCTGACTAAAGAGACTAGTATGGAAATAGTGACACAGATAGACATTCTTATAATTGTATAGCTTGGAAATATAGCATATCTATATTGTTTCCTGACAGAATTTGGTTTCTTAACCACAAATGCTAGGCCTATATATATATATATATATATATATATATATATATATATATATACACCCCCCCTCCCCCCCATAGGGCCTACAAATGCTAATCCTTGCATATTAGAGCCCATTTGACCTAAGAAGATGACATCGGAGGCTGTTACTTATGTGCAAAATTGTGTTTGCGTTTTTGCCTCTGATATTAAAGGTATATTCAGTGATTTCACTTAATTCAAATATCACTTATTTTTTTGTTTTGTTGTGATAATCCTCCCTACTATAGAGTGTGCTGGCCATATAAGGAGTTCCTCCCTGTCCCCAGTTAACCCCTGGGGGTCAACAAACCTTAGGTTTCGTTTTTGACTCTCTATCCTGATTGGACATAAGGCTGGGTCCCACAGCCAAAAACGAAACCTAAGGTTTTTTGAGTGAAATCACTGAATATACCTTTAACATCATCACTAGGCAACTCATGTTCTCATTCTGTCTCTGCTGTCTGTCCCAACTTTATTATTTATGTAGTAGACTTTGTGCATGTAGAAGCAAGGCCACATACAGGAAAAAAACATCTCGATGCAATACAAAAGCACTCCATGTTTAAAAAAATATGCTTTATACTGTGTAGACGATAAACTGGAGAGAACTGTGAACTGCTTGGAATTGAGTTTACACTTGTAGAATTATGTAGAGAAAAACATCAGAGGGCCAAGTATAGATTCCTGGGGGACTTATCTGCCTCAGATATTCGACCAACTATTGATTATATTATTAAAATAATTATTACATTTTCAACAAACCAATGTGAAAAACGATCCTCTAGAGGGCTTTTTTCAAATTATGTTTTATCTAGGGGCCATCGTTTTCTCTCCTCGCAAACCTTCAACACCTAATGATGCCTGAGAGTGGAAAACGAGCAAACATGACTTGCTTTCCTGTTTATCCTACCAGCATCTTGAAATGTGGCAGTCCATTGCTGAACATCGGTTTACATATAGGGCAGCTAAGGGCACAGCCTCATAATTGCACTAATCTCGCAGCATGACAGTCAGCACAACAGGCCTATAATCTCACACCCTGTGGCTAGGTGTTCTTATATACAGTAGCTCAATGAGGCAGACCCGGCGTTAAAAGAGAGAATAGGCCATGTAATAAGCCATCGCCTCAGTGGTTAAACTCCCTGTGAATTATCTCCCGATAATGACCACCCATAGCCAGATATTATCCCTTAATGTAATGAGCATTCAATGTTTGGAACTACTGGTTGCCCGATGGCAAGCATTACTTCTGCATTCTGGTTATCTCTGAGGCACACCGACACAAATTTCAAATCAACCGTAAGTTTGTCTCAGCAATAAATTGAGTATCGAATGAATATTCTTCTATCTCTCTCAACATCTCTGGGTGGAGCTAGCCATCAATACTTTGGCTCCATCACACATTTGCACACGCACTGCACAGTATAAAGACCATCAAAATCCCAGTTTGTGGGGGGGAGGTTTAAGTACAGTTTGTCCCATCGATTTAGGCTACCATAACACTCTACAGCTGGACCTTGGGCAGAAAAACACAAATCGAGCGTATTGATCTGCACCTATCATCCAACCCTGATGGATGCACTTATTCATCACGCTTCAGAGAGTGGTACCCTAATCAAATATAAATATGTCTGTTTTGAAAGGACGTGGCAGACAGCAGGTACCCTGCTGTTTGCCACATCCCTTCAAAACAGACGGCCAGTTAATCAATACAGCACATCTGACTGTAGTAGACTAGAAAACACTTCTTAGAGGAGACAGGACTGTATCTGCTGAAATGTTAAAGGAATCTTACCCTGTATGTTTATGGGGATTTATGAAGCCCAGCGATTCCCAACCTGAGATTATGATACTGATTAATAAGAATGCTATGTTGGTTCTCTTGATTCAAATCAGAACACAATAGATTGAATATTAAAACAAACATGCTCTGATAATGCACCCAGCCCAGTACAGTCACAATGGTGGGCCACGTCACGCTTTCAAGATTGTTAAGTGGAAGTACCTTCACAAAAAACGCCGGGACGACGCTCCACACGTCCCAAACTCATCTCCCTTCTGGCTCCAAAACCATGGAATGCACTTCCCATCACAATCAGAACTGCAGACTCACTCCCAATCTTCCGCCATAGTCTGTAAACCCACCTCTTCAGACTCCATCTTGGCCTGTTATGTAGCACTTGCTCTAGCACTTGCTCTAGCCCCGGCGACCTTACAGGCGAATGCAAAGGTTCAACTTGGATAGCATTTTATGTAGGCACTAGATATAATTATGTATAGTTTCATTATATAGATATTCCACTGTTCTTAGCTTACGTACTATATGATTCATATGTCCCACCTAGAGCATTAAGGTCGGCAGACAAGCTGCTGCTGGTCGAGCTCACAACTAGTAAGAGGAGCAGGGGTGATGGTGCTTTTGCGGCTGCCTCTTTCTTTTCTTTTTTGTCATCAAAGTTTTTTAATGATTTTAAATAAAGCATACAAAATCCACATGACCTACACAAAAGAAAAAGACAAGAAAAAACAAACAAACAAAACACACCTAGCAGTCAAAAAAAAGAAAACCCCTGGACAACACCCCTCCACACTCTGTTGTTGACACTCGTGGTTATATCATATGTAATGTACAAATACAAAATGTTACAACAATCCTTTGATATACAAATAAAAATAGTCCCATATCTCATGGAACTTCCCTTTGACGTTAATCCCCCTGGCAATTGAGTATTCAAAGGATGCCGCTTCAGTCATAAGTTGGGTCCAGTCTGTGATCTCTGGCGTAGCAGAGCTCTTCCAGTTTCTCAGTATCAACCTAGCTGCAGTAATAAGGCCTGCAGTCACCAATGCATGTTGTGCCTTGGTGACCCCCTGTGGCGGCTGCCTCTTTCTAATGTGGTTAGACAGGTTGAGAACCACTGTCCTAATGTAGCCTAATAACACATAGCCAAGAAATGAATTAACGTCCCATTCCCCGCTGTGCTCGTTTAGCACTAATGCCAGACTGAAATATCGATTGCATCTCAGACATGCCTGAACAAGCATTGAACTGAATTTACTTTACGCATGTGTTCATCAGCATAATATCCTAGGATGAATTCCAAGATCTTACGTTGTCTACACCAGCACCTCAGATTGATGTACAAATGAATAACCAGGGCAAGACTGATGTATGATGTGATGATGATATGAGGGTCACTAATGCCTGTATTAGTAATATAGACATAGATGGTAATTTTCTTTATCCACTTAAGCCACATGGTCATAAAACGATTAGCAATCTACAAGCTCACAATGTGGCTTGATCTGACACATTGTGTTCTTGTAGATCATCTATTTTTGCTATTTTTTTAACATTTGAGAAATGTTGACATTATTTGAACATTTTCCTATAATGACATGCCCAAAAGATGGACGACAGGTTGAATGTGGTTAAACTGCAGCTAAATGGGTACTCTTTAGTCTTTAGTCTTATTAGCAGGAGCAGCCTTAACATATGTTATACCGTATGTGTATGTATGTCTGGTCTGCAGCTAATCAGCATTACAGTACTGCAGCCATAGATCATACACATTCTCCTTGAACATTAATTAGAAATCAATAGTAATCCAGAAATCCATCCATCTCCTTCTCTGTAGTGATGAATTCCAGCTCTACATTTCCACAATTTGATTTAACCCTATAGTAGTAGGCCTATCCCTATCCTGGGGGGGGGGGGAATGCAAAAACATAGCCCATCTACAAGCTCACAATGCATCACGTATTTTTGGTGAAGATATTTAGTGCACAGCCTCTTGGTAATACGGAAAATAAGTATAAGGGCCCTTGAATCCGGTATAAGGTTTAAGTGGTACATTAAGTGGTATCATTCATTGTACTCTATTTGACACGAACATCACACGTATGTATCATTGGAAATGCCTGCATCGACCATTTTGCATGCAGTACCATATGCATCGTTCCTGTTAATTGATTGCAGCAAAGCGCAAATATACAACATCTGTCCTCAGGAGGCTTTTACAGTAAGCCAAGAATGCAAGCATGAACGATAAATAGATTATATCCATTACTTTCCCTTACATAATAGTCTTTGTATATTTGTTACACCGTAAGTAATCCCATCTTCACACATACATCCCACATATGAGACCATGTATGTTGGTTCCACATAATATTACACAATAGGCCTACATATGTAAGCATGTAGTATGCGGGTTACATGAGCATTACACAGTAGGCCCTACATATGTTTACATGTAAACATAACGTAATCATGTGTGTGGGCTACATAACATCCTGACCTAAAGGTAAAACCACTGCATGCCAACTCAAATCCCTGATTCCCACTCCCTCCCTATGTACACACACATACATGCACGTACGCACATCATCTACCAACCACCAAATCAGAACCTCGTCATATGACATGGAGTGCTGATAATTGGGGGGGATGTGCAAAATAAGGAAATAAAAATGCCATATTGGATACAATGAAAAGTAAAATAAATAAATAAGAAGAAAATAAAATTAATAATTGTCTGTGGCAACTTGGCTGATATGCATCAATTTGAAAATAATTAAAAACATTAAATATATCTGCTAGGTTTGGCACAAGGCCTTACGTACCCTCTTACATTATGTTTTGGGAATGCCCTGAACTATTGTCTTTTTTGTTACAAGACTGCATATAAAATGTATTACTGTCCCGATAACTGCAGTATTCTATAAAGTCATAAAATCAGTTTCTATGTATGTAGGCTACTTATTGTACATGAAACAATATTCTGGTTTCCTGGTCTCATCCCCAACACACAGTTGTCCTGATATTTTGACTTCAAACGATTCCATTTAATCCAAATCCTTCACCAAAATTGCTGCAATTATTATTACAATTTACGTGTATTATTATAATTTACATATATTTAAAATATTTTTTCCAATTGGTAAAATACATGTTTGCTGATGTGATTCAGTTTCTTGATATAGTTGTAGTTTGGACTACTTTTTATAGCTTTGGTTTACCAAACTAGCCTATACATGTACTGCTTAACAGTTTGACTGTGGAACACGCTAAACCCACTTTTTGTTTTATTATTTCATACAGAAGGATGGTCTTCCTGCTTTCTTTGTCGCACCTCCAACGGTGCCATGGAGGACTATGCATGGCAGGGGCGTCCTCATCCCTGAGCCAAGCCTTACCGCATACCAAAAAGGTAAGTTTTGCTGCAGGGTCATCAGCTGGGGATTTATGTTTAATTCGCCGTTTTTTGATCATTTTTAAGACATAAGGGTTTTCCCTCGGGCAGGGCCAATTCAAGGGTAGAGGAGCTCTTTTAAAAGAGCCCAGTGGCCCAAAACAGTTGTGACTTGTGACTGAAATGCACATCTTTCATCTCCTCAGTCCAGCTCAGACAGAACGTGTGGAAATTTTCTCAGTTCAGAGTTCTGTAGACCAAGATCCATTTCCAATGAGTCACTTAGGTCACATTCCCACCTAATACTAATAGACTCGACTTCGCTAGACTCGCGAATGGGCGGAGAAGTTGGGATTCTTGCATATTTAATTTGCTGCGGTTTGCACTTTCTGAAAATGCGCAGCAGGATTTGTTTTAATCGCAGCAAAGCTCTCTGGTGTGAATGTCACCTTTAGTCCCAGCTCAGTGGGGTGCCAGCTCCAAAGACCTGGAAATAATTGAGGGACTGTGGAAAGCATCAACTTGTGGCTGTTTGGTACATTTTAAAGGATGCTGATGACGGCTGAAGGACAGGATAATTGGAAAACAAATTCAAAGTAAATATTCCCTATATATGAAACAGAAGACAAACCTGGATAGTCTCCAAAAACTTGAAAGTTACAAAGTTGTCTGTTTCTCTTTGTCTGTGTTGTTCAAGTAAATATTGACGCATATTACCAGGATGGACAAATAAACAACAGAAGTGGAGAGATTGTAATGTTTGTTTGTAACATGTCTCTAAGGAAAACACATGGCCAAACACACTGTATGCCTGCATGCACACGTAAATACAATACATACAGACACACAGATGAGAGTTCCACGCAACGTCACAAAGAAGTAGACGCTGTGCAGAATGAAGAAATCAGCCACTCCACACAATCTATACTCAGGGTTCACTTTGTCTCTGCTTTTGATATCCCCTCTGGTCATTAACCCATTCTGACCTGAGATCAGATTCATACGAGGTTTCCACCGGACACACATTGGTCTGATTGACCCATTCTGACCTGAGATCAGATTTAAAAAATGTCAGTCGTTCTTCGATTTTTCAAAAATAGCAGACCTACAAGCTCGTATCGCGCCACTCGGTGGCGCGATATGAGCTTGTAGATCTGCTATTTTTCAATAGCTAAAGCATAACATGATGCTGACACCAAAATGGGTGCTCGGTCAGAATGGGTTAACGTGTATTGTCCCGGCTTCTGGTCAGACTGAATTGTATCATGTTACCCATGCATGCACATCCCATTATTTGGCAGATTTTCAGAATTAGACATTTTGTCATTCAAAATAAATGGTTGAAACGGGCCATATTCACAAGTGTTGTGACCTTGTGGATCTAGGAAAGACAAAGCACCTTTTCTTTTTTACAAACCGACGATGCGATTGATATCCAACTGTTCACTTTACAAGCAGCTCCACTCCATAACTCACCTTCTCTCTCTCCCCTTTTACATCACTGCCTTTCGTCAGTCAGTCAGTCAATCAGCCAGCCCCCCTCTCTTTCTCTCTCTCTCACTCTCTCTCTCTCTCTCTCTCTCTCTCTCTTCCCCTTTCTCTCTCTCTTCATCTCAGTTATTTTCTGCACTGCGGCGCCTCTGACATGATGTCATGATTAACAGTCACTAACAGACCATGTGGTTACATTTGTACACTCTCAGAGAATGGAAAGCTTTTCACTGAGGGTTTTTTTTTCTGTGTAAGTTGTAAAGAATAGGATTATTTAATTTACAAATGGCCTTTCAGGATCCACATTTTTGTCTTTTGCACTTCACAACGTTTTGGATTGGGCAGGGAATCATTACAATGCCTACACTACTACACATCTCACGGGGTTTATCCTGCCAATAGAGGTCCATTGAGCATTGTACTGAAGCGAAATCAACCCGTTAGGCATTGATAACAAAGTCTGAAGATTATAGGCTAATTTCTGATGGAATGGTTCTTGGCTGTGTGGGTGAAATATTGGACAAAACGCTTATGAATGCCAGCATGACAGATAATATTGGCTCAGTAGTGACAGCAATGGAAATAAATCCAGTAGTATATTGGATATAATATAGTATATTGGAGCACTGATTCATATTGGAGCACTGTGTCTAGATTCATCAGCGGATTTGACCGTTATCTCTGTATTGGATAGGCGAAATCATCCGTTATCAGCACCTTTCAATAGGGCCAATATGGCCATACTGGCATACTCACCCTTGGCTGAACGTGTCATTGTCTCCACCAGGCCGAAGGCCTAGGGGGAGAGTATGTTTTGCACTCCGTCCGTGTGTCCGTCCGTCCGTGTGTCCGTGTGTCCGTGTGTCTGTCCGTGAGCAGCTAATCTCGGCCACCGTTAACCCGGTCGATGCCACATTTTGCACACACACTCCCTGGATGCCAACGATGAACCTCTGCCCCAAACTTTCCAGAACGGCCTGTTATAGCGCCACCAGGAGGCCGCTTTGTGCAAAACAAGTTTTTGCACAGTACACCTACAGATTTTGTCCAAACATCACGCAAATTGGTACACAGTCTCTCTACAGCCATTCAACGAAACCGGTCTTTCAGATTTCTCACACTCCATCCTGATTGGTTAAGATTGCCTTCCAAAGTTCACAGGAGTGCTCAGTTTCAAACAAAATGCTGCAAATCATGAACACATCGCGTGATTTCCGTGAAATTGTGCACCCACATTCCCACTAGGCCGAGGACGAAATGCCACATGAACAATTTCAACTCAGCCTCAAGGTGGCGCTATAACTGGCCGAAAAGTGTTTTTACCTCTAACTGCACGGATCTGTGGATAACTTTGTATGCCAACTCCCTAGAGGCCAAGGAAAAACCTTTGCCTGGAATTTTTCACATCTGCTCTTTATAGCGCCACCAGGAGGCCCACATATGTAAAACACATTTTCTATTATTACTCCTTCAGATTTTATCCAAATTTCACGCAAATCGCTACACAAGTACACATGATCTCCATAGTCATGTGATCAAGACAGCTTTGTTTGATTTCTCATATTCCATCCTGATTGGCCACGATTGGCTCCTACAGTTTTCAGGAGTAGCAAATGGCCACAACTCCTCAACGCAGCGTCCGATTGCGATGAAACTGTGCATGCATATTCCCACTAGGCTGAGGAAGAATCCTGGTGGAGACCTGTGCCGATTGGCACTTTATCTAGTTTCCAACTCTTTTGTCGGCGCATGGAAACTAGGGGCTACTATACTATTCTCTGCCTATCGGGACGTAACTCGTAACAGAGATAACGGTTGAATGGGGTGGGTTCATATACATATAATGGGGCACAGTGTATAGAATATTCATACATAGAGTGGGGCACTGTGTCTAGATTCAGTGTTTATTGTGTGTATTCATATATTGGAGCACCATACAGGAACGGAGTGTCTCGATTCAGATAATCTCTCAAGAACAGAAAACTCTAAGAAAAACAGTTTTTCCCCTTTTTGCCAATGAATTCCCAGATTGAGATTGAGATATACAGTACTTTATTAGAAGCACTTTGTTCACAGACAGACTGTCAAGTGAAAATAACCAACTGTTAGGATTTAAACTACCCTCGTACCGAACTTAGAACGTGATGGCATGGGTTTAAAATAGTGTTCTCGTACACAGCGCGTGGATAAACACACAGAGAAAAGCAGAAGTCTTGGCCCCAGATGTTATGTCGTGTCCATGTCATGTCACACGCATTCACCGCTAGAAGAGCAGCTGGGGTCCACACCAGGGAACGTAATGTACTGTATGAAGATGTTGTTGTTGTCCAGCAAAGATCAGGAGACCACTCCAGTGATTGCTTCAATCTTTTGTTGATTTCTATGTACTGTTCTATTTGATCTATTTCTAGGTACTGTCTTTGCTGCTCTGTTTCTTATTTCATTGTTGGTTTATTTTTGATTGAGATGTTCTTGTTTTATTCCTTTTATTTTACAGCACCTTGTAACAACTGTTTTGAAAGCCGGCGCTTTATAAATAAAATTAGTAAATTACCTTACCTTACCACTCTGCAGGTGGTGTATGCAGTTTTGGGAAAGTTCAGTTCACACATTTTAAAATGAAGTAGTTCAGTTCACAATTCAACACTTTGAACAAAAGTTCATGGTTCCAAAAGTTAACTAGTTTTGATCAAATTTTTAATCCTTATCCAACCAGGGTTTTACATTAGCATTTAGAAAGTGCTGGCCTGTGTGTCGAGGGGTGCATACATTTGTTATACTTAACAGTCCACAAACATTAGTCCGACAAATAGAATGGAGTGAATAGAGTTTCCAGGTGAATTAAATTGTGATGTACTGCACGATGCTCCATTGACTTCCATCATAAGTAAAATATTTCTAAAACTGCAAAACATTTCAAATATTCATGTACACCCGTACGATTCCACTGTCAAAGTTTGAACAGAGTTTCTAAGTAAAAGTGTGTAGGAGTAGTTAGGTGCCAAACGTTTTTTTCCAAGACATCACACTGGTCTCGCTGTTGCAACGAATAGTTGTATTGATACTGTACTTGTACTTGAGTACAAAACTGCCAGCCGCTGCAGGCCACAGCGTTTAGGCCAGTATCTTTAGAGGTGTCATCAATGGATCCAGAGTGTCTGCACCATTACTTGTCAAGACACACTGCAATAACAAAATGCGCTCAGTATTGGGCCACCCGTTCCTCGACATGCTCAAACTGAGTTAATTAAGTGTCTGGATCCCGTTCACTGAACTGTGGCACCAGGCGCAAGTTATCAACATCAAACAGGTTTCCAGAAGCATCAGGCCAAGTAGCAGAATCCCCGCTTTAATCCCCAGCCATTTTACCTTGTTTAATCAAATCCAATTTGACATGCTGTAACTCCAATTTGGCCGTCTCCTGCAGTGACATCTTCAGCATAACATTTTCATTTATCATATTCCAACTGTAACAACTCTTTCTATAAGATCCCCCGCAACTTGGATTTCACCACAGCCTTCATGATGTCTTTATTAAGTCTATCTATCTTCTATCACAATCGAGTAATGTTCTGCAATCTTAATTAGCAATTGCTCCTTGGTTATTTATTACTGCTCTAATGAATAACGGTTCCTGATAACGACCATGGATGGAAAAAAAATCAACAGAATCAGAATCATTTTTATTTATCACAGTCACAGTTTACAGGTGTAAAGTTGTGGTTGAAATTCTTATTTTTTTTCATGCATACTCTATTGCTTTGTTGCGACCGTAGGTCACATTTACTATGAAAACCTCCCGTCCGCCCAGCAGTCTGCGTCATTGGATGTACTCTGTCCCTAGTCCTCCTTGGGCTCGCCATGCACACCATGTATCCTCAGTGATACAGTATGACTAATATACTTACGTACTTACATACTAACTAGTATGACAGTAATCAGTGAGTCAGTATGACTCACTGATTGCGAGTCTCCTGGTGTTTTGTGTCACTTGTGTGTGAGTGTGTGCGTGCGTGTGAGAAACTGTAAACTGTAAAAACCTAATAAAAGATCAAGGCTATAATGTGTTACTGTATTGTTAGTAACCATGTGCAGAGGTAGAAGTAGCTATTCCTAGTTCTTGTGCGTGCGTGTGTGCGTGTGTGCATGTGTGTGTGTGTGTGTCTGTAGTTTTGGTGTAGGGTGTGTGTGAATGTTAATTAACTTCCAACACAGGCAATGTCATGTCAACCTCCAACACTATCATCACACTTCATGACTAAATATAACTGGACTCTTGTGAAATGGAAAATGCATATTGCTCCAAAGCAAGATGTTTTTCTTGCCTATTATCGGTGTGCATGTGTGTGACACAGAGAGACAGATTTACCACATACGTAAATATCACATTCTAATTATAGACACTCATTGTGGAGAAAAAAGAGAAGATTCATCCGATAAATGCGTAAAACACATACGCACAGTAATGCGCATGCACACATTTGACCACAACCCCCATTTGAACAGATTTTGTGCCAGCAGGAGAAGATTTGTCAACATAAATAGATCTACAAGCTACCTCTGTAAATCGAACCCAGTGCTGGGATGCTACAAATATTTGTACTTTTGTAATGGAGTAAATGCCAGTGATGAGTGCATGGGGTCCAGGGACCCCCAGGGGTCCTTGAGGAGTTATGGGGCTGTAACTCTGAGAGTGTGTAAATGCAACCAAATAGACCCTGGACGTTTACGGGTCCATTTGGTTCCATTTGCACACTCTCAGAGAGTTGAGAGAACCAATGAAATAATCAGTTGGATCAAGCCGAAACCACATGAATGAATAGACTAGACTTTTCACCCAGACTGGCAGAGATATTTGTTCCCATGAACGCAACTTTCTAGTTGAATTTGTAACTTTAATTTTTTTTATTTTAAATTTTAAAATGTATTTACTATATCAGAGAGAGAGGTTAATACTGTGGCCACACTAGATGTCTCAATGCTTTTTTGAGAGACAGCGAAATGCCTTCACGACGGACGACGTACGTCGCAACGTATATTTTTCCGTCGCAACGTATATTCGAGTACGTCCTGGCGTAAATATCAATTCGTCCCGGCAGAACGGACTCGTCGCGGCTATATCTACCCGTTTGCGACGTAATATGTTGGCTATTATTTTCCGTCGCGCCAGAACGGGACTCGTCGCAGCTATATCTACCCGTTGTGGCGTGAGCTGGACTCGTCGCGGCAGAACGTGACTCGTCGCGACTATATCTACCCGTTTGCGACGTGCGCCTCGCCGGTCCGGTCTCCAGGCGAGCCTGCGTCCTTCATATATTTTTTTTTCTGCTCTCGTTGGACTTAACTTTAAAAGTCCAATGGAACACCTCTTTGTAACGGGTCGCTGTAGTATAGTGGTCTAATTCCTCGCCTCTCTATTCTTTTTTGCTGAGGACGCTGGTTCAATTCCCGCTCGCGGCAAACCAAAATTATTATATTTTAGACAGACAGACAGACAGACTGCCTGTCTGCCTGCCTGTCTGCCTGCCTAATGTATTGTAAATAATGTATTCATTCCATACGGCTATTTTTTTTTAATATAAAAACTTTTGTCTTTCGCGCGATTCGAACCAGCGTCGTCAGCACCAAAACATTGAGAGGCGAGTGATTAAACCGCTGGACTACAGCGGCCACACGTTACAAAGAAGTGTTTCATTGGACTTATAAAGACAATAGCACCCAGCTGCAGTCTCGCAAGGGGAGGGACCGGAAGTGCTATTATTTCCGGCTTCCACGTGCACAAGCGCACATACACGCACGCGAAATATAATGCGCGTGCACGACACGCACTTGCTGGTGCGCGCTTAAATGCCGGGTGTATATAGTACCATCTGTGCTTAAACATAATTACGTGGTCGGTTTGGAAAAGTTTGAAGTAGTTTGTTGTAGGTAATATTTTAATTGAAAGCTTATTAGTTGGTGGTATAAGTGTGCATATTTGAAGAAATGCAAATCTAACAATAATAAAATGATATGCAATAATAGGCTAGGCCTATATGGTCGATTATAACATAATGATATCAAGGCATTTAAGTAATGTAATAAGTTGCTATAACCCCGTACCCCTGTCCCACACACACCATGTCCAGACCATAGATCACAGACACACGACCATATGCATTTAATTTACTATGAAAACCTGCATTTCCCGTCAGTCAGTCATTAAGTGTGTCATGTCACGCCTCGTGTCATGCCTCCATATATGGTCACGCCTCATGACACGTCACACCGCCATATATGGCCGTTTCCATATGATATAAGATCCCGACACTGACCTCATCAAACCCTGGATAGCCATACATTGAAAAGACTGGATCATCACCTAGATCTCCATATATGGAGCTGAGGCGGCCAGCAACTCTACATCTGACCTCATAATGTAATAATCAGCTCATAATGTAATTAAAAGACGAGCACATAACTTAATAGATTTTTCTATAATGTAATAATGTGTTACATTAAGAACCTCCACATAGGCGACTCATACTGTAATAAAACTTCATAATGCAATAATGTCTTTATAATGTATGAGCTGATTATTACATATTGCATTATATTTCGCGTGCGTGTATGTGCGCTTGTGCACGTGGAAGCCGGAAATAAAAGCACTTCCGGTCCCTCCCCTTGCGAGACTGCAGCTGGGTGCTATTGTCTTTATAAGTCCAATGAAACACTTCATTGTAACGTATGGCCGCTGTAGTCCAGCGGTTTAATCACTCGCCTCTCAATGTTTTGGTGCTGACGACGCTGGTTCGAATCGCGCGAAAGACAAAAGTTTTTATATTAAAAAAAAATAGCCGTATGGAATGAATACATTATTTACAATACATTAGGCAGGCAGACAGGCAGTCTGTCTGTCTGTCTAAAATATAATAATTTTGGTTTGCCGCGAGCGGGAATTGAACCAGCGTCCTCAGCAAAAAAGAATAGAGAGGCGAGGAATTAGACCACTATACTACAGCGACCCGTTACAAAGAGGTGTTCCATTGGACTTTTAAAGTTAAGTCCAACGAGAGCAGAAAAAAAAATATATGAAGGACGCAGGCTCGCCTGGAGACCGGACCGGCGAGGCGCACGTCGCAAACGGGTAGATATAGTCGCGACGAGTCCAGCTCACGCCACAACGGGTAGATATAGCTGCGACGAGTCCCGTTCTGGCGCGACGGAAAATAATAGCCAACATATTACGTCGCAAACGGGTAGATATAGCCGGGACGAGTCCGTTCTGCCGGGACGAATTGATATTTACGCCAGGACGTACTCGAATATACGTTGCGACGGAAAAATATACGTCGCGACGTACGTCGTCAGTCGTGAAGGCATTTCGCTCCACCTGGCTTTTTTTCTTCTTTTTGTTTTTAAACCTGAAGCTGGTTGTAGGCAGTAATCCACAGCCTGAAAAAGTGTATTCATGTCACTGCCCAACCAACTGTGAAATTTGATCCATTCAGTTTGATAATACAGTAGCTTACCGTGAAGAGAGGAAAAGACAATATACTACATTTGATTTATATAGCACCTTCCATATGAAACAGGCTGCTCAAAGTGCTTTACATTAAAGGTGAATTCCGGACTATATCGCTTTTTCTTACCGTAATCTAATGTTATTATATCCATTAACCAGTGGTAGAGGCGAAAAAAATAAATCCATCTCGAGTGCACCTCAGCACCGCGGGTTTATCGCTAAATCGCTTATTTTGATTGCTCAACAATTATATATATATATATATATATATATATAGAGAGAGAGAGAGAGAGAGAGAGAGAGAGAGATATGTGTCTTTCATGTCGGATATGTCTCTACAGAGTTTAGTCCCAAAGGCGAACTGCCGATAAACCCCACCTCCTAGAGAAGCACTAGTACTGGAGTACTGGAATGTTAAATGTTAAAAGTAATAAAACAGCGTTAAAAGTAAACAGTCAAAATTCTTAAGTTCATCACAACGCCAATATAGGCATTGTATACTCACAGCAATCTGTTTCAAATCACAGATGTTTCAATATTATTGATTCAGAATAATTGAAAGACGCCCACGCACGCACGCACGCACGCACATACTCCAGAATGCCACGTTTCTTTTCCATGTCCCATGTGTGGGGTCTCGCGAGCGACACCCCGCGATGGTAAGTGCGTTGCCAGGGCAACCAGACAAGCTGTCAGACAGAAGACGCCTCGGATCGTGAGACACGCCCTCGGCCGCCTAATAGGGGATGTCTACGTCCCGAATCTCCTCCTCCGCCAGATTGAGCTGATGGATGGACCGCACCCAAAGCAGCAAGCGGCCACACCCGTCATATAAAAGGAAGACTTAGTAGTGCGTCTGACAGCGGCTGGTTCACACACCCGCTCACGGAGGCACGCACAAGCAAACCGTCGGGGGGTAAGCAGACACACACGCTTCCACCAAACACACACACTCATGTGTATAGCTCTGCATGTCTTAACTGTCACTCTCCTCATCACAGGCTTTTAGGATCGGTCCAGGAAATGTCCGAGGGGCAGAAACCACGGACGATATGAATGAAGTATAGGAACCGGAGTTCCGGTTCTCACGTATCGCACTGCAGCAGGGGGGCAGCCCTGCCACAACGGCGAAGACGCGGAAACTACTAATAATAAGGTCGGAAGGAAACCTATAATTCTAAAGACATTGCATTGAGAACTGTCTAGCAAACAGGCACTCATTATATACGCCGGATCGGCTGGACGGCTGGTGCTCTCTCGGAGCTGAACCCCCGCTATGGGAGAAGACCCACTACAGTTAAGGATAAATACTGACGACGTCACGAAGCAAGACCTCGCCGTCACCTCTTATCATTTATTAGTAACCATAGCCCTCCAGTGAGGAGAAGAGCTATAAGGGACTGCATAACTTAAGTTGAAACTAACGTTTGTTCTCATCCTTCTCCAGGCTGTGGATGACGCCTGTGAAGCAAATAATACTGTATGGACTATAATTTGCCCGAGAGACCTATGTGGGGCTTCTCCTGTCTGTGACGAATGCTATCATTTATTGAACTGCAATAAAACAGCCGTTTTCAAGTGCTGCAATTCCCTGTTCCGCCTGTTCATTCCACACAGAGACTCCACACATGTCTCCTACTGTGTTGCCAAAGCTCTTTGCTGCTGTATATGTCTATGGTGATGATCAGCATCCATGGAAGACAGAAGACATGCAACACACATAACTATGGCTAAACACTGTAGCTGTGTGCTGCAACAATGACTAATACATGAATTATGAAACTACTAAAGTGTACTCCGCCAAGCCGCGTTGCCTACCCAGGACCTGCACACTTTGGTCATAGCAACTTGGAATTGGATAAGAAAAATCTAAGTTCAGTCAGATAACTCACGAATAGATTTAACCAATATTTATTATAGAATCAGAATACAGTACAAGTGTGCGCATATAATATATTATCTTAATATATTGTATATATATATAATCTTTATTTCAGACAGTAGTCCATATCACATATAAGATCAACGTACAAAAAAGCAAAAAGACAAAAACATGGGAAAAGGATAAAAGCGAGCAAATAATACAAAACAAAGTACAGTAGTCACAGTAGTGCATATAAAAGTACTGACCTACCAAATCAGCAGCAGGCTGCTGAGCCAGTGCTTGCGCAGCCTGGACGTGACCCGGTAACAGCTCTTCACAGGGTTCGTTAGTGCCTCTATGATGCTGTTACTAGACACCTCCAGACGTTGCATAAAGTTATACATCGGTTTTCTTAACAAAGCATCACATGTGGGCACACCAACAGAGGTAAACAACAGACTGGCACTGTGCCACCTAGGAACACGTAGGAGTAACCTCAAGGCATCGTTATATGCCGCTCTGAGCCGTTGCATGCTTTTTACTCTGTACGAGGACCATAGATGGGCTGCATACAGAGGGTTGACCTAAGATCTGAACAGTGTACATTTTATGTTTACTGAGCACAATTTTCTTAAAAGCATGTTGGCCTGAGCATATATTTTGCGACACTGTCGCTGGATGTCACTGTCATCCCTGAGATCCTCAGAGAGGATATGTCCACTGTATTTTAATTCCTTGGACACAGCTAGAGTGGCGTCTGAGAGACAGAATGCTGGAAAGGTGGATTTCCTGTCCTCTCTAGATCGAACGATCATAATGCAACCTATTTAAGTAATATCATGATCTTTGCCATACTGCATGTGAGCATATTTTCAATAATTGTTGTAACCCTGCAGTATGGGCTAAGTATGACCAGATCATCTGCGTACATGAGATGATTAATAACACTTTCCCCAACAATACAACCTGTTTTACAAGCATTTAGCTGCCTTGATAGGTCATCCATATAAACATTAAATATTATCTGCTCTGCTGCAATTTTCTCCCTGCTCGGCACAATTAAACACCATCATTAAACATAAAGAGCAGGGATATACAATAACAACCCCCCATGGGGGCCCAATTGGTCAGCGTATGACATGTGGGTCTTGCAAACACTGTATACACCCACATAGTAATGCAGCATATTAACCCCTCGAATACATTCATGTCCCTTGAGCATACAGTAGCATGAACCCACTCGAGTATATCTGACTGAACCAACTCTGCAAGCTACATATCATTACATTTTGATCACATGACGCCAGATTTTATGTGTGCGAGTCATACTCTGTAGAAGTAGCCTAGTAGAAAAAGTGTGTTTTAAAGACGCACTACTATATGGCAGAATATGTAACTAATCGGACACAAACAGGGCCTATAAATTGCATCATGTTCCAAGGGATACAGGGAAAAAAGATCTCTATTGTAATTTTTGATTGATTGATTGAATACTTTATTAGACAATTTTTAAATATTTTTGTTATTATTTTAAGTTATTATTATGTAAATACTGTTATAGACTACAGCTCTAGACTGCAAATCCTCTAGGTTAAAATGTCTACAGCTGCTTTCTTGACACACTTCAACCAACTCGAGTCTTCCAACTCGAGTGTGATTACATACCCACCTGATTGCCCATTCTGGGTGACATCGGGTCGGGGTGGGGGGCCCTCAAGAGGACACTTATGAGGCTAAAGGGCAGTCCATACTGTCTCCGACCATCAACATTTTCGTCGGAAAGCTCCGGTACAACTACAACATGACGTCACTCGCAACTTCTGAAACGCATTCCTCCGAATTTTTGTTCTGAAAGCTGCACTCCCATATGTTGTGACTCTCTGAACTCTCTGATCTTTCCGACGAAAGGTTCCTGGGGAGACACACATAATTACACTGCACCCAGCCATAATGAAAGTATAGGACTAGGAGTTTATCACTTGGGTCTTTTCCATGGGCTTCTTTAGCTGGAGTTTTTATCAGGAGAATTGGTACAGTAGCGTAATCCAATAACCCTGTTTTTGAGGAGCCCATCAGATTTATACAGCACGCTCAATATCTGATGCCGGTGACAATCATTCATCTGGGCTCCTAATACAAAACGCTGTTCCACACTCCCTGGAGAGTGGTGTCTGTGGATGGGCATGTTTCTTTTGCATTAAATGCATTTAGAACCACAATGGTTTTGAGCAATGAAAACCGGGCCGGACCAACAACAACATTTTAAAGTGATTTCTGATTTTATTGGACAGCATCGCAGAGAATGACGGGGAGTAGATGTGAGTAGAGGGGATGATGTGTGCACTGTCTGTGCAGTCTTGACTCTTGAGTCTTTGAACACAAAGGATCATGCAATCTGCTCAGCAAGTGGTTCCAGGGCACAGTCTTGTCTGCTTGCCCAACTCATTACCGTAGATCCATAGACAAAGGTGTTCATAGCGTGTGTTGGCCTGCGCGCATGTTTGCTTCTATCAGCATACGTGTGTACCTGAATCCTGATTTCTACTTTATTTATTTATACTGTATATTGTACAATGGTATCGTTGTACAATCAAAACAAGAGCGTATGTTAAAATTCTGTTTGTGTTTTACAGCGATGGTGTTGCTCAGAATTTGCTCAGTTGGTTTCATCATCGCTGCTGGTCCATGTTTTTCTACTCACCGGCCCCTCGATTGTCTTTTTGTGCATGATATATGCTCTGATGGATACATCATCATCTTTGATGATGATGATATCATGATATATGCTCTGATGGATACATCATCATCTTTTCTATGTTGTTGTCTCGTTCAGCTCAGTGTTGTTGTGGTTAGAGTGCCGCCCTGAGACCACGAGGTCGGGGGTTCAATCCCTGGTCATAACCAAGACTATAAAAATGGTACCCAATGCTTCCCTGCTTGGCACTCCCCATCAAGGGTCATACTAGCGTCTTGTCCATGAGGGGGTGTACTTGTACATCAAGCTGCCTCACGCTACGGAAACCAAGGACTGTCTAAAGAGGACAAGAAGCGAAGACCGTAAGGGTGCCGCCATGTTGCTCACATGGTGCTCCATGGAAGGAAAAAAACATGCGCAGTTGCAGACCAAGGAAGCTGAACGCGGAAGTGTTGGCTGCATATAGCCCATTGCGCATGTTTCTTTCCTTCCATGGAGCACCATGGCGGCGCCCTTACGGTCTTCGCTTCCCGTCCTCTTTATACAGTCCTTGACGGAAACCAGGAGATACCTTTGGTCCTTCCTTTGTTGCTTCCCACCTCTGCTGGGAGATGCAGTGCAGTGGCGTAACGAGCCAACAGTGGGTCCCAACGTGGTGGTCACCACGGGCTCTCCTCACTTGCCTAGCAACATGTCCATTAAGCATCCTTTACGGCTATGGCAGGTAGTTTACGTTCTTGTTAACCACGTAATCAATGACCGTGGTCACTGACTTGGTTCCCTCCCTTTTTCCCCTCTATGCTGAATTCACCTACCAGTAAGACACCTGAGGGCGAGAAGCCACGGTCGCGTGCACGCATCCGCCTCGTTGACGGCAGGCTGCTGGGCGAGCGCTGGCGATTTGGCATGGGGGGTCAGATGGAATGAATTCTGTACTGGCCATAAAAGGAGCATGTCTTGAGTGTACAGGGTTTGATGAGGTCAGATCAACATATGATACTGTGTGTCAGAACAGGTCAGTTCCATACAGTATATAGAGATCTAAGGGTGGTAGCAGGGACATTCTCTTGAGTGTACAGGGTTTGATGAGGGCCCAGGTAGGGTCGAGCCTTAATTTTCGGGCCTGTCTTAATTCTAAAGGGAGACATCAAAGAGGAATGATGGATGGGGAAGGATCAACATAATGGAATGGCGACAGCATTTACTATATATCCATCCTTGATGTCACGTGATGTCACAATGACCTGGGCACCATATATGAGTTAGGTGTCGTGACAGAGTGACGAGGATTGTGGATTAGGTGTCGTGACAAAAACGTAAGGTTTCATAGTTAGACTAGGGATGCTAGGGTTCATGTGGCTATGGATAATTAATAAGTGTCAGCTGTGACCATATTCACATTGTGCATGGCCATCTTGCTCATGCATCATTTATTTATTGACCTTGCGCACACACACACACACACACACACACACACACGGCCTGATGTTTGTGTGAGGAATTCCTGCACAGTCACGTGCACGCTGCATTTCATGTAGTAAAATATGTGATTAAATATACACATACACATGTGTATACTGTGTATGGCGTCTCTCTGTTTTGCCTAACTAATAAGTAACCTCATCATCATCACCTCAACCAAGAAGAGCACTGAACAACACAAACTGCATTTAGTTTCGAAGTTGCGAAACTTGCTTATTCGCCCAATATATTTGTCATGCAGCAGTGAAGTGAATGTGATTTGTCTTCTCTCAGTAGTCAAACCACATCAGAAGAATGCAACAATGCAAATTGATTTGTGAGGCAGGAAAATGCCCTGTTAAGGCAGACATGGTTGACCTCCATGACAAAACAGATTGAATGCAGCTTCATTTGGAATTCAATTAGCTTGCAGCATTTCCTCTATGTAAAATAAAAATCACACCAGTGTGAACCAAGTGGTGCAACTCCCGTCTATTGGTTCTCTGTATCGTTCCAATTTGTATTGTTCCAATTTCTTCTCTGTATCGTTTGCGTCCAGCAGGTGGCAGCCATGTCACATACTTCTCTCGTTCCAATTTCATGCATGCGCACACCACTCGTGCTCATGATACATGATAAAAGATAGATGATACAGGCGGACATTGCTGGATGTAGAAGTGGTTGCACCACTTAAAAAGTATTTTGTTTGTGAACTAGTCGAAAAAGCTCCACAGTGTATAATAGTTTTTACAATATGAATGGGTATTTTACTTTTACTGCTTGACAATTGTTTAATTCAGTAGTTCATTACTACTACTGATTTTTATTAGTCTGCAGGTGGTTGTGTAGCCACAACAACCTTGACCCAGTCCTGCTCCTACACTCATTAAGGGCACACATTGAAGTTGTAGAGAGCTATAAATACTTGGATGTCGTTCTTGACAACAAACTCTCCTTTGACACTCATGTTGCCTCTACATAAAAAAAAGTCCAGCAGCGTCTTTTTTTTTTTCGGAGGAAAATGCGTTCTTTTAATGTCTCGTCTGTAATGATGACTCTTTTCTATAGAAGTTTTATTGAATCTGTTCTAATGTTTTGCATGGTTACCTGGTACGGTAATCTGACTTTGGCAAACAAGAACAGGCTCAGCAGCCTCGTCAAAGTGGCCAGTAGGATTTCTGGGGGAACCCAAGCCCAACTCATAGAACTGTACAAAAGGCAGATGCTTAAGAGAGCCTCCTCCCTCCTGGAGGTCTCGGATCACCCACTTCGGTCTGAGTTTGAACCCTCAGGTTGGCTGAGGGTAACCTGACGCTGCCAGATGAGGGCGGTATTGGGTAACCATGTTCCCCAACACAGCACTCATCTGGGATCTCTCAGGGAGTTGAGCTGACAAAAATCCGTTCCGTACCGAACCAATCAGCGTGAGCTAAGGGCGGGATATGTGCGAAACCGGATGTGAAGCTATATAGACACGTCAATATGATTGGTTGTGTTTGCACGGCCACACGGTGATAGACAGACGGTCCCATCCAATCATCTACCAAGTATCTTGAAAAAAAGGAACAGCCCCGTCATCGAATTTGCTTCCGCGATCCCAGATCCCAATAAGCTGTGAAACAAATTTGTGTAGCAAGCTTCTTGGATCTGGCAGCGTCAGGTTAGGCTGGCCCACTACAAAGACTAATTGGTTCAAACTATCCTTTGTCCCGGCTGCTATTCAACTGCTGAACAGCAGATAGCACTTTATTCTTGCCTCTTTGCACATACTGCCCACTAATGCACTTTTGCTGACTTTCCTACTATTGAATGTCTAGTGCCCTGTTCTTAGATCTTAGTCTTGTATTGAATGTTGTTTGTTGTGTGTATTTTTTTACTATTATCTGGCTGCAAACCAATTTCCCACCAGGGACAATAAAGCTAACCTTGAACCTTGAACCTTGACCTGGACCAAGGGGCTGTTTGATTAGATGGTTGTGGTCATTAAGAAAAGCCCTTGCTCCCACTGGAGATTAATAGCACAACAGTCACCACTGAAGTTCCATGGCTTTATAGTCTGTCAAAACCTTGAGTGGGAGGTCAACTTCTTGGCCCCTGGCTTACATTCCAACATTGTACAGTAGGCCTACAGTATGTCCTTAATCGCCAAAGCCCAGTCCTTGAACTTCTGCTAAATCCCTTTAGCCATTTCCAAGGTCTAAACCTTACAGGGGAAAGATTGTCTTGCAAGCTCAGTGCACTATTTTGATAAACTTCTGAAGGGTCCTTTTATAATCAATTTGTGTTTTGGTTGTGTTTATGATACAGACTTTATTTTGACCAGCTGCTATATTTTTACCGGCTGCCTCGTCTCTAGGCTACCAGACACTTTCAGTGTTGGCTGCCTCGTATCTAGACTACCTCTAAGCCAATGAGAGAGCATGCAAAAACCCATCGTAAGAACCGTCGCTGACGGCTGCCTTGCTGGGCACAGAATGATGTGCCACATTTTTTCGTGGTAGGCTATTCATTTATAATAGGCTACAGTAGGCTACTATAATATTGATCTCATCATGTCCGGCATGGCTCAGCACCGAACAGCCAGGTTCGCCTATTGGACTTCCATCATGCCAAGTGGCAACTAACTCCAAATGTCCCGCAAATCACTTTAATATTATTGACGATGACGTCATCAAATTAACGCATTCAAACTTACCTCTGACGAGGAAGGATATACCGTATGGTTGAAATAGCTACGTGTCCAGACTCCAGAACAAATCCAATCCCCAGCCATTCCGGCAGACGACAGTGATATGATATAGTAGCCTAATCCAAAAGTAGGACTTCCCCTCATTAATCAATGCAGCTCTGATAAAAGAAATATCGGATATCTTTTTCACCTATGCAAATTAACCCATTCTGACCGGGCACCCATTTTGGTGTCAGCATCATGTTATGCTTTAGCTATTTAAAAATAGCAGATCTACAAGCTCATATCGCGCCACCGAGTGGCGCGATATGAGCTTGTAGGTCTGCTATTTTTGAAATAAATCGAAGAACGACTGACATTTTTAGAATCTGATCTCAGGTCAGAATGGGTTCATCAGACCAGTGTGTGTCCAGTGGAAACCTCGTATGAATCTGATCTCAGGTCAGAATGGGTTAAGGTGAGTGAGCAATTGTTCAATAGAAAGGGCTTTTATGATATCCTTGCCAATAGCCTTGGTCTTGAGGTTAAACTTGAAACTGCCAGGATTAATTAAAGAATGATTACTATATGCCAGCCTTTGCCAGGATATCCCCCCGTTCAACCCTTATTTTGAAGATCCAAAACACTGGAACCGGATGTTGACTGAATCTCTCCCCGGAGTCTCTTTTCGTCCTCCCCGTCGCAGTTCTGTGGACCTCTAATATTAACCCCCAACTGACTGCTGAGTGTGACCGTGGATCAGGCCTCTTCATGGAGCCCACCAGAAGTGTGACCTGGACCCGGCCTCACAGAGCTCGACCTCGACCAGATGTGGACCAGACCCCTCCACGGAGCCCACCTGCCTATTTCTCTCTGTCTATTTCTCTCTGTCTATCTCTCTCTCTCTCCCTCTACCCCCCCCCCCCCCCCCCCCCCCCCCGACACGGTCGAGGCAGATGGCCGCCCACCCTAGAGTCGGGTTCTGCCTGACGTTTCTTCCTAAAGGGGAGTTTTTACCATGTCGCAATATTGCTTGCTCTGGGTGGATCTTTGTTGGTTGTAAAGTGTCTTGAGACAACTTGTTGTGATTTGACACTATAATAAAATTGAATTGAATTGAATTTGAATGGTGTGTGTGTGTGTGTGTGTGTGTGTGTGTGTTTTGTTGTCGGACTAGGTGTTGATCTCTCATCTGATGAGAAGTACAGGCCGGCTCCATTACAGCGACCGCTATGCTCCGTGCAATAAGCGTTCCCCGTCCCAGAAATGCCACCCGGGACGGGGAATGGGAGATAAAAGTGACTGAAAGCGTGCGTGTGTGTATGCACGTGCGTGAGTGCACGTGCAAATCAAGATGGCGCAGTCCATTGTTGTGGTACAGTAGCTCAGTAAACGTCACACTCCAACATTCAGCATTTAGTACAACAGATGTAGGTCTGCAGCAAATATTGGTGGGATAATTGTCTCCACCAGGCCGAAGGCATTACAGCCTTACTTCGACTGTATTATGTCTCCCATACGATGTATTAAAAATTACAATTTCCACATTTGGCATAACGAAGCATCTTTCAAGCAACTCTACAGACACAAACCACATACACTTGCACATGGGCAAGCATATACAATATATTCACAACATATGTGACCGTTTCTGGCTAAGTCATTGAATTATTTTTTAATTTCTGTTTTTTCATGTCATGTGAAAGCATTCAATCATTGCTTCAAATTGATTGATAATTGGTTGTTCAGTTTGACCCACCAGTTTTCAAGATTATAGGCTTATAGAGTCTTGCAAAAAACAGCGAGTTGAGAAAACAGGCTTGCATGGTTTGCCTTGCATGGTTTGTGAATGGGTGAATGTAATGCATAATCTATATAAATGCACCATTTACCATTTAACCTCAGTGAAACCATGCCTAAATCATGCCTGCCTCACCCTAACCTCAGTAAAACCATGCCGGCATCTGCTGCGGCGAGGGAAACACTGCCGCAGCAAACAAAACACTTTAGCTTAAGCTTAGGTAGCCTACCTGTAGTCTTGCTTTTATATTAAAGATGACAATGCAATACATTACATACATACATACATTTATATGGCAATACATTTAGATACTGCATGGGAGACAGAGTGATCTGCAGGGGGGATATGATAGCTTTCCTTGTAGTTTCAAATGTAGTCAAGTGTTGTCATTTAAAGGTGACCCCACACCCACACATCTTAGCTTCCCATCGTGTCCAATGATGATGCTTGCTTCGGGTTGGAGGTGTGTGTTTTGTATAATGTAAATTGAAGTCAATCTTCTATCCCTTTTCCTCTTTTTGAATCCATATCAGTCCATAGAAAAGTCACAGGGGCCAACCGGTTGTTCACAGGACATTAAAAACATCTTGAAAGTTACATGTGCTTACAGTATACTGTAGGATCAACGGGAATATAGATATATACATTATTTAGCTTTAATATAGAGTGTCGCAGTCCCGCCCCCTTTCATGACGACGCCAGGCCCAGGAAATGATTCCCAATGCATTTTTCCCATAGACATTTCAAAAAGTGTTTATTTAAAGACGGTTACGCCGCGAACAAAGCCAACTCGAGTCGTGACAAATCATGACATTAATAAACACAATATTTTGGACCAAACAAATAATTACAAAGAAGAAAAACAAGAAAAAAAGTGTTGTAACCTGCCGTTTGTTGTAACCTGCCGTTTGTTGTCATGATTTGTCGCAACTCGAGTTTGCTTTGTACGAGGCTTAAAAGGTCTTTAAATAAATACTTTTTGAAAAGTCTATGAGGAAAATTAACGGGGAATCATTTCCTGGGCCCTGGTAGGGGGCGGGACTGCGACACTCTATTGTGAGAAAAAAAAAGAGACCCGGGCACTCAAAGAATGCATAAACAAAGTTTATTCTATAAAAGCCAACATGTTTCGACCTCTCAAGGTCTTCATCAGGGCGAGAACTGAATATCATATCAGTCCATAGTCTCCCTCCTAGCGGCAGGACAGCCGATTCAGCCGATACAGACACACTCGCCTTCCACAACAACTGATGCGACAACTTCACTGAAACAGTTTGCCTCTATCACACCCACACGCACGCACACTTTACATTTTCTCTCTGAATAGTGATTGAGAGCATTCTCAGTTTGACGATGCACATAGAGTCACACATTACTCTGTAATCAATCTCTCCCTCTGCCAGCATTCCTCTGGGACACAGCAGAGGGGGGAAAACATTCATTTGAATGTAAATGATCAGCAAACTGCACCCACACACTCTTCTATGCAGCTCCCTCACACCAATCCACACAAAAACCTGATTCTGCCTTGTATGCTTTGGTTGAATGGCTCTGGCAAACATAATTGGATATGATGTGTTATATGTTGAATAAATATGCCTCAAACTGTGTTTGAATATGGAGATGACGCCTCCCATTCAATTTATTTGTCACACCACATGCAAACTCCTGGACAGACACCAACTCCCTGCATGGTGCAATTCGTCATATTGGAAAGTTCATTATGCCTCCCCTCTTTGGAAACAAATTCTAGTTTTGTTTTTGTTCTAAAACAAGCCTAAAACGAGGTACATTGCCAGACTCTGAGAACCGTCTAATAAAAGACAATTTCCAATCGGCTTCAGATTAATAGGTGGAGTGCATAAATATTCACTTGATGTACACAACAGTGAAGTGGAAAGATAAAAACATGAAGACATGCGTCTTCATGTTTTTTTTTTTTTTTAAGATATGTTTTTGCGGCTTACGCCTTTTATTGATTTTTTAAGGGACAGAAAGTAGGCTGACAGGAAACGGGAGAGAGATGGGGGGATGACATGCGGTAAAGGCCGTGTCGGGTCCGGGAGTCGAACCCGCGGCACACCGCGACTGGATCACCAGTCCGGTGCCCAGACCGTTACGTTACGGCCTGGGCCGTGTCTTCATGTTTTGAATCAATACATTACATTATTCCAGGTTTGTCTTTGTTGCGACCACAGGTCGGACAGTTAACTATGGAATCGAGCATTTCCCGTCAGTGTGTGTTGGTTGGTTGGTTGGTCACTCCAGGCAAGCCCCCATAGGCCTGCCTATATGGTTCCTAGGTTATCGTGACATCATGTGACATCAGCCCACATATGGTGCCCAGGTCATCATGATGGATGGATATCCCTGATGTCATAGTAAATGCGAACCCTGTACACTCAAGAAATGCTAGTTATATGGCCAGTACATAATTCATTCCATGTTGGTCTGACCCCCCCATATGCCAAAGCGCCAGCACTCACCCAGCAGTCTGCCGTCAACGAGGCGGATGCGTGCACGCGACTTCGCCGCTTCTCGCCCTCAGGCGTCTTACTGGTGTGTGTGTGTGTGTGTGTCATACAACTGAGTCATACAAAGACTATACAAAATGGTAATACAAAATGTCCCTGCTTGTCAATCAGTACAGTACTTGTATACATCAAGCTAATGAGCCAGGAGATTCTGAGACTCCTGACCTTATTTGGCCACATGGCTCGGTTCCCAAGGCTACTTACTTATGCCACTCTCTTTCTGCTGTTAGTTATTTTTGGCCTTTTGGCCTAATTGCTTTTGTACACAAACGCACACATACACAGAAGATAGCAAAGGGGAGTTAATTCATGCTACCAGGCTCCAAACCCATTAGTGGTGAATGTGTAAAAGAAAGAAGTTGGCAAGTTGTATTCAATATGCTCAAGAGTATAGCCATGCAGACTCGACATGACTGCATGAATTCATAACAAGGCATTGTTATGCCAACAGTTGACCCCAAGGCGCAAACACCCACAAACATTTTGTTCGTGGGAGTCAACTTGACCTTGGAGCAAAAAACCAATGATCCAGCAAATCCTGACAGACGGTTGTGAGCCGGCCAGCACACAAACGCACACTTGCTTACTCTTGCTTACTCTTGCTTACTCACGCACGCACGCACGCACGCACGCACACACAAGCATACATGTATGCACCATTGTATTGTGACAGACCCATGGCCCTTCAGACCAATGACATGTTTCTGTTTGTTTTTCATGACTGTACTTCCCTTTCAAGGGGGCATATTAAACATTTCCTGTTTCGGATCAGCGTTTTGTTTCATTGGCTCAGCAGCTGATTTGAACGGTGTGCTGTAAACCCATTCACAATCATAACGTGTGAAACTGCTATGGGGAAACAGCAGGACATGTGTCTATATGCCCCTTTTGGCAAAGGGAACTGCAGTTGTGCACAGTCTGTGGTGGGGGAGTGGTCAGTGTCTCTCTTTTTACTTGGTTTGGTTTGGTTTGGGTAATATACGACGAATTAGACCGTTCCTCACCCAGGAATCAGCCCAGCTCCTAATCCAGACAACAGTCTTGTCAAAACTCGACTATTGTAACTCCCTCCTTACTGGCCTACCAGCATGTGCACTTAAGCCTCTCCAGCTGATCCAAAATGCCGCAGCTCGCTTGGTCTTCAACCAGCCAAAATTCTCACATGTCTCCCCCCTGCTCCGCTCCCTCCACTGGCTCCCGGTCGCTGCCCGCACAGAATACAAAACTCTGATGCTGGCATTCAAGGTAACCAAAGGTATGGCTCTCCCATATCTTGCAAGTATGATTGAACCCTACAAACCCTCCCGCGCACTCAGATCAGCCAACGCAGGGAAGCTGGAAGTACCCTCACTAAAAACGCCGGGACAACGCTCCACACGTCCCAAACTCTTCTCCCTTCTGGCTCCAAAACTGTGGAATGCACTTCCCATTGCAGTCAGAACTGCAGCATCACTCCCAATCTTCCGCCGTAGTCTGAAAACCCACCTTTTTAGACTCCATCATGGCCCATAGCACTTACCCTACCCCCTTAGATAGCATTTCTGTAGACTTAGATAGCATCTGATACAGACTTATAGCATGTTATGTAGACGGCACTATAATTGCATTGTATAGTCATAGCACGCCATAGTACATAATTATGTATAGCATAGTAGTATATATATATATAGTTTATATGTATAGTCTCATAATATAGATATTCCACTGTTACTTTCTTAGCTTACGCATGTTTTATGATAAATGCTTTTGTGATGTATTCCCATGCTTTTGTTCTTGATTATTGTAAATCGCTCTGGATTAAGAGCGTCTGCTAAATGCCTAAATTGTAAATTGTAAATAACAAAAATTAAGTAATTTACATAATTGACATAAACATAACTAAATCGACTAACAGTATAATTTTAAGAGTCATGTGGTCTCCACTTTGTCTGTCCGTATGAGCCAGGTTGGGACAGTATTTATAGTCTGCAGCAGCAAGCATGCAGCGAGGATGAAAATCTGAAAAAAATAATTCCCTGCAACATGAGTACCTGATATCCCAATGATTGAATCTTGAATCTTAAAACAAACAGTGTTGGCAAAATATTACTTTAACACTAATATACTACTTATTACTTATTACTTTTTAAAAAAGTAATAAAGTTACACTACTTATTACTCCCTGAGAAAAGTAACTAGTTACTTATTACTTTACTTATTACTTTTTTCTCTCGCCCCCAGTAATTGCATATTTTGTCCCCAAAAGTCTTGCTTTGCATTTTCAACATTAGCAGTCCCCCCTCCCCTATTCTGCAGTGTTTATTTAACTCATGATGATGGATCCATTTGTACATATAGATTAGAAGTAGATTTCGACGTGGAATATAGCTTCTTCCATATGCACAACTTGCAGCGGACAATAATGTTCATCTCGTCTTGATCACAGACATACTCAAAATAATGCAAATACTTCCAAGTATTGAATGTTATAACGCTTTGTTGTGCCGGTGTTTCTGTCTCCTCCACCTCCTCCATTGTTAGTTTATTTACATCTATTCTCTCTAACAGTGCAGTCTAACGAGTTACACACACTAGTTTAGGTTGTTGTTCCGTGTTCCGGACGGTTTAAGGCCCGCCCTTCTGCATCCGATACTTCACACATACGTACCGACGAGTGTGCATCGTTTCCGTATCCGCTCTAGAGTCTAGATCTAGAGCGGATCAGCAGTCTGCAAAGCAACTTGACTTCAACCCAGTCTACCATTATAAATAAACACTCAAACCCACAGTTCCACCAAGGCTCGTGAAAATAGTAATAATATTACTTTTGAAAAAAAGTAAATGTAATATTATTACTCAAAATGTGAAAGTAACTAGTTAAGTTACATATTACTGGAAAAAAGTAATAATATTACTGAAAGTAGTATATTACTTAAGTTACTTGCCAACACTGAAAACAAATATATACAGACCTCAGTGTTCCAGAGAGATCTACATGTAATAATCATACGCCACATTTCCCAGAAGTGACACGTACAGTACACTGCCCCCATTCCTTCTCATCTGTTCTGCCAGGAGATGCCTCAATTACCATGAGATCATGTGATCAAATAATAATTAAAAGAGACATCATCCGTGGTGTTGTAGAATTCGGATGAATAACTTTTTTATAATTGTGGGGCTATTATTTTCCCACATTTATTGTTGATATTCATGTGTATAACCCATTAATTTGAATCATGCATTTTAACTGATCCTGTAATCTAGGATGCTATCAAATTTACCACCTAACAAAGGCTTACATCATTGGTTAAAATTGCATTAAAGTGTTTAAGTAAGTGTTGCTGCCATCCAAAGGTTCAAACTCACCTATAGGGCTAGGATTAACTTGGTACTGTGTGATGTAAGCAGCACTGCAACCCCTGTGGTGGGGTGGAACGTGTGTGTCGAATTTTAAGTCGGTGGGGCGAACGGTTCTCGAGTTACGTGGATTACACGCGTACAGATGTATGTATAGAGACTTGGTGCAAAGATAGATAGATAGTTAGTTAGTTTTATTAGCTACAGCTATGTTGATCATGCACATTGTCATAAGCGCAGCCTAGCCCTTTATTTAAATTAAGATGCCAGCAAACTGCCAGCATCACTAATCTGATTTACTAAACGGTGGTCATTAATCCTATGCACTACTGCAAGTGCAAATCCATTACTTTCACAAAAGAAAATAAATACAACAGTAAGGCATTCATTAACTAAACAAAACAATCTCATTGTTAACACATTAACACATCCTTTCATCCTATTGTCTATTGTACGTATGAAATTAATTATTATTACTTCATGTGTAATATTCAAGGGTAGGTACCGGTACTGTATTGGATGGAACGTACATCACCTTTAGATATTCAAATCTCATTTAGAAATATCCCTGGGACCAAAATGCTAATATAACCCATTCTGAACGGGCACCCATTTTGGTGTTGGCATCATGTTATGCTTTATCTATTTAAAAATAGCAGATCTACAAGCTCATATCGCGCCACCGAGTGGCGCGATACGAGCTTGTAGGTCTGCTATTTTTGAAAAAATCGAAGAACGACTGACATTTTTAGAATCTGATCTCAGGTCAGAATGGGTTCATCAGACCAGTGTGTGTCCAATGGAAACCTCGTATGAATCTGATCTCAGGTCAGAATGGGATAATGAAAGTCCTTAACTAACTTGCAGATGAACAACAATGAGATGTCTTTCCTATTATCTTTGCATTACAGATATAACTGTGCTTGGGGGGGCTATGGTTTTGTTCCAGTCTAAGCAGCAGTAATTAAATACAGAGTTAATTAAAAAGGGAATGGATAGAACTTAACTGGGTCCTCATTAGGACTTTTAACCCATTCTGACCTGAGATCAGATTCATACGAGGTTTCCGCCGGACACACACTGGTCTGATGAACCCATTCTGACCTGAGATCAGATTCTAAAAATGTCAGTCGCTCTTCGATTTTTCAAAAATAGCAGACCTACAAGCTCGTATCGCGCCACTCGGTGGCGCGATATGAGCTTGTAGATCTGCTATTTTTAAATAGCTAAAGCATAACATGATGCTGACACCAAAATGGGTGCCCGTTCAGAATGGGTTAAACCCCTGCATATATACACACAAAGAATTGTGCTGTATTTATTTTTAATCTGTAATTTCAGCTCTTATCAGAAGCAGAAGCAGAATGTGGGGCTCTTGGAACATATAAATGATCCGTTAGAAAACATTTTGCCAACATTAGCTTATGATACAGCTTAAAATAGTATAACTTGCACCTAAAAGTAATAGATGTTATGAGTCGCTTGTAATGAAGCAATGATACAATGTCACTTCATTATACGTAGTCATTGTAAATTATTGTCTAAAGAGCTTTGTGCTCGAAACGTCACAGAATTTGTTTTGGTGCATTAAAGCATCTGCCGCATTGGAGCCCTGAGTGTGCGAGCGCCGGGCTTTATTTATTTATTTATACTTACTTGTAATTTCTCAGTACAGTTTCTTCATGCACTGTTAGTGACATCTTGTAACAGTTAATGACTCATCACTAACAGCTTAACTCCTACAGCAGACTCGTTGTTTGACATAAAAATCATTCTGAAACCCAGATATTACGGTGTTATGATTAGTGGGTGCAGGAGGGGATCCAAATGCAGACATGAACACAGAGGGCTCCGGTGAATAGAATACATTTGGGAGAGGTAATGGGGACGGTGATGAGGTTGGCAAGTATAGGGCCAGGAGGAGGAGGAGGAGGGAGTGTAGCTGACTGTAGGGAGACGGAGATGACGAAGAGAGCTGGCAGGCGGGCCGGTTGGGTTCGGCGCAGGCAGGAAGGCAGAGGGAAGAGCGGTGGACCCAGGGCCAGGGGGAAAAGGTGAGCGGCAGGCAATAAAGACGACAAAGTGGAATAAATCGCTATGAGAGCTGGCGTGGAAGTTTGATCACAGTGGCCGACTGGCCGCGACAACGATCCTGGCCACGGATGAATGAATGAGCTGGGGTGGATACTGGCGCGTTGTTGATGAATGACAGGTGTGTGGACTGAGGGAGGTGATGAGGTAACAGAGTAAAGGTGAGCCAGCAGAGCAGGGAGCCGGGACGGTGCCACGTCCACGCCAACACACACCGACACAAACAAGGAGGGGGAGACACAAGAGACACTGGCCACCATGGCCGTGACATATGGTACCCTAAATTGAATTCCAGAGCTGATTATATAATGCTGGTGAACAGGTGCGATGGTGGGACAACTTTTGCTATTGGTAATACCAAAGCAGTCAAAATTGGTTAAAATGGTAAAAGGCAGTGATGCCAAGATAATACGTTGACCATTTATAATGGAAAACGGAACAAAATAAAAACATTTGAACATCGACTGTTGCTAATAGCTATAGATCTTTCTTTCTAAATCATTATAAACGCAAGACCATGAAGTGACAAACAATCTGTTTGGTAGAGCATGTTTGCTGAACCATGCATTATTATTATTGTTTTAATTGTGTCAAGTTACATAATTATGTTCATTAACATCTCTGATATGCTAATATGCAAAAAAAGGAAAAAAAAACAAACATCTCGTCTATTTGAACTATTCAAAAATGTTTTTCAAAATAGTAAAAAAGGCAAAGAAGTTTAAGGATAAGGGGTTTAGCACAGACGAAAATAGTGCCCCTGGTCTTTTTGTGGAATGCTTGCCACAAAAAAAGGAGGGTGAATGATAAATTGCGAGACAGGAAGATAGAGCACATTCTTTCTATTTTTTATAACCGGAGGCCTCAAACCACCGGTGGATCTGTTTCAAATGATGAATTATGATGCTGTCACTCGAGTCACTGTGAATCAGAGTTAGAGCACTGACACAGGGTTTTTTTAAATAACCACTGCAGTTCTCAGGTATCCTGCAAAGTCAAGTGGTAGATTGATAATGATAGGATAGGTGCCAAATAACGTCACCTCTCTCTCTCTCTCTCTCTCTCTCTCTCTCTCTCTCTCTCTCTCAACCCTCCATGTTCTTCCAGACATGTTGTTGTGAATGTGTTGAGTTCAGTTGACAATTCTTGACATAACGATAGACTTTGTGAGTAATTATTTCATTCTCACATTGTTTCTGGTTCTGACACCTCTGACATTTTTAGTTCATGCAAGTAATTGCATCACCAGCCTTCTTTCGTGTGTAATTTATCACCTAATTGTGTCTAATCTTATCACTTGAAAGGACGACTTCACCACTTTTCAACCTATCTTCATCATATACATAATTGGTCCTGAGTCTCCTGACTCCTCACTAATATTCATGAAAGAATAGCAGCATTTTGTTCTACTCGTCTGTGTCTCATATAGGCTAGATTAGGAACGCTGTGTGTGGGCAGTTTAGAAATCCGTCTTCCAGTGACATCATCGTTGGGCCTCCTACACACTGCACTATATTTGCTCTGATCCGATCGCTTTGATCGCTGAGGTTTTGCTCGCTGTGTGTGAAAGGCTCTGCGAGAAGATCCAGCGGCGATAAAAGCGCTCGCCGATGCCTTCCCGAGCCTTTCTGAATATCCAGCAGGTTTGATATTTGACTCGCCGACATCATACAGTACAGTATGACCAGGGTTGCGACCGCACCCCGAGAAGGTCTGTATTACAGCCAATGAGAGCACAGGACAGCTGTGCTCACAGACTCTTGCAGTATGTGATCCCTAGTTGGCGATCAATCGTTCAGTGTGAAAGCCACAAATATAATGACAGACGATTTCAAAATAAAAAAGGACTCCTGTAGTGTGAACGATCTGATGACTCCCAGGCAACTTTAAAAGTCCTGTAGTGTGTAGGGGCTATTAGGCAAGTAGAAATAATTTAATAAGGCATGTAAAGACATCTTTCCAATGATTTATCTCCTTTATTCTCCATGGAATGAATAAAACATTTCACACCCCTCTTAGCCCTCCATTGCCACCTCCATTGTCGATGTGGTTTCACATCGACAAATGCACAAGAAACGTATCCAAGACCCTGCAATTACAGTGACTCAGAGACTGTACCGTCTCAGATTGTTAAATCATAAAACATACTGTTCCACAATCCATGGAGAGAATGGATCGGTCCGTCAGTCTGTTCATCCAGGCGTACGTCCCTCCACCACTGACTATATTGCTATGGACCTTTCTGTGCACCTGGCTTCATGATCCCGGGTTGAGGATCCCTAGACTGATTTTGGAGACCCAAATGCCTTCCCTCTAGTCTAGCGACACCATTTAGGTTAAACTTTCCACTTGCACACAACACAAGTTTATCTCAAAATGTAATAGGCAGATTACAGAATGAACCCTATAGTGTTTTTAGTGACCCCCGGCCCTATAGCTGTAGAGCCACCAACCTTTTCCAGTTGGGTGTAGGGAGCAGCATATGGCCTCTAGGGGCCGCTTGTATGTATAGCTTAGTTTAAAATCTTGCTTTTCTATTTCTACAATGCAGTGCTCCTCTGCGACAAGAAACCTGTGCTGTGCTGTGTGTGTGTGTGTGTGTGTGTGTGTGTGTGTGTGTGTGTGTGTGTGTGTGTGTGTGTGTGTGTGTGTGTGTGTGTGTGTGTGTGTGTGTGTGTGTGTGTGTGTGTGTGTGTGTGTGTGTGTGTGTGTGTGTGTGTGTGTGTGTGTGTGTGTGTGTGTGTGTGTGTGCGAGAGAGAGAGAGAGAATATGTATGTATGTTTGTCTGAAAGTTACAGTATGTGATGAATGATCTGTACCTCTTTCTAAGACATTAGTTCTGTAAATAGAGCCATGCGAGTCTCCCCAGACTCTGACTGTATAGGCCTATGTCAGATAGCAGTACCCTGGAGATTAACAACCACTACCATGAAGTATGCACTGATTTATCCACAGCCACTACTTAATCACTTTGACAAATGGCCTGTGTGTGATAAGGGCATAATATATCGAGTTATGATGATCCTTAACTACCCTCCTGCAGAGTATCACCTACTGATGTGGTATATGGGCGAATTTGCATTTGGGTACCTGTTCATGACTGATCTATTTTTCAAACCAACACATTTGCTGTAATAATAAAGCGAAGCCTTGACAGGGTGACTTAATGGAACATTACAAGATGAATAGATGAGACAAGATGAGACAGTCAGATGTATTGAGTCACTTGAGTCACTCCCACGACATGGATCTTGAACTGAACTGAACTGGTCACCGGTTAATTATTCATGCTATGCTGTACCACTGTACCAGCAGGGACTGATAATCCCCACTTTAATGAGTATGTTTTGTATCAATTTCAACAACTAGATGTGTTCACTAGAAGTGCCTACTGGGAATTGTGAGATTGGCCTCTCTCCCTCTCCCCGTACAACATTAGTATCAACATCTTCACCCTGGCCAGAACACTTATGACTCTCAGTGGGAAATACATTTCCCTAGAGTTAATTACCTACTAAAGACTTTTCCCTCTCTGATTGCTTGAGCTGTTCCGATACCGATACTGGTATCGGTTACTCGGGCCGATACCACCCTCAAGTACTCGTACTTGGTACTCGGAAACGGCCCCGATACTTTGACCCGAGTACCACAACATCCAATTGACACTAGGCTGAACGAATGCAACGGGAGCTAGTCTGACCCAACACTGCAGCAAATGACCAAAAACAGCCAATCTACAAGCATAAATGACAACTGACAAGTGTAGATCAGAGATCCATCTGCATAATGAGAAAAAGGGGGTAAAATAAGTCGTTACGCAACAAAAAAGTACTCATATCAGTACTCGGTATCGGCGAGTACTAAAAATGAAGTACTTGTACTCGTACTCGGTCTGAAAAAAATGGTATCGGGACAACTCTAATTAGTAAGGGGAACCTTTTCTCAATTTCTTCCCAAAGCTCTGAATAGATGACCGCACTGCATTATTTCATCAGCAGTAAGCTACACTGATGGCTACTGCCTACTGGTCAGTATGGCATCGTGGAGCTCAACAATAGAGGGTATGCGCATGCATGGCAAATCGAGTGGCAAAGCGACAGGCAAAGTGAGTTTAACATAGTTTAACGTAATTTAATGCAATTAGATAGGACTTTTCGCGAAGCGGCGCCGCTGAAAAATCCGTCCCCCCCCGTCCCCCCCACCACCCTAGGGGAGGGGGGGATGGGGGGGTCTAACCACAAAAACGTGGGGTTATGGTTAGGGTTTGGGGTCGGACTACAGAGAGGTTGTTCCAGTGACTCAATGCACATACAAAACTGCGTTTTGGCACAGTTATTATTATTATGAATTACCTGGCTGTGATTCCTCCTCCTCCCATGTGTCTCAAAACGTAAAAGTTTAACCACATTATCAGCAGTGCCTCGAACAGGTCAAAACTCACTGACCATCTGATCTGTAAGTTAGCCTATCCTATATAAAATGTACAACACCTGGGATGTTTTCAGGAGAGGAGAGGGTTTGCATGTTTTAATATGTGGTTAGTGTTAAACCCATGCAACTCGAGAGGAAAGAAAACCTGGCTGCAGCTTACCTGGTGTTGACAGTTGTGCTTTCATTAGCGGCGTCGATCTCCTCCTTTCCCCATAAATCCAGGAGGTACATGATAGTTTAGGAACCAAATGGACCCTTGTGGCATGTCGCTCTCAGTTTTTTAAATTAACATTGATTTTACATTATCAATTGGAGTCCCACAGCTAGAAATGGCATTAAAATAGGGTCCGTCCGTCATTTTTCGAGCAGACGAAATGAAAGCCTGGGTATCGAGGCTATCCGTAGCCTAAGCATGTCAAACTGCGGGTCCTTGAAATTAAACGGGTTGAGAATCACTGCTAGAGCTGTATAAATTATGGGGGTCCTTCTCTTCTCTTCAAATGGGGGGGGGGGGGGGGGTCCGTGGGCTAATACGTGTTCATTCGGGGGTCCTTGACACGAAAAGGATAAAGCTTATCCATTCATCTACTGATATAGTCAATACACGTCTTACCAAAAGTGGTGCGTGACACCAAAAGTGGTGACCTATTGAATCCTGTTCCTGTATTATTAGAATCATTACAGAGTGCAAAGCACATTGGGTCACTGATGGCGGTGTAACAACTCCCAAACTTCTGAAAGTTGACACAGACACAAACATGAAACTATTGCTGAAACACTTGTTCATGCATCTACATGTAGGCTGTCTCTCCCCCATGGCTTACCTATAAAAAAAACAATTTACAACCTGTACAAAATACTGCTTATAAACCAGGATGCGAACATTTGAGAATACTTTATCATGCCTAGATCTCTACCATTATAAAATGCCATTCAAAAAACATAAATAAAACATCAGTAGGTGTTAGGGCTTTAACCAAACCCCTTGTCGATTGACTTATTCAAAAGTGAACTCAAAACAACTGTTCACATCAGCCTTTGGCGTCCTTTAGTCTGAACCAAGTGCTAAATTACAGTCACCCAGTTTATTTTCAGTTTTATCTTCCTCTGTATACAGGAGTTTGTGTGCCTTTGTGCATGTTTGTTTTTATGTGCAGCCGTTACTTGACATTCATTGCCACAGGCAGGGTTAAATATCATGCCTGTGTGGTAATGAATGGCAAACATTGTTTGGCAAAAATAGAGAAAGAAGACTCATGTGTTATTAACTTAGTAAATAGGTGAAATTTCAGTAACGTATTGGTCGTACTGAACTCTTATTTGACAGGCTAAGCTGAAAACTTAACAAAATACAAGCTCATGTCCTGGACTTTCCATTCAGAGAGGATTCTGTAGCCTACCTGATGTGTTGACACTGTGAAATGGAAAGGAGAGGTCGCACAACTCGTATATAGTCCCGATGCCAAGATAAACCTATACAGTGCATCCTCCTTGTGATAGGAAAAGAATGAAAGAAAGACAGAAAGAAATACTTTCCTTATCAACTGAGGAGAAAGGCTTTGTGTGTCACAGCTCACCTCAGAGACAGTCTCAGTTACTGTGGAACTTGGAGAAACCTCTACTTCGCTGGTTCGCTTGCAGTCACTCATCCTATTGTGGCGGAAATGTATTGTGAAGTCAGACACGGAACAAACAATCTATTACGTGAACAGCATGCACCAACTCTGCATGTTGTTGTAGTACCAGGGGGGCAGCCAGACAGATGTTTTGTGAAGCCACTAAGGAAATGAAAGTTCATATAATGGCCTGTTGTGGCGCTGTCATTGGACCCAGAAAAACCCATAGCCCCATAGAAGTCCATGTATTTGGGCCCAACTTCACCTAGACTGTATCACCTTAATAAACATGGTCATGAATACTTTCTGCTTCCAGTCACTAGTTTAAAGTCTCATTTCTAATATCATAATATTCTTTTTGGAAAATGATGGTCCCATTTATTAAAAAAATGACCATAAAGTTGCGTATGTTCTGAGGGGCGTGGCTACCGTTACAGTCTATGATCGGGATAACCCTCCCACTCGAGTCAAAATAAAAACCAACGGAGAAGAAGGGGGGAAGTCCCGCCTCGTTGTCTGGGCCAGCCAATGGCCAGCTGGGCCCAAACGGATCTAGAAAGATGGCGACTTACAGTGCAAGGAATAACAGGCTTCATTTTACGTCCATGTTAGACCCGGAGAACGCTTTGTCCATATTTTTTACAGTCTATGTGTAGTACCATAACAGCAGTTGTACTTCACATTCAGAAGTTTGCCGTTTCGGAAATATAACAGGGTTGACAGTGTAATTCCTTTGGCCCATGTAAAAGCTGTGTGAAGGTTGCACGGATGGTTTGTGCTGTGTTCATCCCTGTACAGTGTGCCTGTGATGAAATACATTTAAATACCCTGTAAAGGAAATGTAATGATTTGTTTCATTTTTTTAATGTTGTTTTCTGGCTTTTGCCTTTATTTTATGGAGGGACAGACAGTAGGCTGACAGGAAATGGGGAGAGAGATGGGGGGAAGACATGCAGTAAAGGCCGTCGAGATCAGGAGTCGAACCCGCGGCACACTGCCAGCCAAGGTGCCTGGACCACTGAGCCATAATGATTTGTTTCTAAACACAAAAAAGCAATGACTAAAAAGTATTGAGGAAAGTAATAATAATAATCTGTGAAATAATACAGTAACTATAAATGTGTACGCCTTGGGTCTCCACCAGGCCGGGTTGCCTACACAGGCGCGCCCGCAAACTTTCATATAGCCACTTGTAATTGGATCTGAAAAATCTAACTTACAGTATACATCTTGATCACATGACCCCAGAGAGAATGTGTACCATACTAACGGCAAAAACAATGTCTCGGCCACACCTTCGGCCAGGTGAAGACAATTGTATGGAGTCAGACCATAGACTGTAAAAAATATGGACAAAGCGTTCCCCGGGTCTAACATGAACGTAAAATGAAGCCTGTAATGATATGCTAATTCCTGATGTAAGTCGCCATCTTTCTAGATCCGTTTGGTACCAGCTGGCCATTGGCTGGCTCCGTTTTGTACCAGCTGGTCATTGGCTGCCCAGACAACGAGGCGGGACTTCCCCCCTTTTTCTCCGTTGGTTTTTATTTTGACTCGAGTGGGAGGAGAAGACTCTTGAGTGGGAGGGGAATCCCGATCATAGACTGTAACGGTAGCCACGCCCCTCAGAACATACGCGACTTTATGGTCATTTTTTTAATTAATGGGACCATAATTTTCCAAAAAGAATATTATGACATTAGAAATGAGACTTTAAACTAGTGACTGGAAGAAGAAAGTATTCATGACCATGTTTATTAAGGTAATACAGTCTAGGTGAAGTTGGGCCAAAATACATGGGCCTCTATGGAGCTATGGGGCTTTTTGGGTCCAGTCCAGCAGTCCAACAGGCCATTATATGAACTACCGATTTCAAATGAGGCTTCACGAAATATCTGGCTGACTGCCCCCCTGAGTCAGACCATTTAAACTGTCCAAAGACCAAGTTGTCTAGAACAGAGTTTGTCTACTAGCCTACTGTCATGTCCAAAATGATCTGCTATGAATTTCTAGTTAGTTTCTGCGAGAGTGAGGTCTAGCCAACACCAACTCGGGAGTCCTGGATCACTGCCCTCCACAATGTCCTATCCAACATCAGGTTCTTGAGCTCTGCAGTGTTGAACGTATTAATTATTAAACATATAGAGTTACACTCTAGTGTTAGGCAGCAACCTGAACATTAAGCACAGGGTGCAAGTGTGGCATTAGGTAGGCCTATATGATATCTGTAGGCCTTTCTGAGTAGAACCAATAGAACCAGCTCTCCATGGCCGGCGACTCCTGCAATCAACTAACTCAGTGGCAGCAAAATATTCACACTTTGAAAAGAGTTCATTATAATTTAGGGAGTCGAAAATGATCTATAGGCCTATACAGTACATATTCACGAGAAAAAGGTAAAGGGGAATTGTCCAAATGTCACATTAATTCTGATCGACTTCCGGTCTCATTTTCCCACTAAAGCTATACAATATATACTTTGCTTCACACAGTGTGACCATCTAAGTTGCTGATGCGCTTAATTCAGGCCACTCGCTTTCATCAGTCAGGTACCCACACCTAAAAAAATAATAACTGCTTGTAGAATACACAATATGTACACTATGTCAGTAAGTTTCTACTATCTATGTGAAAGTGAAGCAATGAATTATTTATAAAGATCCCTATTTCAAATGTAGCCAAATATATGTCAAAGAAAAGAGTCAGACCATCACCACACTAGGATATGAACACAAGCAGCCAGCCTGTATGTTGGTATGCTTCACCACTGAACACCACATTGATTTTGTTCAGCTTGTTTCACAAACTGCAAACAGAGTAATTTACTATTGATTGATAAAGATTGGATGGGGATGCCAAGTAGTTATTAGACTCTATTGTTTTACTTCAACATCAGACTGCATAATCTGAGTCCCAACGGGTCCCAATTCCCAAAAGTGTAGAAACCCTGTGCTAAATTGTTCAGTCATACTCTACTATTGTATCGTACTACTGCAGTGTACCAGGGTATTGTGTTCTCTCTATATAGAAATGGGAGTTGGGGGGGACTATAGAACAGAATACATCACAACCTGTCAAACATGACAGAAGAGTCAGGACGGGGTTCATAGTCTACTCTGAATAGAGAAAAAATGATTTTTTCCAGAAATGATTTATACAAAGTCAGCTACCTTGACTGGCACATTCTGGTTGCCAAAGGAAAAACTCGAGGGCGGACGAGGAGCGACAGCCCCCCCCCCCCCCCCCCCCCCCCGCTATTCATTTCAATGGAAGTTGCTCAGTGGCGTTTTGAAGGACCCGGAAGACTGACAAAGTCTGCCGGGAGCGTCGATATAATTGGTTGGCTCCTATGAGAGTACGCCTCGCACTGTGTAACGCCTTGTGAACTGATAGATTAGCTATCTTTGTTGATTTTGAAATAGGACTTTCATTTATTAACTATACGGTAAACGCCTCAGTATGCAGTTCAGTTCAATTCTTGGAGATGATAGCGCTTCCATTCTGCACGCGACTGCTGCGTGCGTGCGCCTCTGCGCGTGTGCGTGCAACCTATTATGCATCTGTGTTGTCCAAATGTTTTCATCATAAACTACAGTTTCCATGTGATTATACTGTAATGAGGCTGTGGGTTCAGCACGAGTGCATTTCTCTTCGCCATGTTGTATTTATCAGTGAGATTGTGTGCAGGCCGTCACCAGCATGCTGCCACACTTCTCCTCCCTAAACCATCATCATCTGTTGCTTTGTGACACAATTTCCATTACCTGTGTCATCCGTTACGCCTGAGAGAGAGAGAGAGAGAGAGAGAGAGAGAGAGAAAATAATCATGCCAGCTGACAAGGTGGGGGGGTAAACCAGCTGACAAATGGATGCCATGAGGAGCAGTGACATCATATCATCATAGACCCCGGGACACTAATGACCGGGGGCCATGCATCTCCTCAGCCTCCTCTTGCCACATCTGTTCAGCAGTGGCAGCTCTCACTCTCTCTCTCCATTCTACTTTACTCTGCTTGTCATTTGGCTTTCTGGGCACAGTTGGTATACTATACGGGGTACATAGCATACGCAAAAGTGCTTTTTCTCAGTCTTTGTGCTGCTTTCTGAAATGACAGCCGCACCCCAGAGATGCTGTTCAGAGGACTGCCTGTCCTCTCTACCTTACGTGGCGGCCTCTGCGCTTTGGGTCTGTGCTTAATTTTTGAAGAGTTATTTTTAAGTTGTCCCGCTTTACAGCCAGACAGCAAGATGTTAGTGACGGGAGACTCATCACAACGCACTACTTGAGCCAGATTTACTGAGGATGTTGTGATTATTATGTGGGGAAAAGTGGATAATAATAATAAAACGCTCATACACCGTAGGGCTACGATGATAAAGTGCTTTTATTGCACCTCAACAAAAAAAAACCTATTACAGCTCTCAGGACCTGGGGCAGCCGGACAGGGCATTCCAGAATCTGGGAGCTTCAGTATACAGACTGAAAGGCTCCGTTACCTTTGGTTATATTGGTACGAGGGATGACTAATAGACCCTGGTCAAATAACCTCACGGTCCTGCCAGGCACATATACCGCTTTAGCAGGTCAGTTATCTGCTGGCGCTTGACCATGCACTCTATATGCGAGCACCAGGAATTTAAGGGAGGAGGGACTGTGAGCTGCCTACGAAATAAAGATGGCAAAAATATATGCAGACATGGTTCCAGAGTGCAGGGAAAGTGGATGGAGTGCGAGGACGTATACCGCCGGTGGAGGGGGGGGGGGGGGCTAGTGGATTTGTTGGCAGCTCTACGTCACGCCTGCTCAAGGACGTGAGGCTACGGGGAGCCAGACTGAGCAAAGCCATTAAAGTACTCTCAGCAGAGAAAGAAAGCCACTGGCTTTAGCTGAGACGACGAGACAAGACTTGGGGGGGGACATCAAAATAAGTTGCACTGCGGGGGCTGTCAGGGAGACGTCACTGTTCACTGCCCTGTCACCAGGAGATGTTCTGGATTAAGGGGCGAATCATCCATGAATGGTGGACCCCAGCTGAAGACCTTTGGCAGCAAAACTTCCTTTTTGGTATGCCAGTCAGGCTTAGGCCTGGCTGGCTCTTCCCTGAGCCAGCCAGGGAAGTGCCATGCACAGAGGTGGACAGTAACTGAGTAAATGCTCCATTTAAATCCATTAAATGGAAGATTTTCAAAGCTCTGTATCTGTAAAGCAGCAGGGAGCCAATAGAAGTACATAATGTTACACCTTCGGCTGGACCTGGTTAACAGTCTGGCAGCAGCATTTTGGACGAATTGGAGGTGGACGATTTACTGAGGCAGGTGAAAGGTGAATTGCAATAGTACAAAACGTATACATAAAGGTCATCAAGGTTCCTATGTTTAACTAATACGGGTCTATGAAGCTGAGTATTAAAGAATTCACACACTTAATAGCTTTAAATCTAACCTGCTGAGGCTAACTATGTACTTTTCCATTCCCGTTTCCTGTCTGAAAAGGAAGTTGCCCTCATGTGCCATTATACAGCAGTACTCTAGGGGGTGCCAAACGACACACAAACTTATATTTAAACCTGTACCATTAGACAGAAATACTGTTGCAGTGACAAATAACATGAAAGGATAGCTGGCCCGTGGGCAGAACACATACGGTAGGCCTACAGCACAAAGGGCCAGTGCACAACTTTGTGTAATGTTGTTTCAATTGTAAAACAAACAACAACAAAGCAGATAAGGGGTGGCTGATCAAACATATCAGGCAGTCTACACTCAATCTGACCATCATCAGGGATAAAACATGACCCCCCCCCCCATCCCCCAGCATATCGAACCCTCTAGGTAGCTATTCCACTCTTTTGAAAACATTTGGACCCCTGACTTTGTTTTGAAAACAGAGTTGAATGTAAGTACTTGGGGCAGAGCCTCTGGTTTTGGAATGCAGAATTGCGTACAGTATCAATAGTGTGGTTCTCTCACAGAAGCCTATACCAGAAACATTTTTGATACATTTCGACAAATTTGCTTGTTGCCAACTTGCCAGGCTTAATGTGGTTAACATAATGGTACATTGTTAATGAAATAATAATCAAATATATCAGATGAATGAATGAATGAACTCTGTACATTTATTGATAGACAGTACATTGTACTGTCTATCAATAAATATAATATATTTATTTATGTAGTATGTAGTATATATCTATAACACAAACAAATGATATATTTATACAGTCAACACCAACATGCATACAGTATATGAAGGAATGTAGCCAGTATACGTACAACAGTAACAAAACAGTGACAGTTACGAAAATGTATACAGTATATGGCCTCGGACGGTTGGCTCAGTCCGTCTGGGCACCTGGGCTGCCGGGCCGGCTTGACTGCTTGCCGAGGGTTCGACTCCCGAGCCCGGAGGCCTTTGCCATATGAATGAATGACTATACAGATGAGACTGAGAATCGTGCTGTGTGAGATAGTGAGGGGATATAGAGCAGCAAAGAAACACATCATCTGGTTTGGATGGATCGATGGAGAGGGGTCGAACGGAGCGTTAGAATGCTCTCCTCCATGCAATGATCCCTGTAGCCAATGTTGACAATGATGTAAGTTAGTGAGACATTTATTCAGGACCACGCCGAAAAACCTGTGTCTACCTTTCACAATCGCACCATATTGATTCAATGACAGCTTTGTCTTTATTGTCAAACACACTCCTCTTCAAAATAAAATATTGAGCTGGCCTCGCACTTGGCAGTTGCGCACGCGCGCGTGTGTAACTGCGTGTGTGTGTGTGTGTGTGTGTGTGTGTGTGTGTGTGTGTGTGGGACAGGTGCTATCAAGTCCATCTCCAGTGGCCACTTTGAGAGCAGAAATTAATAGTGAGGCGTAGGAGCCTTCTGCCATCGCTGTTCCCTACTGTCACTGAGCACAGCTCAAAATCCACACACACGTCACATTAGGCTATCAAGTCACAGTGGCCGGTGTGCCCAGTCAATCACTATAATGCACACTAATAGTGCGTGCTTGCACACGTGCACACACACATGCACGCGTACATGCACGCGTACACGCACGCACGCACTCGCGCGCGCGCACGCACGCACAGAACTGAGGCGCTGAGACAATTATTATTTTTTTCTGCCAAGGACACCCATCTGAAAATGTTTTGTGCCAGGCAGGGATCCCAGAAGAGAAGATGTGTGTTTAAAAAAAAAGCTAAATTGTTAAAGACACATTAGATATTTTTCAGAAATAGATGTACAAGAACACAGCATGGCACGAAGTGATGAGCTGTGAGATTTTGAGAACCACTGTTCCAAATCCTAAGAGTTTCCTGAATTTTTTTCCTGTATGTTGATCTACAGTAGGCCTATAGCTGTATATAATTATTGTATATTTCAGAAGTTCGCATTCGCTTTGCTATAACTCAGTATGCATAGTAACAGTCATATTTTAGAGAATTATGATGAATATATCATCATAACTAATCTTGCAGTAAAATATCATGTAATAATCCCACTATCTTGAACACAGGTTTTATATTTCAACATATACTGTACAGTATAGTGCAGGCATTATAGCTTGTCACAAAGGCGTCCTGTGGCACTGAGTGAGTTAATAGTTTTTCATTGTGTAAAGTCACCTTGCTCCTAAAAGACTCTTTGTTGTGTAAAGTATGAACAGCTATAGAGCTGCGTGTCTTTCTGAAGCATAGAGCATAAAATGCCTGAAGGGACAATGAGATGTACAGCATGTATCTTCTTAGAGGAGTTCCATAGTATAAAGGTGACTTTGGTTTGCGTGGCGGTCCTCATATACCATCAGTTTACGTCGATAGAGGACTTCAGAGAATATGTCTGTCAGACAAAACAAAACCAAGATTAGCAGTGGGTTAAATTCAAGTATCTTTTTGCCTTGTTTTGTGGAATTGCAATGGTTATTTGTTCCACTTTTCTTTCTCTTTCCGGCTTTCTTTACAGTTCTCTTTTCTTCAAGGGCACACAGCGAGCATCAGAGCATCAGGCAACACAGAATCTCATCATCTATGACACATCCTATCTCTCCGTCTCTCTCCAACACCCTTTACTCACTATAAATACATAGTATAGGTACACTTAGCTTCTCAGGGAGATCAAAGGTCACGGTCACCACGGGCCCACCATGCAGTTACCCTCCTCTCCAACTACTGTACAGCACCCCAGTCTCAAGGAGTCAGTGGTGTGTAAAGTAACTAAGTATATGTACTGAAATACCATACTTTAGTAAACTTTTGAAGTATTTTTTACTTTACTGATCAAGTTCTTCTTATTTTCAATACTTTTACTTCTACTCCACTGCATCTCAGATCCATATATTGTACTTTTTCTCCACTACATTTATTAGAAAACTTAAGTTACTAGTTACATTGCAGATTGATGCCAATACCTTTGTAGCCTACTTTTACTCAAGTAAAGTTTGAATACTGGACTTTTACGTAATATTTCTACATGATACTTTATAATTAAAAATTAAACACCCGTGTGAAGTACGTGGTGCAACTTCATGTGGGGGTTCCCGGGGGGTCCCCGGAACTTCCAGACCCACGGGAACGCGCCCAGGATGCCGGCCCGGTTCCGGCGAGCCGCCCCGCGTCCAAAACGGTTGAGAAATGACAGAGTTACCGTGTGGGGGTCCCCTACTACACGGTAACTTTTTTCACGGTAAAAAAAAAAAGATGACTTTTTCCACCACTGCTCACAGCCCCTCGCTGGTGATTTTGTCTGCAGGACGTGCTGACTCCTCCCCTTGCCCAGGGGTGTATTCAGCTACCGGTACATTGTTTTGTGTTGAGATTGCTGTGCTTAGTACCCCCAGGGTATTTCTTTTGTATTGCAGAGATAGGGAATAATATGCCATTTATTTTCAACTGCCCTTGTGAATGTGGGGAAACTTTGTTTATTTATGTTGTTCCTTGAGGGCAAGGAACTTGTAGTGTAGTGTAATTGCAACCCGGTAGTGTGGTTGTGTGTCAGCTTGCCTCTAATTTGTCTGCTCTCCGGGATGCTTGCAGGTTAGTGTAGCATCCGGCACCATGATTGGTGGAGTGGAGGTAGACTAGTGTAGTTCTTTCCTGTGCATGTCGAGGCTATAGTAAGGAGTATGTTTCAGCCAAAGTCTGGTTAGGTGCCTGTGAGCATGTTTGGAGCAGCACCAGGAATACAGCCTGTCAATTGCTGACTGAGAATAATGCCTCTGTATATCATTTATCACCTCGCTACAAACAGACGATTAGGATACTACTGTCCGAGTGGGGCTGCAGGCCAGTGGCACATGGCCGAGAAGGATACAGGCGTGAAGTGAATGAATGGACTAGCTTCTGGCATTTACATATGAATTATAGGTCATATGGAATTCCCCCATGAGCAAGCACTTGGTGATGGTGCTAGAACTCCCCATTAACAGGAAGACACCTCAAACTGAACCTGCCTCAAGGTGGGTGGCCATCTGCCCTGATCGAGAGAGAGAGAGAGAGAGAGAGAGAGAGAGAGAGAGAGAGAGAGAGAGAGAGAGAGAGAGAGAGAGAGAGAGAGAGAGAGAGAGAGAGACTGACTGGATAGATAGAGATGCACATCAACGAAAAGAATAATGTGCACGGAACTGGGGTGCTTATGAACTGTCTATATTTCACAATCCCATTAGCAGTAACAGAGTGGTTTAAGGGAAGAGATTTCCCAGGGCGAGATCGAACACAGAGGATGTCAATAGTTGGCATCCACACTGGTGAGGAAAAACAAATAAATTTTCTTCAACCGATGTTTGTGGGGTTTGTGGTCTGGAACAAAGGGACTGAATGGGATTCTTGCATTAATGACTTTCTCTGTCTCTGCATGGGTGACGCAGAAGGGAGGCCCCCAACAGCAACAGTATCAGAAACCTTTTGGCATGCATGTTTACAAGAATGCTGCAGTGAAAGTTAATTTGCTTGGATGCATGCGTCCGTGGAATATGTGTAAAAAGAAACGTTATTGATGTTGTTTACTTAAGTTTTTATTCTTTTACCATGCACTTTCATCCTGGTATCCATATTTTAATATTTTGGGCATGTTGTATGTTTACGTATAGGCTATGCATTTATTGTGGTCAATAGTGTCAGTTGTCACCACTGGCCCATTGTGTGTGTTGTTGTGTGTGCACGTGTCCATGCTGCTCTCTACGGTGTACATTGTGTGTGTTGTTGTGTGTGCACTGTGCACGTGTCCATGCTGCTCTCTACGGTGTACATTGTGTGTGTTGTTGTGTGTGCACTGTGCACGTGTCCATGCTGCTCTCTACTGTGTATAATGTAACCTGCCTAATACTCAACTCCCAGTTTTACAACATCGTACATTAGGCCCATTAAAGCGTCATTACTGGCTGGTAGATGCATTCAGCCATGTAATGATCATAAAGGTGTCGGCACAGACCCTGAAGAAAGCACACATACACATGCACACACGCACCCACCTGCACACACCATTTATCAGCTACACCAGTTTTAATGGGTCACTGTCAGCCGTAATACTCCTTTTGATGATCTTTGTATTCATTATTATAAAAGGTTACAATGTTACACTACAAGGTTACATTACAAGGTTAAATGTTTTATGATATGAACGTATTATTCATTATATTAGCCCATCTAGTAGCTAAAGCTGTGTCCAAGTAAGAATCCGGATAAAGATCCAGATATGTATCTGATTCTATATGTCTAAATATTCTTCCAGTACTTGCAATAAACAGTGGGAGTAAATTAGCAGTGTGCTGACTTTATTGTTTACTGGTAATGCATTAAATGAGTAATAAATCTGTTGAAATATAAATGTTATTATTTTACAATAAAGCAATTAGTCTATATTAGTGTCAGGTGGTGGTATATGCATGGAGATATGAAATGTAATGTTAACCCAAGATAGTTATTGCCCTACTCATAGGAGATTGGTCAGTTGGATGATACTGTACAATCAGAGTGTGTATAATTACCTGTTAACCAAGCTGATCTACAAGCTCACAACGTGCTGCAACGCGAGCGTGGTTAGATTGTAGATCTGCTATTTCTGGCAAAGATTTGGTGTAGAAGGAAACCAGAACAGACCAAGTACAGAGCCAACTCAGGTGTGTTTTACTACTGTAAGTATAGGGCATATATAGTGGGCGTGGTTTTCCTGGGGCCGTTTCACGAAACTTGGATTAGAGATTAAACCGGGATTTAACAGATATCCTGGCTTAATATATCCTGGATCAGCGATTAACGGGTTTCATGAAAGCTGGTTACTCTTGCCAGATTAAGTTTGCCAGTTAACCTGGATATGTTGAGGCTGAACGCAATGCCACACTAGTTACCATGGAAACTGCTCCGGACCAGGCTAACAGCCAGGTTTAACCTAATCCTGATGTCTTTACTGTTCATTAAGCAGTCAATCTGATCACAAACCAAAGATTTTTGCCACTTATTCAATTATTATGGGTTTATGTTGCCTTATTTTTAAACATCATATAGGTACACTTTGCCATTAAAGGGCTAATTTATACAAAATAAAATAACCAAAATATATACAGTAGGTTGCTTTCATGAAACCGAAACAAGCCTCAACATATCCAGGTTTACTGGCTAAATCAATCTGGCAAGATTACCCGGCTTTCATGAAACTGATCCAAGATATATTAAACCAGGTGTTAAATCCCTAATCCAAGTTAGATATATACAGGTTTTAGTGGATCCATCCATGATTTGTCACTGGGCCCATATGTCTAGCTGGTCTCAGATATCTTACTGGTCCCAGGTATGTCACTGGTCCCAGTGCTCCCAGGTCTGTCACTGGATCCAGATATGTCACTGCAGGTGCATACATGGCAGCCTGTCTGTTTTCCGCCTCTGGCCTCGAGGCAGTAGAACACAAACAGATTTGACAAGGTTATCTGCCCTCGTCCCCCATTCTTTTTATGGAAATGAATTCCTCACCCGCAGGCACTTCTTAATCTATTTTGGGCGGGAACCCATTTTGGTGTTGGCACTATGTTATGCTTTAGCTATTGAAAAATAGCAGATCTACAAGCTCGTAGCACGCCACCAAGTGGCACGCTACGAGCTTGTAGGTCTGCTATTTTTTTAAACTGTCAGGATTTAGAAGACATTTTTAGAATCTGATCTCAGGTCAAAATGCGTTAAAGAACAACCATTCTTCTGTGCGTTAGAATCTGATCTCAGGTCAGAATGGGTTAATGCGTTTTGGGACCAAACAGATGAAAAACAGAATATCAATTTTCCATCCGTCACCCAGAGCTCAGTTGTTCGCATGGAAGGCCACGACGAGCCGCATCATTTAAATGCATGTACGCCATCACATGGGATTAAGTTTATAAGCATAGGCCTGAACAAGCATAGTGTTGAATAATGTGTCTGTCAGCGTCCATGACCACAAGTACACCACTGCCTGAAGCTGAAGGAACGAGGAAAACGATCCGCAAGACGAGCATCAATAGAGTACCGAAGTCCTGAGTCCTTGCTTGCGGAAGTAATTTCTCTATGGAGAATAACATTGGGTCTTCTCATAAAAGAATTGTGGTACAAAGATAAAACAAAGTTTCTCTTTCATTCACTTAAGTTAAATTCAGGTCACTTCAGTTGAGTTTTGGTTCTGCTTGATTCAATTAAGCATTGTATTTAATTAATTTTCTGACTGTCAAGATAAATCTTTCATATGGCTTCTGGCTGATAGAAAGGTGTCGGATGTGCTTCGAGTAATACTTAATTTAAACCAGCCACCTGATTGATACCCAGCAGCACTCCTGTAAGCTACATGTCAGGAATTTTAAGCCTGACCCAAATGCAGAACAGAGTAGATGAATTCCAGGGGACAAACCAGACTCTACTTCTCCTGTTGAACACAAATACAGATACAGGCAGCGTAAAATAATACTTCACAGGATTTATTATAGGCTTACATCAACAGGCTGGCATTTACAGACCATCGGACAAACAATAAAGGAACAGGCAGGTATAGGCTACTGGAGACAAATCACACGACAAGGCACAGCTGGCAAGTGGACTAAAATTACAAGTAACAAGATGACAATACGTCACATTGTGACATGCTGTGAGCTTATAGATTTGATACTTTTGAAACTGCTGGAACTACTGTATAACCCATAGCACCCCGCTTTGCGACAAGATCAAAGCGGGTTGCGACTCTCTCCCTCTATGGGTGTGGCACAAGCACTCTCAAATAATGTGGGGTTTACTATTTCATTTTGGGTTCTCAGTCCTGCCTCCCCGCCTTTATATTGCAAACATGACCCTTCCAGAGGCCACGGTGTAAGTTTGTCCGGTGTCTTAGATCGAGGCTGTGTTTGAGCAGCGTGGCAGTTCAGTAAATGTGAGCGGCACTCCTGTGCTCCCCTGAGGCGAAAAGAACAAGCAAATGGAATGGAGACAGAGAGGGCATGCTGCCTAGAGTAGTATAGGTACACAAACAAAACCACACACACACACACACACACAGACACACACACACACGCACACACACACACACACGCACGCACGCACGCACGCGCACACACAGTATTGTATGCACTTTGCACTACACCGGTGGGCTGAAAGGATATTGCAAGTGGGCAATCCTCTGGTACTCCTGAAGCTGAATTCACTCCAGCATCAGACTTTCCCAGTAGCCGTGGGGGAGGGAAGCAAAGCATCATCATGTGTTCATGCCAGACTCAAAGGCAAAGATATATTTTTAGACTCATTTCATTCATGTATTTTTGGTCACTGGGACAAATGCATTCATTCGCATGTTCACATAATTATTTGCGCAAATTTCGTAAATGCTGTCAACACTGTACTCATACTGTACACACTAGAATTACTACGGAAAAAGATTCACGCGGATTTAGCAACTACTTTGTCGATGTCTTGACTAAAATGAATAGATTGGCTTACAGTTTAGCTACAGTGGAGTGTGTTTTTCTCCTCCCACCTGTCCTAACTTGGAAAGGCTTGCCGTTCCGATTAAATTCATAGAGGACGTCATTTACTGTTCTGAACACCAGGCGCTCCTTAATTTCCATCTCTCGAGCCACTGAAGCATTATGTGCAGTTTTAATACCTGGATGTCCCTCCAACGCGCTGTGGAGATCCAGAGATGTTACAGAGGAGTTCCAGAGATGTCTGTAACTGTTACCCCCGCAACCCGACTCAGCTACAGTATTTTACTTATTTGCAAAGTATTTACACCCACAATGACAAGAATATTTCAACAATAATAATTTAATTCCAAAGCCAATTTCTTGTATCCAATACATGAAATGAATGCAAATTGGGCATGAGCGTGAGCAAACAGATGCCGACAACCAAGATGAATTACTCATCTGCACTTGAAATGGTCATAATTGTTCCCATTCAACAATTGTGTCTGCACTATATGTAAATGCTTATAATTGTTCCCATTCAGTCGGTTGTTTAGAGACTCACCATAGCCTCATTCCTTCTGACTGATCTGGGTTGTGAGGGTTGTACTGTATTTGCATGGTGCAACGAGAACAGAATCTGTTCTCGTTGCACCATGCAAATACAGTACAACCAGTGACCAGTGCCAACAAAACATGCCTCATGTCGCCTTTTCCATTTTTCAGATTTTTACAGATTATTAAAGTACAGAATGTAAGCTTTCATATGATGTATCATTCAATGAAATTGGACAATAATTGAAGGAGATATAACCATTTTAAAATGACTGGGGCCTTTCACCCAAAGCTGAGAAAAGCCCTTTTCAATATTCACAACATTTTATCACCTTAGAGCTGGACAGAAGTGGGTGTGACAATGGGAGGGACAAGAGACAATAGGACGTTTTAGCTGTCAACAGTGCAACACTAGAAACACTGACATGTTTAAGCCAGTAGAACAAACAATGCAATTTGTAAGGTGCCCCAATAAACCCTTTTGAAAGTACTAAGTATTAAATACTAAGTATAAGTATTCAAGTATTAAATATTAAGTTAAGTGTTCAATTTAACTTATACACTACCTGGTTGTAAATAGCTGCAGTACACCATTTTATGCAGGTCTACTTTAAGCAATCAAAGTCAGACAATTGACCCAGTATTTTAAATAAATAAAATCGACGCATCAGGCTATGATGTTGTGCGCTTGTAGATTTGCTATTTTAATAAACAGATCTGTCCACATGCAGTCACAATGCCTGGTTTCATTTATAGTAATTCCTGTGCATTCGATGGGTGGATTCATACTACATCGGGTGTCTATTTAGTGTGCAAGGCTTACATCCGGTCTAAAGCCCACCCACTGTATGCCCTGATTTATATACACAATACATACACGATCCGTATCCTCCCCTCACCGGATGTTGAATTAACAGTACTAACGGCCGTATTTGAAAAGACGTAGCTCTTTGCTGGGTGCGCGAGGAAAAAAATTAAGCGATTTTCCTTTTCAATTGATACCGTTTCTTAGAGACGGCCTACACAAACGTTCTATATACCAAATGAAAGCCTGCATTTCATAGTTTACATAGTATATAACCTTTTTTTAAATGAGCAAGAAATGAGCGAGTTGTGATTAAAAGAAAAGACGTGTGATCTCTTTGCTCTTTAACACACGACACAAACGGCTAACTAGGCTAGCTAGCTTCTAGCCTGTTGTTTGTTGGTGAAAGACTCCAAGCTGGGAAGTGTATTTCAGCGAGTAGCTATACGTGGTTTTGTTTATTTTCTGTAAAGTCTAACCCAAATGCCCAGAATACTTCTGTGTTTACAAACACAAGCACGCTAATGGGCGGTGATCAGAGCGTGAAACCTGAGGACAAAGAGATTACAGGACCAATCGTAACCAACATGCAAATCTCGGAACTGCGCTCTTCTGCCTCCAGAAACTTGTTAAAAAACAAGCCCACTTTGACGTATAAATGTATACATTTCATTTGCCCAAATGAACAATCTGTTTGAATGAAAACCTTCTTCAACATTCAAACTGTATTAATATGAAAAAAAAAGAAAATCACATAAAAAAAAAAAACGAGTTTATTTATTGATTTAAGGCATGTTCATTCTGGCGACATGAGGCATATTCTGCTGGCACTGGTCACAGATATACTATTTGGAAGATGAAAGCGCTCTATTCACCACAGAGTCTTTTTGTATTCATGTTCATCGTCATCTTGTAAACATTTCTTTCTCCTGTGACTTTGTTATGAATACTGAATACAAAGGTGCATATTATTAAAGCGAGGAGACTTCTGGGAGACGTCTTTCTCATTTTTGTGGCATTCTGCCATAATTAAAACGGATAAACAGAACAAAGTCCCTGTTGTTCCAGTTGAATTTCCAATGTGTAAGTAGCCTTGCCGAGCCATGAGGCCATAGGGCAGGAGCCTATCAACTGTTTCTGTAGCGTGAGGCAGCTTGACATGATGCTAGTATGTCGCAGGGACTTACCCCCAATCCAACCCTTTGTGCTGAGTGTCAAGCAGGGAGGCACTGGGTCCCATTTTTAGAGTCTTTGGTATGACCCAGTCGGGGATCGAACCCCGACCTCCCAGTCTCAGGGCGGACACTCTAACCACAAGGCCACTAGCCTGGGGTCCACCTATGCTTTCTATGGCATAGGCAGCTCCCGGCCAGATCCGCCGGGAGAATCTAGACACAGCTGCGCGACATGAGACTGATTAATTAGAGCGACAGAGAGAGAGAGGAGTGTGTGTGTGTACATGTGTGCGTGTGTGCGTCAATTGAACCAAGATGCAGACAATCCGAAATCAGCAGAGAGTGATCGACGTTTGCGCTACTCTATGCCGAATTGAAGTGGACTTTTCCTCCCTGGAAATAAAAACGTCTGGGTTTCCGAGGCTACAAGGCCACTGAGCTGGTGGACCATGACTGGTCATTGAATGAGAATCACCATGGAATGCCTAAAAAACAGATCAACCATGGTGCCCAAGACCCAGCCTTCCAGCCTTCCACCTGTCAGTCCTGCAGGAATTCCTGTCTCCCCTGCGGGGATGGAACTAATTTAGCAATCCCTCCTCTCCTAGGAGCTGTAAATGACGCACACTGCAGTGTATTTCCTTACCTGTGCTGCCAATAAGTCATCCTGTGAATGAAGCATCGTGCCAAACGAATAGGATTACATAACGTAAACAACAAACGCTGAATCACCCCAGACTGATTTTGCTCACACCCGCTGAATGGGCATAGCAAGCTAAGTGTGACACTGAATGACACGTACACAGATAGACAAAATGCAATAATACTGTACTGTAATTATTAAAAGCTTTAAATGTACTTACTCCTCTGTATTTATTATGCATTACATTGAGGGACTAATACAGATCTGCCTGCACCAGATCCACCATAGCAGCTTAAAGTGGCAACTGTAAAACTTGCAATGTGCAAGCTTTTGTTCACTAGTTCTTTCTGTGAAATGATCAAAGATTCAAAGTCCTGGAACTTGCTACCCAATCACTTGAAATTTGTTGCAAACTTTACCACTTTTAAGAGACTGGATAATTCAGCAGATAGTTTTCTGTAGCTGCAGCATTTAAAAAATGTGCGCTTTAACCTTTTTACCTTATGTTTTTATTGTATCTGGATGTAGACCTTATTTTATCCCCACTGTGTATATCTTTTTACAAAAGCCCAATTCTATGGATGGGTTATGCAAAAAAGCATATTTGCTTTGTATAAACCTTAGCTTAATAATAGAAGATGGCAATATACAAATTATGCTCTTTGGTAGCTTGTGTAAAGAGACTTATACTTCCGTGCCTTCTTACCTCATTAGATCAACAAAGATCTTACCAGAAGGATGAATGCTCTATCTAGTATTAGTATATCTTCTGTATGTTTAGTTGCTTTTCATGAGAGAGAGAGAGAGAGAGAGAGAGAGAGAGAGAGACCTAGAGAGAGAGAGAGACCTAGAGAGAGAGAGACCTAGAGAGAGAGAGACCGAGAGAGAGAGAACTTAACAGATGTTCTGGTTATATTATAGACTAAATGTTTGATACATCATCTCTGAGACCGGGTTAAGGCTTCCTAATGCCTGTTGGAGAGTGCTGCCTGTCCACAGTGGACAGCTGCAGGACAGTGCCATCTACAGTCAACATAAAGCTCACCAAAAACAACAAACATCCTCCCAACAGAGAGATCTGGGTATTGATTTCACACTGATCAGTGTATCTATTATCTCTGTGATCCCTGCATGCACGCACGCACGGCGCACGCGCACACACATGCACACTGCACTCTCTTTCTCTCTCTCTCACACACGACACACGCGCGCGCACAAGACACGACATTAAAGATAACTACTAATGACAACTCACAAGCAATAATGTTTTATATGTATAGGCTACTGTATGCACCAATCTTTGTTGGTCACCCTGCACACTCATGCCTCCCACAGTGCAGTTAAACTTGTCATCTATCCCTCTGGCCTTCTCTTTATCTACAGATAGCCATCCGTCACTCCATCGCTCTGCTCGTCAAAGTGTCACTCTCCCATTGACATCGCTGGACATAAGTCACAGTGAACAGCAGGCAGCAGATATCATCTACCTCACTCACACGCACGCATGCACGCACGCACATACAGAAAGAGAGAGAGACATGTTTGAAGACGTATATATTTCCTTGAGCTGAAGATAGCCATAAACTAAATGGGACTAAAGTGGTGTCCTTTGTAGGAGCATAAAGTTACCCTGGGCATTGTTGTGGCAGCAATGGCCCCTGAAACCCTATCGCAACTTGAAAAGAATCTCTTCCAGGAACACACCTGATACCTGCTGATCGGCGTGCTGAGAATGCACTGTTTGAGGATAACTTCTACTGCCGGAGGACATCTTGTATCGCTTATCACAGCCAATGGAGTCGCTATTATTCCGATTCCACTTTGTTTCCTGGCCTTTATTCTTGGGGCCTTGGCTTCTTTTGCCGCCTTTCTTCTCTCTCATAGCTTAACATCTCTCTTTTTGAGCCACAGGCCCAAAAGCTAAGTTAAGGATTAACCTGTGATGTCATGCCGTACTTTTTATTTGTCTTTTCTCTATTCACTTGGTCATTGAGGTCCACAGAATGAGAGAGCTGCTCTGGTCATTAAGGTCCACAGAATGAGAGAGCTGCTCTGCTGAAAACATTGCGAAAAACAGTTATGGCCATTTTTTTACACCACACCATAGACAACCAAGTTTCTCGTAATTTCATCATGCTTAGCATGTGACAATTGTGACATGTCAAACTAGGGGGTTTTCATGATTCTGAATCCATTCCAAGCATTTGTTTTGCACGAAAAACACACCTTGGCCTAAAAACGGCCATAGCCGTCATCACAAATGTGATGAGGTCAGCTCAAATGTGATGAGGTCAACATTTGGGCACATTTTGGAAAGTGGCTATGGCCGAATTTAGGCCAAGGAGTGTTTTTCGTGCAAAACTAATGCTCGGAATGGATTCAAAATGATGAAAACCCCCTAGTTTGACATGTCACGATGTATCAAATGGACATTTTATTTTGTTGTTTCAGACGGTTTCAAGCTTTGAAGTTTCTGAACCAATCAGAGCGTCGCATCCCTTCAGGCGATGGGACGGTAGCTAGGGACGGTAGCTATGCTACGCAGGACAGCATGGAGTGTGTTTGTTTACAAGTCAGATGGTCGGCCAGCTGTACCAGTTTACTGTTATGTGGCTTATTTCTACCCTATAATGTTTTCAGATACATATTTTAACGTGATGATTAAGTTGAAACCGAGTAATACACTTTCTGGATGTGATCTTGAATGGGAATAAAAACGGAGGATTTCTGTAATCAGTAGCAGCTGTGCTGAACGGATGCGCACATAATGGGGAATTAAACGGGTGAGCTTCATTTTTATTGGCTTTTATCGATGTGGGCCTCGACACGTCATCACTAGGGATGCACCGATCCGGCTTTTTGGCATTCGATACCGATTTCGATACATGGGGGTCCAGTATCTGCCGATACAGAGTACCGATCCGATACCCCCCACAAAGAAACGTAATAACCTATTAAGCTGTATGCCTCACTGTGTGGAGTCTGGAATCATTATTTTGTGTAAGGCAACATCAAGGCTTGACTTAAACATTACTTTCCCAACTTTGTAAAACAAAATGTAACAAACACAGATATAAATGCACTGAATTATTTATTAAATAACTGTGCAACAATTAGACCAGGTTAATGTGTGCGCAGGCTAGCCTGGCTGCATTCCACATGTTATACTGTCAATACTACACTGCTGTGTCACAGAGGAGGTAGAGTTGTTTTCATACTGTAATTACACATAATTATCGGATCGGATCGGATAATGGATCGGCCACCGATCCGATACCCGATCTAGAATTTTAGCCTGGATCGGCGCCGATCTCCGATACGAGTATCGGATCGGTGCATCCCTAGTCATCACGCAGTACGTTTTCGTTTTCAGGAAGTAATACAAATTTGATTTATGGACTTTTGATATAAAAATACATAAAAATTAGAATTTGTCCATTTTTTTGGCATCCATTGTTAGGTATGCCCATATGATGACCATGGATATGGTCTAAAAGTGTGAAAAACGTATTTTTCATTTCACTACGCCTTTAAAGCATGATGAAATTTGGGAAATGTTGCCTTATATTGGTTGTCTATGGTGTGGTATACAAAAATGGCCATAACCTTTATCCGCAATGTTTCCAGCAGAGCAGACATCTCATTCTGTGGTCCTTAATGACCAAATTAATAGAAAAAACACGAATAATAAGTACAGCATGACATCACAGGTCCTCTCCAATTTTGGGCCTGTGGCTCCCCGGCTATTTACTTTCTTTCATAGATAGGATCGTAGATCAAAGGAGTTTTTTTATTTTAAGTTTACACTCATGTTTATCCTCATGTTTCTGCAATATGAAAGTTTTGGATGGGCAGCGGTGGCCGAACGGTTTGCGGAGCGGTCTTGATACCGGAAGGTCGCTAGTTCGTATCCCCGGACTGGCACGTTAAAATTACCACCACTGAAGTGCCCTTGAGCAAGGCATTGAACCCCTACCATGAAATGTTCTATGAGCAGGGCCTTCTTGAGCTTAGTCCAGTTACCCTGGGTAAACATAGTAACTTTGCTTTGCTTACACTATGAGAATGAGTCACATTGTAAAATGTGTATACTCCGAGAAGTACGTCTGAAGTTGATATAGGGTTCTTTTGATGACATTTGTATTACTCTGTGTTTGTTACAAATGGGGATACATTAACACTGAGGAGTATTTTTACTGGGTATATGCAGGCGTCCCTCAGAGAGTCCTAATAAGTGAGAGTGCGAGTATACAGGCGCTAACATTGTGTCCTTAGAGAGTCCCCTCTAGACATCCAGACATTGAATATTTTAGTTTTACAGGCCTTGTGTCTGTTCCATTTACCCTGACTACGGCTGTGAATACCCACCCACCCACCAACAGAGCACAGATGTTTTTGCTTTGTTTTGTTATAATCACGTTGAATAAATTGTATGTTTTGTACTGTATTTCATCTAGCTCAGAACTCAGAAATACTATTTTCTGTTATTTGCGTAAACGTTTTACGTTTACTTAAAGCTGCAAACGTATTTTAACCGCTTTCATGCAGCCATGATTTTAGTAATTGTTTAAAAAAAATGTTTTTATAGAAAAGAAAATTGTATTATTATTTTCTTTTAATCATTTTAACCAAGCAAATTATGCACATGCCCTAGGCTGCCAAAGATAAAAACTAAAAGTTTAGCCTATATGAGATGGTCTGCACTAGCTGCTGATACTTCAGCACTTTGGTTAGAAAGGCTTCTTCCAGGCTATAGTCAAAGGTACAGCCGACCTCGAGAATGAACACCTCTCTATGGTTTTCATTTACAACAATGACATCAGGGGTGCCTGTGACAGCCTGTCATTACCAATTAAGTTGCTTGTATTTATACCTAATATTATGTGAGACATTGTTAGCACAGTCTGGCAGAGTCTGATGCAAGTACACACAGTACAACCAACGATGTTTCCATGTATCGTTTCCATGTATCGACAGAGCAGATGGCTCTGAGTTCCAAAAGAGCTACCTGGCTGGAATGAGTGCATGTCGTTACTGTGTATTATGGCCCATGCAGGATTCTTTTAACAGTGACATGTGCAGCTATAAGATCGAGTTGCCAGAGGATTAAAATGTCACACTAGAGCCTGTTCATTATGCCTGCTGTTTTACCTAGCATTTGACTGCTTGGCTTGAAAATGTCAAAAGTTGTAAGTCCAAACTTTAAGTGGAGAAAAGAACCTGTGTTCCAGTAGATCAAATGGAGTTGTTATTTAGTCACAAACTATTATGTTAATACTTTTTCATTGGCAAAATGAAAACAACATTTGCTTTCACACTTTTTCAGTTTGAAATAATGTTTTTCACTTTCACTTTTGAAAGCGTGTAGATTATCTATTTACGCTATTTTGCACAGCACTCTTGTACGGTGAAGTTGGCTGTGCGTGGTGGGCCCCATTGGTTGAAAGCCAGTGAAGTACTGTACACACAAGGTGATTGATGTGGTACTTTTGTTTTATTTTGTTTTCCTGACGTTCATTCGTGTCCAAGTCCAAAGACCCAGGAAGGACATTGTTTTGTTCTTTTCCACTTCTACAGTATACTGTAGCTCTGTTTGTTCAGCATACCAGCCAAGGTCCTGCACTGCTGTCACATGTTAAAAAAGAAAATGCACCACAGTGGGCATATAGTTGCTAAAGAAGATGGAATATGCTACTGTACTGCTGATACATTCAAAAGAAAAACAAGAGCAATGGCAACTCTGCTTGAAATATATTAGACTGTGGGCACAGTTTCAGGCACAGTTTCAGTTAATGTATCCAAAAGTAATAGCTTTGTTGTGGTAGCTAGATTTGGTGAGGCAATAGACTATGCTCCTGGAAGACTTTCAGGAGAGAGAAGGAGAGAGAGGTGAAGTACAGTAATTCATTCTTCATGCTGGGTAGGTGACAGTATTGTTACCCAGATACTTTGCTGGTCCGGGCGGGAACACACAGGGCATGTCAGCAGGTGGAATAGCTTTTACTGACTGATAGGGAAATTCTATATCCTCTCTGTTGCTTTTTCTCTGTACCTGGGTAGCTCAACACGGGCACACAATGTGTGCGCTGTGCATGCTTGCTTGCGTGCTTGTGGGTGTGTGTATTTATCTGTTCAAAGCAGATGGCTGGGAGTGGACTAGGAGCTACGGAGAAGAGGTTGGAGGCCAGAACTTTCCCCATTCCAGCATCCTCTATCTGGCTGGCTGTCTTTCTTTCTTGTTTTTTTCCTTTTTTTTATCCCACGATTTTGTAACCCATTTTTCACCCGTGTGTCAATCATCTAATGTGATCCTGGGCTCTACACACCCTCCGCCAACCTAGTCCCCATATATGGGGGACAAGGGGAGAGCAACGGACTTGAACTCATGCTTCCTTCATGCCTGAGTGTCCAAGTTGCTCCTTTACACCTGACAGGGGGAGTTAACCTGGTAGGACGTAGCGCGTGGAAGGAACACGTTATTCCAACCAGTTCCTTTCCCCTCCATCAGGCGCCCCGGCTGGCCAGGGGGAGGCAGTTTAGTGACCAGGATTACTGGCCACTGTCTATTTGGCAGTCCATGTCTGTCCCAGTTGCATTGTATCTTGTATTCCATTGAAGAATAGAGACGTCAGTAGAATTATATATAGATTATCACCCGGGCATTATTTTGTCATTGCAAGAGGTTATCCAACTGCGGTCCCGGCATATCAGCCAAGCCACCGGGGATGAAATAAATAGATTAACATATGTCAACAAGGAACTGCCCAGGTGAATGAAATGTTAGTCCCGCTGCGAGCTTCTGACAGTGCAGGGAGGGGGTTGGCTAAAAACACGGCCCTGTTATTGCCTCGACAGCAATTATGTGAGGTGGCCAGTGAAATATTTATTCAAGCTTACCTTCCACTCTTGTAGATCATTTCAGTTCTAAAATGAAGAAAATAAGAAAAGATATCCATGGTGAAATTGCAAAACTGGTAAAAAATAGAAAAGGGAAATTGTTGAATAGCTGAACACAGGAGGTGAAAAACAAAACATGGACTCTTGGATTTTCAACAGCCAAATATATAACAGCCCAAATACATTTATGATCTTCTGCTACATTATATAATGAACCAGACCTCTCAGGTTGCCTGGGACAGGTCTGCTTTCTGTCCCCAGAGTTAAAAAAGCAGTGTTCAGTTTTTATTGAACAAAACTTCCAGAAAACTATAGAGGTCTGCCACAACTCTCAGTGGTTTTAAATATTTTAAAGCTGAACACTTTTTCTGGTTGCCGCTGCCTTCTGAGATTCTTTGATTATTTTATTGTCACTGTAAAGTTTAAACTTTAAATGAGCGAGAAGAGAGACGCTGTCTGAACTGAAGCCTGTTTATGCGCTGCTGTACGATGGCATCACACTCTAAAATTAACTCATCTACAAGCTAAAAAAAAACACATCACAATGCAACATGTTGTGAGGTTGTTTTTATTGTGCAACTCCATATACATATATATACATATATTAACCCATTTTGGCCTGACGTCGAAATAAAAAAATGTTCGCTCTGAAAGAATATATATTCAAAGATTTGTGCCGCATTTTTACGATTTTTCAAAAATAGCAGACCTACTGTACAAGCTCGTACCGCGCCACTCTTAATTAAACTACTGGTATTAATTCAAATTGAATGAATGGGGGTGCAGTGATGCAGTGATAATGTGTCAACCACATAAACGTCTTTCTGGCTGCAGACCTGTGTTTCATGTCCTTCCCCTTCTTCTTTCTCTGCCCTCGGTTTCCTGTCTCGATACCATTCTAAAGTTCAGTCCGATAACTCACGAATAGATTTAACCAATATTTATTATAGAATCAAAATACAAGTGTGCATATAATATATTATCTTGGCATTCGGCTCTGCTGCAGTTTTCTCCCTGCTCGGCACAATTAAACACCATCATTAAAGGTATATTCAGTGATTTCACTTAATTCAAATATCACTTATTTTTTTGTTTTGTTGTGATAATCCTCCCTACTATAGAGTGTGCTGACCATATAAGGAGTTCCTCCCTGTCCCCAGTTAACCCCTGGGGGTCAAAAAACCGTAGGTTTCGTTTTTGACTCTATCCTGATTGGACGAAAGGCTGGGTCCCACAGCCAAAAACGAAACCTACAGGTTTTTGAGTGAAATCACTGAATATACCTTTAAACATAAAGAGCAGGGAGATAGATATACAATAACGACCCCCCCCCATGGGGAACATAAATAACAGAGCCCACCGGTGGTGCTGGGGTGGTGGTGGGAGCAAACGTCACATAACAACCATGCAGAAACCATATGCAGAAGGAAGACAGGAAGAAGCATGCAGTCTAGGTGAGCTTAAATACCCCGCCCATTTGGTCAGATGACTGCCACATCGGCGTATGACGTGTGGGTCTTACAAACACTGTATACACCCACATAGTAATGCAGCATTTTAACCCCTCGAATACATGTACATTATGTCCCTTGAGCATACAGTAGCATGAACCCGCTCGAGTATATCTGACTGAACTAACTCTGCAAGCTACGTATCATTAAATAAAGCAAAATCAAGGGAGACTCTAATGGTGTAGCATCCCTCTGCAATCTTTACTTATTGATATTATGTTACTACATTATGTGGGCAGTTTGTGCACATAGCTGCACAAAACACAATGTGGTATTAAGTTAACCTGACGCTGCCAGATCCAAGAAGCTTGCTACACAAATTTGTTTCACAGCTTATTGGGATCTGGGATCGCGGAAGCAAATTCGATGACGGGGCTGTTCCTTTTTTTCAAGATACTTAGTAGATGATTGGATGGGACCGTCTGTCTATCACCGTGTGGGCGTGCAAACACAACCAATCATATTGACGTGTCTATATAGCTTCACGTCCGGTTTCGCACATATCCCGCCCTTAGCTCACGCTGATTGGTCCGGTACGGAACGGATTTTTGTCAGCTCAACTGCCTGAGAGATCCCAGATGATTGCTGTGTTGGGAAACATGGTTACCCAATACCGCCCTCATCTGGCAGCGTCAGGTTAGTATTAAGTAGCAAAGCCACACTACTGTATACGGGAACATGAGGGTCTCATCAAATCTTTTCTCTGAACCTCCTCTCATCTCCCCATCTTCTCTGTAATGATGTGTCTAAATGGTGTGTGTGCTCAGAATGTGGGTAGAGCATTCTACAGGATATAATGAAACGTCAGTGGATGGACTGCTGAAGCATCACAAGGTTTTTATAATCACAGCGTTTTTCACGTGGCCCTAGCACACACAGGGGCTAATTGGACGGCTAATCTGCCAGGGTCTGCTCCGATAAGAGCACTTCTCCGGTCCTTATTACTGAGTGGACAGAAGCTAACGGATGACTGCATCAGATGTGGCTCAATTCCCTACTTGACCGTTTGCTTTGGATTCATGATGATGGCGATGGCAGTGAGAGGTTAATGGTCAGTAAGGAGTGATGGAAATTACACTGTCACTATTGATCCAGCACTTGATCCATATTTTCATTTCATTTCACTTTTTTTTATATTATTTTGAAAGAGCTGGGAGGTGGAGAATCGACAGGCAAATGGGTGAAATTAAAGGACCTAATGATTAGATTTGTGCCACTGTTAAATTATGTACACTGAATAAATGGGGGAGCTATACATGCAGTACCGAGCTATAGTATTTGCTATTTATCATTTAGCATGTTTCAAAGTAGCATCCAGTTTTATAGCAAATACAGTAATTTCACGCATGATTATGTGCATGCCGCAAAACTGATTTAAGCCAGCACACAAATGTGAATGAAAGAAAACAGAGGTAGAATTAACAACCAGTTAAGTGTTTGAGAACCATTAAGTTCTGGCCTCTCTATCAGCACTTCGTCTCTATTGTAGCCATGTGGCTGTAGTCTCTAGGGGGCAATTCCATCTGTCCATCCAGCCTTATCCATGGTCCCGTCCCGTCACACACACACACACACACACACACACACACACACACACAAACACACACACACACACACACACACTCTCCCCTTCTGTTCAACTATTTGACTGCCCTCTGCTAAACATGTAATTTCCCTTTATTATATGTCCATCTGGGATAATGGCAGCTCCATTATCATTCCGAAGTCAGCGAAGTGGATGTTAATAAAGCCCTCAGTGAACTTCCCACACCATTATCCCATCAGCCTTCAGTCAACCAGGAAGATAGCACAGCAGAGCCTAAAATATGTTCTGCTAATTTACAGTACAGTCAGACTCATAATCTATTATAGGCAGCGTTGGTCAATGCATCAGACTTTTAAATATGCTGCTTGACTACAGCAAAGGGAGAAACAGCTTGTGTACCCATGGGCATTGAAAGCATGCATTATCCATTACTTACTTGTACATTACAGACAGGTTACTGTCAAATGAATGATTCAATTAAGCAATACATTGAACATCTGAAGGGCGTTGTTGGTCATCATCATTATTGTGTATAGGCATCTTCATTCTACATTTCAGCAGTGAGCTGGAGACCAGTCTGCATGTATGTGGGTTAGCCAATATATTCCCTTGGTGCATTCATAAATGCTATACACCACTGGCACTATTGCTTATGGGCTGCTATACTGTCTGAGGCGTACAGCTAGCTCATACATCATCATACACACATGCAATCAGAGGCCTGCTTAGGCTAACTCTAACTGCTGTAAATATTGAACTGTCAATTGATTGTATATTGCTCAGATATATTCATTATAGATTGACTATACATAATATCACTGTAGCTGGCTGACACTGTACATATAGTATATCATATCCACTGTTGATAATGTATGTGTGAATGATACATACCGGTATATCTATGATTGAATGGCTCATACATTAGGCTAACCCTGTTAATCCAAGTGCAGATGTCCAGGTCAGACCTGATTTTAAATTAGTGTTAACTTACTTTTTTGAGGGGCGCTAGCCCCTCCTATGTCCAGCTTTGAGTGTTTGTGTAAACAGTAAACACACACATTGAAGACGAAGGTGAGGACGCAAATTGTGATTGGCCGAAAATGACATGATGTAATTGGATGATGATGCGCCCCTCACTTTACACAGGTGAATTTTGTATCTCTCTACTCTTACAGGTTTCATGCCTACTGTGGAGCTGTTATGATAACACCTGGATTTCCCTCAGGATCAGGCCTGTGTACCAATAAATGTTATGTTTACATTTTGCAAACATGGCACAACATTATTGATTCCAGCGACAAACTGCACTACTGCAATAAGGTCAGTATATAAAACAGAGTAGCACTAAAGGGAAGAAATATACGTACGTATAACCACAGTACCACACACAAGATTAGGATAGTGCAAGTATAATCTTCATCTTTGGAACTGCTTGCCATATCTGTCTGGGGACTGCAGAGCTCTTATAGGCCTTATAGGCCATAACTGACTGAATTGACTGGATGGACGTAATGGACGTGTGCTGCTGCCAGCTAGACGGCTGTGCGAGTGGTCATGTCAGCGGTGAGTAATGGCATTATTACAGGCACGAAGCAACCATAAGAAATGCTTGTTATTAATCCCCCCTCTTGCTACAATCTCTGGGTGCCCTGGCCTATTTCACCCTGCCCTGTTTCGCCTCTCATATAGGAACCTGGGCTCTATTTAGGGTGCATTCATATTAAACCCTCTAATGGAGGTAGTGATGAACCTTTTCTCTGCTATCTACATTTATAATCGTAGCCATAGGCTAAGGTACTAAGGGCTCCATTTTCGCCGCCGCTGTTACCCGTGACACGGCCCGCAAGTCAGCCGTTGTCCGAAAATTACGAGTATAGGAGGTTGCACTGTCCCTTAATGGTATTTTGGTCCAGCGCCACCCGCTATCTATTATGCCGACACCGGTATTTGCGCCTAGAGGTGTGGTCATAGGCGTGTTGGCCCGCTTTCCCCTAAATTGCTATTTTGGTCACACACATTTGGGAAGGCGCATAGTGGAGTTTAAAGAAGTTATTTGACTTAAGTTATGCCAGCCATTGTACGCGATTCCATTTGCTCATTCAGTTTCATCGCCCCATAGCGCAGCAAATGGGGTTTAATCCTATTTCCTGAAATTTCATTTTCGCTTAATACCATTTCGTAGAGACGGCCTACACGCACAACACTACAGTATATATTTATTGAATATAAGATGAGCAATACAGTATATTTATTGTGGTTTGGCGATGTATTGGATCTGCTTTTTAGGTACAAGGATCAAGGGCATCAGTCCCGACCATAGGGACTCCGAACCTAAACAGTAGATCCAAAAACGACAGGTGGTAGCTGGGGTGGAGGTGGGTGAGCAGCAGGTTGTATACAGCAGCGTGCAGGTATACAGTAGCAGCAGCAAGCAAGCAGGGGGAGGAATGCAAACCTCCGGTTAAAGTAGCCGGTATGAAGATGGAGTGAGTGTGTGATTGGCTGAGTGAATCATGTGGATGAGAGCATGATGCTGAGGCGGCCCAATTAACGGCTAGCAGCGACTGAACTGAGGTTCCCTGACTGAACTTGCTAAGTTGCTCTGCGCAGGTCTAGGACAGGCACAAATGCTCATTTATACCAAATGAAAGCTTGAATTCCGTAGATCACACAGCACTTTGAAATGTAAAAAAGAAGCCAGATCTGAGCGAGTTGTGACTCATCAAATAGATGAGTGTTCTTGGCTCTGTGTGCGGTGGCAAAAAAAATGCACTTTGTGCATTGGGCTATGTGAAGTAAGGGCTATGTGCATGTTCTGTTTATTCATTTTTTTGTAAAAAAGTTAATTGAGAAATACAAACAGAGTAACAAATACAAAAAACTAAAACACACACAACAACAAAACACAAATTCCAAATCAAATCAAGACATTAAAAAAAAAAATATATATATATATATAGATATATATATAGAATATAAAAAATAAACAACCCAATATAGTCAATATACAAAGCAGTTCATGGTCACAAACATCATCCAGACAAGACAGGTTGGCTATAGTCAGGTTATGGTCAATAATATCTAATGTTTATTCCTTCCTATACTCATATATCCTTGATTCCTTACTTATTTATTTCTTTATTTAATGACTACTGCTCATATCTGCTTTTACTACTGTACTTTGCACTTTGGTGAGATGCGAAAAGACTTTTCTCTGTACTGTACTGTACTGTACTGTACTGTACTGTACTGTACTGTACTGTACTGTACTGTACTGTACTGTACTGTACTGTACTGTACTGTACTGTACTGTACTGTACTGTACTGCACATTGACAATAAATCTCATCTCATCTCATCTCATATGAAGATGTGAGAACATGCAGGCTCAGCCAGATAACAGCCCCCTGTGGGGCTGTTCTGTTGCTGAGCTTCACAGCACTAATGGTGAATAGATGGGAGGATAAATGCCTGAAAAGGGTCTCCTGAAAAGACTGTCAGTGTAGCTGGTGATCACTCACAGAAATGCACACAGACTCGGCTGACACCCCATGAACCCTCTGGCTCGACCGCTTGGCTTTATTACATTAGATTATTCAGCAAGTTTGGGGTATTCCCTAAAACGACTGCAGTCTCCTAAAAGCATTCCTCCATCCACAGACCATTTGAGAGCCTTTCTTCTATAAATGGGGTACTTATTATTCTGCTAGCTTGTGCATATAGGAACTGACTGAGAATAGAAAAAAAGGCATGTGCACAGACACGCACGCACGCACGCATACGCGCACGCACGCACACACACACACACACACACACACGCACGCTTGTCTCCACAGCTCTGCACCATATACTCATTATTAGCTCAGGACATGTCTATCAATCAACCGTATTGATTGACATCTCAGCACAAACATAGGGACCTTCTCCTTAATGTAAATACATTCACTCACTCTGTCAGCCACCCACCCTCATACCTCCCCCCCCCCCCCACATCCTTCACAGTGATTTAGGAGAACCAACATGACCTCCTATATTGAAGTTACACTCGTGTTAAATAGTGATATACCTTTCCTTTCTCACTAAACGTCAGCACAGTGACTTATCTGTGTTTTACAATGGCTGACTAAGACGGACTGAGAAATGGCTTGGAAATGAAAGGTGATTGATATGTGTAGTCTCTCGCTCCTTTGCTTTCTCTGTGTGTGTGTGTGTGTGTGTGTGTGTGTGTGTGTGTGTGTGTGTGTGTGTGTGTGTGTGTGTGTGTGTGTGTGTGTGTGTGTGTGTGTGTGTGTGTGTGTGTGTGTGTGTGTGTGTGTGTGTGTGTGTGCGTGTGCGTGCGTGCGTGCGTGCGTGCGTGTGTGCATGCGTTTGAGAAAGTTGCACATTATACAGTATGCTTGCCAAGTTTTTGAGTTAGGATTGAATGAGTGTGTAGACAATAAGTGCTCAGAAAGACAGAAGCCGATCAGGCATGATACACATATAATGTATTCTGGATAAGAGAGTGCTTGACAAACACCCAAAAGAAGTGCAGGCATGGTGGAAAATAGCCCCGGGACGGTGCGCAAGGCAGTGGCAACTCCCAGTCAGTCACACACACATTGTCTAACCTCATTGGAGGGTGCCTGGTGGCTCAACCAGTTCACTTACCACATGATCCTTGTGAGTTGCAACATTCAACAAGGACTAGTACGCCCTTAAACAAGACCCCCAACAGCAGTGGAGCCGCTGATTGGTAATTAGATTGTGGTTGTACTGCTGTTAGAATGGGAGCATATGTATATATGTGCCCGGGTGGCGCAGTGGTAAAGTCCCTGCCCACAACCGCATATGTTGCGGTTGCGGGTTACGAGGTACGTGTATCGATCGACGTGAGGGCGGAAGTGTGCTGAAAGTGCACCAGAAGTGCGGAAGGCACGCTACACCATGCTGCCACTCAATTGACTACTGGCCAATAACATTGATATATAGGTATGTGTCATGTCTGTCTGTCTCTCTCATACAGTAAACAGTAATTGTGTCTCCTTATTGTTGTTGGGGTATGTATGTCCCACAGTACATTTGCAAATGCATAGAATTTGTCCTCTGCATTTACCCATCCAGAGTCTTAGGAGCAGTGTCTTCCATTAATACAGTACGGCAACCGGGGAGTAGTTAGGTTAAGTTTCTTGCTCAGGGACACGATTCTACCTCAGCTGACTCTGAACCCTGTTAAGTTGTCTTCTGTCTCGTTCTGGGGGGGGGGGGGGGGCACTGTACACATGACAGAACTCCTCTGCAAAGGTCAGGAAGCCACGGAAGCTTATGAGCAGCCAAACGTAGAAAGTGATCTGGTAATTGTCAGCTAAATCAGCCATCAGAAAGGTCGCTTTGGAAATATGGGACAAATCCATTAGCCAAATTATGGACATTGACGTTCAAAATGGCACACAAGGCCACTGAAGCGTCTTTTCTTCTACCCAGATGGACTGAAATGTCAAACAGCGGCTAATTCCGTGCATTTATGAGCCCATTTATGATCATTTTCTGAACAGGTTGTTATGGTAGGATGGAGGGATGTAGACATAATTGAAGATAATTTCACCAGCTGTAAAGTTGATAGGCAGGGCGATCATGCCAGATCAGTACAAACATGAGGCTGCAAGTGCATGCCAATGCCTAGTCTACTGTACACATAGCCCCAATACGTTCCCTCATATACGCTCATTCTGTAGTTCCGAGATGAGGTCACATCCACGGATTCCACGCCCCGCTCCCACCGCGGTTCAGAAACTGCGCATGGTTTCCAAAAGGAACGTATCTTACGCTTTTCTTCACAATTAATCCAAAAAGTGAAGGGCTACTAGCATGCTAAACTAATTTCAGCTCATGAACGGCCAAGAAAATCCAAGTTTAAACGTTTAAACCGGTTGTTTAGCATGTTTTTCAAGGAAGTTGAAAAGCTTTAGCGCCTCCCCGGCGCCTCCCCTGGTTGAATGTGTTAGAATTAGATTTCCAACTGACTTCAGTTCATTCGAAATGCACGCGCACACGCACAACTTCCTTGAAAAACATGGAAGCGGCTGACTAAAGAACCGATTAAAACGCTCGTTTAACCGCTTAAACGTGGATTTAGTTTAAACGCGGGCGTGTCGTGGATGTGTCCTCATCTCGGAGCTACAGAATGAGCGTAGGGACTGAGGGAACATATTGGGGCTGAGCTACAGAATGAGCGTAGGGACTGAGGGAACGTATTGGGGCTGAGCTACAGAATGAGCGTAGGGACTGAGGGAACTTATAGGGGCTACTGTACACATTAACACATTGAAGGATTTTGTGTTTTAGTAAGCCTTATAACAGTGAAGTGACACGTCGAGCCTGCCTGGAAAATTACATTGGGGGGGGGGGGGGGCATTTTGTGGGCGTGGCCAAAAGTGGACACGGGTTGACAATGAAAGGACTTTTAAGACCTTTTTAAAACCTCAAAAAAGAAGAAACGGTAAAGTAATCAACAAACTAAAAAAACAGCCGGGTCAGACATTGGCCAATTGTGGCAAAGGAGACTGTCTGACCATATCACTTCCCTCATCTCCAGTGCCATGTGGTTGTTGGACCAGTGCCCAGCATAGGCAACATGCCAGAGATCACAATCGGATTTTCTTAACTGTATAGAGCGTCGCAGTCCCTCCCCCTTTCAGGCCCAGGAAATGAAAACCCAATGCATTCTCCCATAGGCATTTCTTATTTAATTTATTTAAAGACCTTTTAAGCGCCGTACGAAGCCAACTCTTGTCGTGACAAATCATGACAACACACACAATTTTTCGGGCCAAACAAATAATTACAAAGAAGAAAAGCAACAAAAAAAGTGTTGTAACCTGCCGTTTTTTTCTACTTTCTAATTCTTTGTTTGGCCCGAAAAATTGTGTGTGTTGTCATGATTTGTCACGACAAGAGTTGGCTTCGTACGGCGCTTAAAAGGTCTTTAAATAAATTAAATAAGAAATGCCTATGGGAGAATGCATTGGGTTTTCATTTCCTGGGCCACTCGTTTTTCTGAAAGGGGGAGGGACTGCGACGCTCTATGCAGTCCACCTGTATGGTGTCAGAAAATGTATTCGTTTATATGGATTGGATATTTGGATTTTCCTTTACCTCTCTGTAGTGTATGTACCTGCGCTACGAGCGAACTGCCTCCGCCTAGTGGTGCGCCTGGAAGTGTGAATGTGTGATTTAACCACAATCTTTGTCAGCTGCGAAAATAAGTGGCCTGCGTAACTTATATGAACCAGCTAAGTAAATATGTAGACCTATCTGACCAGAGTCGCCAGACATTGGTCGGTGTATAGTCGATAACTATATATATTACAATATATATATATTTTAACTTCAAATCCAAAACTCAGTCCCCCTTCAGCAGGGAGTGCGAGACCTGACTGTGACGCGCAGTAAATGAGAGAGGGGACAGTCTTTCCGCTGCAGCTGCATCCAGTTGCTCTCTCTCCACTCCAAAAGCAAGCTGTGTCACGAGAAGAGGGGAGGAGAAAGAGCCGACATCCACGGGAACATTGGTTGCGGTCGTTAAAAAACGATTCTGCAATTCAGCCCGTTGTTTTCCTCCTCTTCGCCGTAGTTTGTGTTTTATGTACTCTCGCGTCCCCCGGCCGGTTGCCTGCATTGCGTTTTGGTTGATTTAAGTAGGCTACAGCAGCGCTAGCGCACGCCTTGTCTTGTGGATATGTTCCCTGTCATTTCTCTCTTGGACTAAAACACACACAACAAACACACTGGTTTGTTTTGGACATTCAACAACCAGGAAGGACCTCGACTGTGCTGTTTCCCCTCGCCTCTCCCCCACGAGAGTGAAACGGGGTTCTAGAAAACATGTCCTCGGCTGTCTGTCTTCGGGTCTGGAGCGCGGAAATACCTTGGTGTTAAACTTGTTGCCAGTGTCTTTACAGCCAGGGGATGAATAGAATCATATGGTTTGGAATTGGAGGATTCATTTTTAGCCACAACCGTACGGGGAAAGCGAGAGCCGGAGAGGATATTTGAGCCGGATAAAGCCGTATCTTTATGAAACTCAAATTGTCACTTTTATTTAGAGGTAAGCTGTCCTTCTATCATGCGCAATTCTATGGATAACGTTAGTTTACTGTTTTATTCTTTTGCGCAGATATTCCTGATAGTCACATTTTTAGGATGATTATTTTGTGTTGTTTGCTCTTACTCTAGTTAGTAGGGTTTTGATTTATTTAAATTTCTTCGCAGTGGCAATAGAGCCTATACATTCAATGCAAACGTGTTGTTTTATGGCCATGTTTCGATGTTGGTTCAGATTAAAGTCAGCTGGATTTCTAGACCTCATAGGCTATGGTTCATCTGTTGCAGATCGACTCCACTATAACGTGTGCGTGCGTGTGTGTGTGTGTGCGCGCGCGCGCGTGTTACTCTATACTGGCCCTAATATTTCAGATATTCCTGATAGCCTCATTTTAGGATGATTATTTTGTGTTATGTGCGCTCTTGCTCTAGTTAGTAGGGTTTTGATTTATTTCCCTTTATTTATTTTAAATTGTTCGCAGTGGCAATAGAGGGATAGACTGCATCCAATGCAATAGTGTATTATGGATCGTTCAGATAAAGTCAGCTGGATTTCTAAACATCATGGTTCATCTGTTGCAGATCGACTCCACTATTTAACACAGTGACGTACGTGTGTGTGTGTGTGTGTCTGTCTGTGTCTGTGTGTGTGTGTGTGTGTGTGTGTGTGTGTGTGTGTGTGTGTGTGTGTGTGTGTGTGTGTGTGTGTGTGTGTGTGGTGTTGTGTTTTTGCCTGTTCAGATGCCACCACGGTGCCCGGTTGTCCAGTGATAATCTAACCGAAGCGGAACTCAAGAGAGAGGGCTCAGCATGGCAGGGGGAGTAGCATCGTGGCTACCGTTTGCCAGGGCGGCGGCGATAGGATGGATGCCGGTGGCGAGCGCGCCCATGCCAGTGCCCCCCAAGGACAGGAGGCGAACGCAGGACGGGCTCATCGTGCTCAACGTGAGTGGCACAAAGTTTCAGACGTGGCGGAACACTTTGGAGCGCTACCCGGACACCCTGCTGGGAAGCACCGAGCGCGACTTCTTTTTCCACGAGGAAACTAACGAGTACTTTTTCGACCGCGACCCCGACATATTCAGGCACGTCCTTAATTTCTACCGCACCGGCAAACTCCACTACCCGCGGCAGGAGTGCATCTCTGCGTACGACGAGGAGCTGGCGTTCTTCGGCATCATACCCGAGATTATCGGGGACTGCTGCTACGAAGAGTACAAAGACAGGCGGCGGGAGAACCAGGAGCGGATCCAGGACGACGAGGAGAGCGAGCAGCAGAACGACATCGTCGACCCGGACATGACATTCCGCGAGACCATGTGGCGGGCCTTCGAGAACCCCCACACCAGCACCATGGCCCTGGTCTTCTACTACGTCACCGGCTTCTTCATCGCCGTGTCGGTGATGGCCAACGTGGTGGAGACGGTGCCGTGCGCCTCGGCGGTCAACCGGGTGAAGGAGGTGTCGTGCGGGGAGCGCTACGGGCTGGCCTTCTTCTGCCTGGACACGGCCTGTGTCATGATCTTCACCGCGGAGTACCTGCTGCGCCTCATGGCCGCGCCGAGCCGCTACCGGTTCGTCAAGAGTGTGATGTCGGTCATCGACGTGGTGGCCATCATGCCGTACTACATCGGCCTGGTCATGACCGACAATGACCAGGTGAGCGGGGCCTTCGTCACCCTGCGGGTCTTCCGCGTCTTTCGGATTTTCAAGTTCTCGCGGCACTCGGCAGGCCTGCGGATCCTGGGGTACACGCTGAAGAGCTGCGCCTCGGAGCTGGGCTTCCTGCTCTTCTCCCTAACCATGGCCATCATCATCTTCGCCACCGTCATGTTCTATGCCGAGAAGGGTTCCTCGGCCAGCAAGTTCACCAGCATCCCAGCTGCCTTCTGGTACACCATTGTCACCATGACAACTCTGGGGTAGGTGCTGCTGACCCTATTTTGTGTGTGTGACTGAGTGTGTGTGTGTGTGTGTGTGTGTGTGTGTGTGTGTGTGTGTGTGTGCGTGCACGTGCACGTGCATGCTTGGCTGCACAAGTACTTTCTGCTCTAATGGCTCAGCTGCAACCTCCATTCACATAAAACAACCTTGAAAGGGGGCTTAAAGCACTTCTGCCAGAAATAACTTGTCACTATTCACCATTATGCCATTGTTTGTATGACCCTGTTTGGTTTCTTTGATTTTTCTGTGCATTGCTGCTCTATTTCTTTCTTTCTTTCTTTCTTTCTTGACAAAATTTGCACGCACAGAGTAAGGTCTGCACAGACCACCTGTGGAGCTGTTGTCCTGGCTGTATTGTGCTCCTGAAGCTGCAATCTAATCGTAGGCCTACTGCGCCTTTCTCGAAGCTGTATGCCGTCCGTCCACTGTGCAGAAACTGAGCCGTTGCTCCCAATGGCGAACCAGGCTCTCTGTCCGTGGTGCTGAACAGAAACGTGAACTGTGAATAGAATACTTTGCTCCTCCGGACGGAACTGTCCAAGGTTCTGACTTGTTATGGCGTTGAGAAGTGTGTGTGTGTGTGTGTGTGTGTGTGTGACTGTGTGTGTGTGTGTGTGTGTGTGTGCGTGTCCACACACGGGGATCATTCTCAGCCTTCTAGTTTCAAGGACCTCGTGTGCACAGTATAATCCTCAGTGTAAATGTAAGTACAAATGGAACCAAACGGACAAATTTACAAACCCATAAGGGCCCATTTGGGTTTCTAACTATCAATAATTAATCTGGAACCCCCAGAACGACCCACAAAAATGTATAGTATGTACTGTATATCATTCCGCTGAGTTGTTTGTTCTACTCGCATGCTTAGATTCACAAATGAACTTCAGTCATCTGTGAATCCCATCCATTCAGTTAAGTACTACCTATCCTTTCCAATTTGCACCCTAGATGATAATCATGAAATTGTGTGTGTGTGTGTGTGTGTGTGTGTCTGTCTGTGTCTGTCTAAAGGCTGTATTGCATTGGCCTGAGCCTGACAGGTGTTAAGAGAAGCTAAATGACTCTTTGTGGTGGTGTGTAAACAAACAAGCACCTGGTCCTATTCAGTAGGACCCCCCCCCCCCCCCCCCCCCCCCACACACACACACACACACACACACACACTGTAGCTTATCACACAATACCCAGTGAAACACATTGCAACACCACACAATGCTAATAACCCCAGGATATACACATGGAAAGCGTACATAGTGGCTTTTTAGACTGAGATATCAGAATAATAATGGTAGGGCTCAAATTACTTCTTGTGTATACCGGTGTATATATATACACTACACTACAGTACACTTTGTTGTGTACGTTGTGCCAACAAAGTATTGTTGCACGTTGAATTGCCTTTGTGTATGAAATGTGTTGTCCAAATGAAAGGCCTTGCTTTGTGTCAAACTGGTACCTCAGACTTGAGCAATTTTACATGTGTTCTACAAGCTTGTGTACATAATAACATGTTTTGGCATTTTGCCATCACTCTTATAAGGGGCAACTTGCATGTAAGCAAGCATCAATTATTAAATGACCAACTTTACAACCAATCAATAGCAAAAGAAATACGCAGAGACAAAGGTTCTCAGTGAACCTTCCATTCCTCTCAATCATCTAACCTATAGGTCTGTCTATCCACTGTGAGTCTCGAGGGAGTGCTATACTGTTTTTAAGACAGTGTGTGTCTGCAATGTAATCATCAAGCTTCACTGAGCCAGTTGCGTGACCAATGATGGAGGCTTTAATTCCAGCCCAGTTCCCCGCTGTACTGTCCTTCATCCTGTTAGCGCCATGCTTTATCCAGACCCCCACTGTGCTTTTCATCCTAGCCTGGGCGAGCGAGGAATTGGGAGTGTAATGTATATGAGAGAGGCTGTGTGAGTGTGTGTGCCTGTTTGAGTACTGTGTCTGTTATACATTGCTGTCCCTGTGATTTCACATTCGTGAGATCATGAACAAGGTCCATCCATGTTCCAGATTAACCCCCTTTGTCATGAGCCTCTGGCCCCTTAGCGGTCCTTCTAATTGACTCATTTGTGGATTTAGTCTAAGTGAGCGGGGCCAATTAAATCACTCTGCTTCAAATTGGCTTATTCACTGTCAAAACATGCAGTTGTCAGTGCTGAAGCCAACAAGAAAAAGGGGGATTGGAGAACAACTAAGGATAACAGACTCATAGAGAGGAACTTGTGAAGTCAGGGAGGCTGGTGGGAGAATATTGTGATCTGTATTTATTTATGAAAAAATAAATGTATTATAAAATCTCTCATAGCAAGCATTGTACATTACTGTGGAAACTAAGAAAACGGTACTGTATATTGGCTGTACCCCTACAGCTTCACACGTCTGACTGCTCAGGTGACTTTATTGAGCACACAAGGGGAAGCTGATGGGAGTTCAATGTCTTGCTGAGGGACACTTTGCACATACACACTGCATGGGCGAGCCAAGGGTAGAACCGGTTGACCGTATTCCCACTCGGCTACTGCCGCCCCCCGTGTGTATGCAGTGCAAATCGAGGTGAACACTATAGGGGCGTCTGGGCCCCTTAGCCACGAACACTGCTGCTACTTGTCAGCCCTAATGAGCATGAGTATCCTTTCACTGTCACTGTAGAAGCATTCAGCAGTAACTTTTAGTACCTGCTGATGCTGTCATTTGTAGATGAGTGATTGGCTGCTTTTCTTGGCTAACTGGGTGTAAAATGAAGTTTCTCTATGAGTAGTTAAAGATGTTAACTCTGTGCTGGTTAACCCATTCTGGGCGGGAACCCATTTTGGTGTTTTACCCACTAAGATCGGGAACTCATATTTGGGTTTTTCAGAAGTTTTTCAGAAACTTTAGGTCAGGATTTAGAGGCCTCGGGCATAAATGGGTTAAGTAAGTGACAAGACTGGAAAACTGTGTGTGTGTGTGTGTGTGTGTGTGTGTGTGTGTGTGTGTGTGTGTGTGTGTGTGTGTGTGTGTGTGTGTGTGTGTGTGTGTGTGTGTGTGTGTGTGTGTGTGTGTGTGTGTGTGTGTGTGTGTGTGTGTGTGTCGCACGTGTCATTTATGGGTCTGATAACCTAGTTTTGGTTTAGTGAATCTCGAGTTACTGATCCGCCAGCAGTGCTAGAGAGAGGCCACCCTTGCAGCAGACATTTATTATTTACTGGGTTGACCTCCCTGCTGCTGCTACCTCCAACCTGGTAAAACAACCTAGTGAGTTACAGAGAGAGAGAGAGAGAGAGGGGGACTGAAACAGGAATGGAGAAGGGTCAGCAATTGAGGTCTCGACTCTCCATGCTTAAAGATATGTCACGACACACAGTAAATTAGAGTTGGTTTTAAGTCTGAGGAGTCCACAAATGGAAGCAAGTGGACGACAGTGTCCACCGTTACTTTCACCTTTAAAGTCTGTTAATGGAAAACAGCTGACCACACACAGAAAAAAGGTGTTGTTCAAAGTTCAGGCCCCTTGGCTGCCCTGCTGAAGTGTCCTTGAGCAAGCACTAAATCTCTAATAAGCTCTACGAGTTGCTATTCAGTGGTTACGACCCTGCAATTGGACCGACAGCATGGATGGTGGCCAGAGAATCTCCTTATATTATTCTTGATCAATCTTGTAGATTGGCTATTTTTGGCATAGAGATTTGGTGCAAAGGGACACAAGTAGAAGGTCTAGTACAGAACCCTGGGGGAACCGGAGTGCCTGTCACACACACCACACTATGTAGAGTTATAGTTGCTGGCGTGTAATGACAGTGGACGTTAAGTGGGGAGGTTAAACACGCTGTGATTTTAATGTGGAGAAATGTGACCTCAGTGTAATTACTGCCATGCACCAGTACTCTGCCTAAAGGCCTTAGCCTCATATAGTAGAATGTCATAAACAGGCACACCTGTCCTATTGGATCCATATATGAGACTATCAATACTTAACTATGGGTCCGTGACATGTCCACCGAGATTTATTTTTATGTATGTTTTTGTCTCCACCAGGCCGAAGGCATGGGGGGAGAGTATGTTTTGCACTCCGTCCGTCCGTCCGTCCGTGTGTCCGTCCGTGTGTCCGTCCGTGTGTGTGTCCGTGAGCAGCTAATCTCGGCCACCGTTAACCCGGTCGATGCCAAATTTTGCACACACACTCCCTGGATGCCAACGATGAACCTCTGCCCCAAACTTTCCAGAACGGCCTGTTCAAGTTTTTGCACAGTACACCTACAGATTTTGTCCAAACATCGCGCAAATTGGTACACAGTCTCTCTAGAGCCATTCAACGAAACGGGTCTTTCAGATTTCTCAGACTCCATCCTGATTGGTTAAGATTGGCTTCCAAAGTTCACAGGAGTGCTCAGTTTCAAACAAAATGCTGCAAATCATGAACACATTGCGTGATTTCCGTCAAATTGTGCACGCACATTCCCACTAGGCCGAGGAAGAAATGCCACATGAACAATTTCAACTCAGCCTCAAGGTGGCGCTATAACTGGCCGAAAAGTGTTTTACCTCAAACTGCACGGATCTGTGGATAACTTTGTATGCCAACTCCCTAGTTTACTTTTGTTGCCCTTTTATCCAACCACCAGATGAAGGCAAGCTGCAATGTCCTACATTCCTATCCTGGTGGAGACCTGTGCCCAGAAGGGCACTTTTTCTAGTTTAAATTGTTTACAACAGAAGAGCTGCATTTTTGTCTGTTTTGTGCTCGAGAGCTGATATATTTTCAACTCTGGGATTAGGAAGCGTTTTTAAGTGAGCGCCTTGCATTTTTAAGCGGGAAAGATTTTCCTTTGGTGGACACACAGCCGGCCAGCTGCCAAGTCTGGGTGGAAACATACATGGACTCAGGGATTTATCATGTTGAGGAGATCTGGAATAAGTCACGTTATTCATTTAAGATAACTCATAGTTTTAAATTACAAGGAGGTTTTCTGAGATATGAACATGACTTCTGCAGCAGCTGAGGACGGAGACTCACTGATCTGTAACACCTGAAGTTTGTTTTGTGTTGTAAAATAACACAAGGGTGTTATTTTATGAGTTGGATTGTTGGGTTCATGACCATGTAAGAAGCCATCTTCCATAGAGGCTGTTTGAGCCAACACCTCACCCTGTAGGCGTCTGTGTGTGTAGTTAAGTCTTGTCAGTCTTGACATTAGTTGACTCAGGTTTGTGTTGTCTTATTGAGACAGGCGAGTCTGGCTTTCCAGCACAATCATCAGTAGTTTTTTCTTCCACGTTTGTAGAAGATTGATAGATTACCATGAGGAGGAAAAAATTGTCTGTGTTACACAGCCAACCTATGACTTTATGTTGTATATCACTTGGACAGTTCATTTAAGATCCGTACGTTCATGCCGCAGAGTTTTACGCTGTTTGGCAACAGTCAAATAGGGATATAATTTAGAGCACAAAACATATGTGGCATCAGTAAAAGACAGTAAGATTTTTATTTTATTTTGTGGCGAGACTTTGTCCAAGGTTTTACTTTCTTCAGTGTGTTTCCACTCCTGTTTGTTTGTTTGTTTGTTTGTTTGTTTGTTTGTTTCTTTCTTTCTTTCTTTCTTTCCTTCTTTCTTTCTTTATTTCCTTCTTTCTTTCTTTCTTTCTTCTTTCGATGAGATCAATGAGAAAAGCGTGAATTAGTAATGTTATCTAATCATGCGCTAACATGCTGGCACTACACTGAAATGTAGTGATAGCAAGACAACAGGGGTTAAGAAACGCAAGCTGTGGCTACATGTGTCATATGTGGGAAAATTGGAAATTATTGATGTGTTTGTGTGGGCGGGGGTTATTATTATGCAGAACGGGTGCCGTTCAAGGGGTGATTTCAGAACCGAGCAGGAACTCCAATCGATCACAGTAGATAAGCGAGCGCTGCCCCCCCGGTGCACCGTTGAAATTGAGACGCCTGCTGGTATTGCCGTTAAATGTATTGACTTTGCCGCATGCAAGCAATGCCGGATGCAAATCACATGCTTGGTAGCTTTAAAGTGCCTGTGGTGTTATAGAGTTTCATCAAGTTCAGGGCTATTCTGGGAGTATTGTTCCCATCTGTTCATCTAATGCACCCTCAACCCTGCTTAGCATCTCGTTTCATGTCTTGGTTATCCCTTCATCCCATGCTGTCTAACTTCTGTATCTTTTTCTCTCTCTCTCTCTCTCTCTCTCTCTCTCTCTCTCTCTCTCTCTGTGTGTGTGTCTCACACGCATTCTTTCGCTTTTCCAACTCTGGATAGAGACATAATGTTAAATCTGGTTTCAAAAGGTGCTAATGGAATGCACTAATGCAGTACTACATGGGTCAGGATCAGTACACCTCTCTCTCTGTCTCTGTCTCTGTCTCTGTCTCTCTGTATGTGCAGACTCGCTCACTATATCCTAGTTACCTTGTGCGGCCAACGTGATTATTTTAAATAGGAGCCTTGGAAAGCCACCTAGAGAGTCAGCTGAGTGGTGAAGATATGGCTTCTGTCTGTGTCTGTGGGAGGAGAGCAGAGATGAGCATTGAGAGACGCTTAGCGGAATGCTGCAGTTCAACTCCAGTCGCAGAGCTGTTTCATTTGGAATGGAAATGCGACTCATAAAGGGTTATTGCCCTGTATGTATGTATTGTATTAAAAGCAATGAAGACACAGGGAGTCAAGCGGAAAATGAGATGCAATGAACAAGAGAAAGAGAGGGAGGAGGAGGGGGGTGGGGGGGTGGCTGGCTGAGGGCCAGAGAGGAACAGAGGTGAATAGAGAGGAAAAGTTTGGAACCTTCCAGGGGACAGAGTGGAGGTTGATGAAGGGCACTGGAGCGACAGGGAGATTGAGTGAGAGAGAGAGATTCATTGTTGTGTCCGCCTGCCCCTTGTACTCCTTGTATGGTCTTTGGACTATTGATTAACCCGGCGTCGCGGTCGAGACCTCGACTGGAGCACCGGACCAGGTCTCTGCAACAGACTGAAGGGAAGCAGCCGGCCGGAGACCGGCAGGGGAATTAATGGGACTCTACACAGTGACATCCCGAGTGTTCACTCGTACAAACAGAACCAAAACGTCTCTGGTTTCAACCTATAATCCCAAATGTTCTTCTGATGTGAGGAGATCAATAACGGTGTATACCGCGCTCTGTGTTGCCAAAGGCAGTGAATCATTGTGCAACGCATGTTCTGCACAGCGGCAGACGGCATACAGACTCCTGGCCTCGTTGCTGTATCTGTGCGCGAGAGGGAATGATCATCTGCGTGTCGCTGGCTAAAGTCCAGACTCATTCCTCATGGCTGTCAAGGTGAATTTGGAGCAATGCCTAACTGGGGTGTTTTGTTGCCGTCCGTGTGTCTGCTTCCACTCAAATGGAGTGGAACAGAGGGAGCCGGTGCATTGTGCAAATGGTGCAAGTCAAGCAAGACGCATTGCAAGCACACATATGCATGCATGCTCAGTGCTCACTGTATATCTCTCTCACACAAACACACTTTACACCTTGCAGTAAATATTAAATAAGCTCAAACTGCAGAAGGCAGGCAAAGTGCACAATGCACCTCTTGGGAGACAATAGGCTATGGGAAACAAATGGAGATGAATGTTAGTATATGTATATGCCATACACCAAATATCCGCCACTGGGTTGTGTCGTTTCCACTCTTGAGATCTTACTATCAAGACCATCATCGTGCTGCATATATGCATTTGTTTGATCTTCTCCTTTTGGTAAATTAACAGCCTTATATGCTTATACTTTCTTAGAGAAATCACTGATGTCTTTTGTTTGTAGCTGTATTAAGTTTTTCACCACTGATAGAAAGTGTCTCAGAGATGTGACTTCATGCACTGTCTTTGCCTCCAGTCCCAGTAGGTAAAACGCTATTTAAAGAGAGGAAGCAATCAGAGAGGCGAGGGAGGTCAGCTTAGAGCTGTCTACTTCTCTGATGACTCTAATTCAGTTCCAGACCACCCCCCGCTTAGCCTCACAGGATTGATTGGATAAAGGGCTTTCTTTTTGCCTGGAGCTTTGGTGTGTTTGCCACTTTGCCAGGAGAGGCTCTCTATACTCACTGCTGCATTTGAGCACGTGTGGTCCAACGGGTCCTCTCTGGATTTCCCCTGTGACTTAGGGAGTAAGTGCTTTATTTGAGTTCAGTCGAGACCTTTATTTGAAATAAAAACGCTTCAGATCTGGCAATGTTGCTGGCTGAAAATGGCCTTAAAAGGCCTTCAAATGTAATACAGAGAAGAAGAGGTGAGCTGATGGAAAAAGTGTAGGGGACAGCAATTTTATACATGTGTGTGTGTGTATACTTTGTCTGCTGCATGTACATTCTGTATATCCCAGTTGCTATTTTACTCTCCCATTTATATACTGTATATTCCTGTTTTATGTATTTTCCTCTGGCTGCAACATGGTTATTCTATCTCAGCAACCCAGAGAAGATTCCTACACATTGCAATGTACAGACAGATACACAGTTTATCACTTTATTACTTTTTGCGGCGACGGTTTCACTCATTTTAATTTCATGTCGGACATTGTTAGCACGTCTGGCAGAGTATGTCACATCAACACTTCACTGCACATGCTGTACAGTACAGTGTGACTGTACTGTACTGTACTTGTACAGTATGAGTGTGTGAAAAAATAAATCTTCTTGCATCTTGAATTAGAACTGAACCACTGGAGGGAAGGGAGGAGGTCAGGCACGCAGCCAAGGCAGGAAAAGATGAGTGGGCAGAAAAAAGTAGAATGAAAATGGCTCAGAGCCGCGGAATAGAATGAATGGGAATCAGCTAATGCTGATTTTAAAATGATTAAATAATGACTAAAAGAAACTTGGAGATATAGAGTCAAAAAACAACCGAACCAGAAGCTTTATTATATTATTACGTAGAACAGATGCATGCTGAATGGAGAAACCATAGGCAGGTGCAGGTCTCCACTACACAGCTCAGTTCATCTCATTTAGGCCTGAGCGTGTGAAGATGGGTCCATTTTTACAGAGCTAAATTAACATTGCAGATTTTACTGTCTGTAGATGTTCTACCATTTGTGGATACAGAACATTAAATGGATTTTGACACCAAGCTGGAAAGCAGAGTGCATTTCAGACACGCAAGCGTCAACTGCATGCAGCGCTTAATGGAGTCCCTAACGTACAAAAGTGCACCAGATGTCTTGAGATTTTTATGGAAGCTTATGAAACTGGAATAGGGGAAAGATAAGACAAGTTCATTTGCATATCTAAATGCGAATGAGATTCGCAATAGGGTATATATTTTCGTGCATAGTTCCCATCGTATTGTTATTCCATAGGAAAAAAAAGAAAAGGGAGAAGTAGGGGGGGGAGGCAAAATCAGACAAGAAAAAATATCTACATATTTATACATAGTACCTGAGATAATATATGATATAAAGGGGCATGAGCATATAGAGACTAGAAGTATGTACCCTAATAGCAGTACATTTCTACCGCACATAATGAAAAGTATATCCAAGAAATACAAATATGCTTAATTGGAACATTGGAGCTTATCAACCACATCAAGGCATCGCCTCGAAATTGCATGGCAAGCTTTGCTATTTCGTTGCTTGCATTCATTATGGCAATGGAGATCATTATAATCCTTATTGCACAGAAATGGGCTGCGAGAGGGTAACGGCTACAGAAGGCTTTCACCTTTGCTTCATGAATTCCTGCTCAGACACTGTGCCAACTATGGCCATAACCGCACCTGCTATCAATTTAAATAAACCACTTAAGCCTGACATGGCTGCACCACACTGTGACTGTGTGTATATGTTAAGCATATAGGCAAAAGCTATTTTGGAGAATTTATCAATAACGACATAGTGATATGTTCAATATTCACTAGGTTAGGCTCTCAATTATCTGGGGGCGACAGTATCATGTAAACCATACAAAGAGGAAGGTGTGTACAGTTTTAGAACATGAGGCAGGCTGATATATTTACCAGAATTCATTGCAAATGCTGCATTCTCAAGTAGTTATCATCATAGACATATAAAGGTAGACAGCTCTTCCGGCTCTGGGGCGTGTGTCAAAATTTAACGCACAATTTCCCCAATATTCCTGCTAGCGAAGCATAGCGGAAGCATGAGCTGTGTAATGGAAGTCCCGGAGAAGACATGCTGTGATTGGCCAGTAGTCAGTTGAGTGACATGGAGGAGTCGCTTGGGCAGCGACCGGCGCATGCCGTCAGTGCTTCCCTATGGCACTTCCACTTGATTGCCTACCTTCAATGGAGACACGTCGCTCCAATGAACTGCAGCGGCCAGTGAGGCATCTATATTTCTTAACCCATTCTGACCTGAGATCAGATTCTAAAAATGTCAGTCGTTCTTCGATTTTTCAAAAATAGCAGACCTACAAGCTCGTATCGCGCCACTCGGTGGCGCGATATGAGCTTGTAGATCTGCTATTTTTAAATAGCTAAAGCATAACATGATGCTGACACCAAAATGGGTGCCCGGTCAGAATGGGTTAAATATCTATGGTTATCAATGGCATGGCCCTTAGTGGTCCCTAGTGGCAGAGGGGAGAATGGCTGCAGTCACCGCAGTGGTGTTTTCGATTTGCTGCCTCAGTGATTCAGAGACCACTGACAGACTTAGCACTATGTATGTATTGATCATTACTCCAACCGACAAAGACGTGGTGATAAGGTTGAAAAACAGCAGAATATTCCTTTAAGACTAATTGATGCTTGTGTCTAAAGATTTAAGAAGGGTCACACCCGTTCCATCAATGAGGAAATGGACCCTCAAGAAGCAGTTCCGCAAGCTAAGTCTGCACTTACGTAGATGTGCTTGTGCCAAGAGCCAAGAGCCAAGACCACAGCTATAGAAGCCTTCGTCTTGGCAAGGAAAAGGTAAACCACATGTAGTGTAGAATTTCAGTTAGTGGCCAAGTCAAGACAGTTTTCTGTGTTGGAAAGGCCCTCTAAATTAATCATTTTCAGCATGCGGAGGTAGGCCTATACACCAGGGCATGGACATTATGGAGGCCATGGCCATTGTGTCCCTTCAGTTTGGCCTTGTGGGACCACAGTGGCCACACCGCGGCTGATTGCAACATTTTCTCCTCTGCCTCTTTCCTGTCACTACTGCTTTTAGGACACCACTGTCTTTTCATGAGATACACAATTGTTATTGGGCAACATCAATTGAAATGCTGCACACATATAACCAACGGGTTCTATTGAAATAAGCGGGCTGCTTATAACAACAGTTAGACACAGATCTTTTACCGGCCAACCAGGACACATAGGGCTATATCTTGTGCCACCCCTTACCTCTTATCCCTTAACTTATTTCCCATGTTACAATTTTTATAATAGTTGAAATAGCTGATCTACAAGCTCGCAACGTGTCAATGTAGATCGGCCAGTTGAACTATTTTTAAACGTTTTTCTTTTCCTAAATAGTAAGAAATGGCAAATAATTTAAGGGGTAAGGGGTGGCACAAGATTTAATCAAAGTCATCCTGTTGGCCTTTGGTGTTGGTCAGTTTGTCACAAAGGTAAAATGCCAGGCCAGCATGTGCATCAAATAAAACAATGTTTTTAAGTCCACAGAAATAATTACAATTTACAATGCAGGCATTTGAGTGGCCTTGCTCCTAAAATAATACAATTCCAGACCTAGCCAATACACTTCCAATGCACTTACCGTAACTTACCGTAACCATGTACTGAAGTCCTTGATATCAGCGATTGAGAGGAAATGGACACAAATCAATTCTTAATACATTAGGAAAAATAAGCTTAATGCTTCAAATTGAGCTTTGTATAAATGTTCCCCCCTGTTTAGCAGACGAGATTGAAAATCTTAAAACGTTAATAACTCTAAATCATGATCTAAATCATAACGTCTAATTCTAAGCAAAGATCATGTGTTAGACGGCCCACCGCGGTCCCGTCGCTAGTCGCGGTAGATTTAATCAAATACCTCCCGTTGTTGTTGATCGCCTCTAGCCCATTCTGACCTGAGATCAGATTCATACGAGGTTTCCGCCGGACACACACTGGTCTGATGAACCCATTCTGACCTGAGATCAGATTCTAAAAATGTCAGTCGCTCTTCGATTTTTCAAAAATAGCAGACCTACAAGCTCGTATCGCGCCACTCGGTGGCGCGATATGAGCTTGTAGATCTGCTATTTTTAAATAGCTAAAGCATAACATGATGCTGACACCAAAATGGGTGCCCGGTCAGAATGGGCTAGAGTGTTTTGGCTACATCTACAGCCACATCCGGGATAACATCCGGTCCGTCGGTAAAAGTGCTCCGCTGCTATAAATCGCTGGGCGCTACGATTTAATGGATTAAATAACCCCCGGCGTTCAGGGCGTTAAGATGCGTGCAGTGCGCGTGCTGTGAATAATGGTGGATTTCACAAATGGAAGCTCCAAACGCAGCATGAGTTCAACAGCACGTTGTGAACAGCACCGTGCGAACAAGTGATCCAACGGGAATTGTAATACTAGATGAGCATCAATCCCCCTTCTTTACGAATTGTTCTGTAAAGTCACACAATCATACACATTGCTGTGCCAACCCACTGACAGTCTGCTCACTGCACACTGCACTATCCTCAGAATTAATTCAATTCATAGAGTAGAGCAATTTTGCATCGAGCACTTCGCAAGCCCACTCAGCCCAGAATCACTACAACTCTCTAATCAGCACAGTTGAAATTTATTCACTGTCACTGATAAATTGACGCTTCGTAACACTGGCCGTTTTTGCCATGGATATGTCATAACGAAGATGAATGCGTGGATTTACTGTATGGTTATACACCGGTGTCCTAGAGAATGGGGTCACGGCTGCCTTCCACAGCCCGCCCAAACACACATGGCCTCAGAGAGCACAATCTACTTACCATTGACTGTCCTATACCTAGCATGGCCTTGCCCTCCTCAGAGTCAACAATGTCCCTTCCTAGATATCTGAATGTCAGACAACCTTGGACATAATATGTCTCTGCAGGCTTTTAATCAACTTAATTTAGATTGAGGAGTGACATTGAAGCATAAACCATGGTGTATGTAAATAGAAGGCCACAGTGACAGTGCGGGTTGCATCCTCGTTTCCCAGCAGGTAGAGGACTTCAGATACGCAAAGTCTCTGCAATGACCTATACTGAATGAGAGGACATGGTCAGACCGGCGCATTAGCATTCGCACAAGTGCACTGTTGCACGCATTAAGACAGGCGTGCATGTGCCGTGCATGTCAACAAATACACATAGTATCACATTATTCGGGGTGCCCTTGCTCCTCTGTGAGATTTCGTCTTTTATTTAGTTTATCTAACTTGAGCTGCTCTAATCCTGTCTCCGTCCTCCGGATGACAGCAGATTAGTGGACATGCTGACATTTGGCAAGGTCTTCTGCTTTTCAACAACTCATCTTTAAAACATCCCCATCTCCTCTCCCCCTCTAACCCCCTCCTCTTCCTCTCAATGGCATCTGATATTCACACTCTGTATGTGTGTGTGTGTGTGTGTGTGTGTGTGTGTGTGCGTGTGTGTGTGTATGCGTGTGTGTGCGCGCATATGGTAATGATATTATGAATATAAGGTGCTTGCACCAATACATTTACTGTGTGTGCGTGCATGCGTGCGATGATCCGTCAGAACTCTAACCCATTCATGTACAGCACACAGTATACTGTGTGTACAACACAGCACCTGATGGCAACCACACTGTCTGGAGCTATATGCGTGTGTAAAGCGCCTGTAGCATGTGTGTCCATCCCGCCTCCCGGTGTGCACGAGGGCAGTTCCCCAGAGGTCTCACCGTGCACATGCTGCCCCATGTTCTCCACTTTGCAGCGAACCAGCCCTTCCTGCCACTGCTGCTGACACAAAGCAGCACGAAGCACTCGGCAGCGTGCGCTGCTGTATACGCCAGCACGCTCATCCCCCTGTCCCGCGTGCCAGCACCTCAGCCCAGCTGCAGTAATGCATCTCACTCACGCTGGCCTGCCTTCACTCCTTAAGTTCCTCCCCTCTCCTGCAGATCTCTGACTCTGTGGTGATGCCAGCACTGGAGTATTGTTTTCTTTTCTCAGACTTGCAGTTGTAGCTAATCCCCCAGACCCTGAATTAGTAGTGCAGGAGGTTACAAGCAATTCTTCTCTGGGGTGGAATTTAAGGGATGGCAGTAGCAGTAATCATATCATTAAGTTAGTCTATTGCCATGTCTCTAGTTAAAACACATTAAAGTTTGACCTAGCAAGCACTGTGGCTAGAAGTGGTCATACCTTAACCCATTCTGACCTGAGATCAGATTCACACGAGGTTTCCGCCGGACACACACTGGTCTGATGAACCCATTCTGACCTGAGATCAGATTCTAAAAATGTCAGTCGTTCTTCGATTTTTCAACAAATAGCAGACCTACAAGCTCGTACCGCGCCACTCGTTGGCGCGATATGAGCTTGTAGATCTGCTATTTTTAAATAGCTAAAGCATAACATGATGCTAACACCAAAATGGGTGCCCGTTCAGAATGGGTTAACCACTTTCAACCATATTTGGGGAAATTGAAATATTTCCAAAAATAGCAGATCTTCAAGCTTTGACGCATTTGTGAGCTGGTGGTCGATATAGGGCATACATTTCTACAATTTCATATTTTATTAATCTAGTTTTATCCCTCTATTCGTCTCTGTGCCTGTTCAGGTTTTGTTGCTTGCAGGCTTGTGATGACTCCTGAATTCCCCCTTGGTACAGCCCCGGTGCCACTCAGTTGCAAATTCCGCCCCCTCAGTTTAAGTTTTATGTACATATTGTTTCATACTATAAAAAGATGAGATGTGCACCCTCGCCGTTTTTAACTGCCCCCTCCCCCCCCCCCCCCCCCCCCTCAGTCAATTCGTCCTGGAGCCGCCGAGCTTGCCTTGGGATCAAATAAAGGCCATTCTATCTATTGATGTTCAAATTCATTCTGCTTTTATGTTCCGTGCGGTCCTACGAGCAGTGAGTCAACTGCGAAACTCCCTGTCCCCGACTTCCCGTAGCACCGCGACTCCGCCGAAGCAGTTCATCAACGCTAAACATTCCAGCCATCGCTGTGTCTTTTACTCATCAATGCTCGCCACTGCACCGATACCTCCACTAACATTGTGTGCTAAAAAAAAGGGCCACTGATTTAAGGCTATATGTTTCACTGCCACGGCGCAATCCATCCACAGTCTGCTAAGCACCGCTAACCGTCCATGTCATTGTCAGGGCCGCTGGGTCCCATCTATCTCCCGCTGCCACCGCCTCCGCTGGCCGTGCAGTGGGAACCGTCGCCCTGCTGCACCGCGGCTCCACACATCCCACTGACACAGCACTTTAGAAGAGCCCCCCCTGAGGCGGTTCCAGGGTCACGAGTGTGACATCCAATAGATCTCTCTTACACTTTACCCTCTGTCCCTCTTTGCTGGCTTTTTCCTCATTTTATAGATTTCCCTCCCCCCAGTCCCCCCCTCTATACCGCCCATCCCGCCCCTTCCCCAGGCCCTCAGCTCAACCTTACTTAACAGTCTCTCGGACGAGCTTTCCGTGTGTCCAGAGCTCCGTGACTGAATCACATCTCTTCTGTTCCGGCCCGCTGATCCCTTTGATAACATTACCCACAGGCTTGGAAAGGGAAGCGCATCGTGAGAGAACGCTGTGGGGAAGTTAGGCACCAGCCGGGAGCCTAATCTAGTCTGTGTTCAGCCTGAGAGATGGATGATAATGGGGCTTGAAGAGGGCCAGCAGGGAGGGAGGGGCATGACTTGAACCACTGGTGCCTGGCAGACGTGCAACTTTTGGAGATGACAGTCGGGAAGCATCTGATGGATGGATGAGTGGACTGACGGATGGATGAATGGGTGGATGGATGGGTGGGTGAAAAGGATGTAAGGTGGATGATGTATTGTATGGATGGATGGAAATGTCCTGTATTGTTACTTTAATATGGTGTGGCTAGCTGGTTGTGTTGCGTGTGACAACATCATTATCATCATCATATCCGTAAGTTAAAGAAATTACTTTCTGACCTTGACAGCCCATACAGCCCAACAGAAAAGTCCTATATCTGATTGCATTAAACGACATTAAACAACGTTAAACTCACGTTGCCACTGTGCATACCCTCTGTAGGCTATTGCTGTATCAATTGTCATTCTGTGGTCTGAAGTTTCTGAACATGCAATCGTCAAGTTTCCTCTCTTCCCTCTTATCTCCCTCCCACCCTTTGTGCACTCCTCTTCTCACACTAGCTCTCTCTCTCTCTCTCTCTCTCTCTCTCTCTCTCTCTCTCTCTCTCTCTCTCTCTCTCTCCTCTCTCCCTCGTTCTTTCGATCTCTCGCTCTCGCTCCATCCAGGGTAGGTTAGCATATTGCTCTCTCTCTCCTCCCTTCACCATTGTGACGAGTCAGCCAAATCCGACTCAAAACAATTTAGCTGAATCCCCGCTACGCCTTTTAGATACAAGAAATGAAATAATAGCCAGGCTGCCAAGGATCATTGATCCACAGCTCACTGTGAATATCAATGGCATGCCATTACAGCCAGATAAATACACTGCTGGACGGACACCGGCCAGCGACTTGCTCGCATACAAGTGTCTACCAGCCCTGCCTAGAGAAAAATACCTTTTACATTCTGCGTGCGCACACACACACACACACACACACACACACACACACGTCACACATGTCACAGCACTGCCTCTTAAACACACGCACACACTCTCTTGTCACAGCACTGCCTCTTAAACACACATTACACTAACACAGTACACACACACACACGCACACACACACACACACACACACACACACAAGTGCGCACAAGCACACAAACTGGGTGTTCAATAAGGAAGGAGATGAGAAAATGATGCACTCTAGAATGCATAGCTCAGCTGGGAGTTTCTCCGCTCGGAGGCTTTGACTTGCCACTATGCTCCTGCCCTGCCATTCTCCCCAGGGGGAGGCGATTCGTTGGCGTCAGCACAATGACAGATAGCGGGGCGAGATCACTTAGCTTGCCATTTTGATCTAGGATCCAACGCAACGTCCCCAACCCCTTCCCCACTCTCCCTCCTCTGCTTACACTCCACGGGCGTCCCCGGATGCGTGTCGGATGCGGGTCCCAGGTTTTTCATCCGCAAACTCATGTATGTGTAGGAAGAGATGTTTGCTCTGAGTTGCCGCGGGCTACGTGAGGTCATCTCTCGTTGACGGCAAAAATCAAAGGCATTTATTCCTTTTCACGGTGCTCGGCAGAGGCGTGTAAAACTGCCAGGCTTTCCTCTGTCTTTCCTTTCTTTGCTCTTCAAAGCCCTCCAGAATGCCCTATGATCAATGATGTAGATGTATTCTGTAAGAACATTATGCAGAAAGATCTGCGCACCAAATAGACACCTTTTAAATGATCACCCACCCCGCCCCCATTTAAGAGGCGTTTTGAGCATAATGAATAGTTACCGTGGCCATTGTGTGGTTTCGCACAGAAACTCCATTAATTTTTCCCATTTCCGAAAATATTTATTTCAAGCCTGGATCCAAGCCACCCAGGCTCCTGGTGACCATTTATTGTCGCATTTACTATGAAAATCTGCATCTCCCGTCCGTCCGTCCGTCCGTCCGTCTGTCCGTCACCCATGCCTCCATACTGTATAATTATGGTCACGCCTATATTGACATATCTCCATATATGGTCACGCCTCGTGACATCACATCTCCATATACTGTATGGTCACGCCTCGTGACATCACATCTCCATATACTGTATGGTCACGCCTCGTGACATCACATCTCCATATACTGTATGGTCACGCCTATATTGACATCATATCTCCATATATGGTCACGCCTCGTGACATCATGAAGACCCTTAGATTTATGGTGCCTCATTTATGGTGACCTCGCCCTTTAGGACGAGGTCGCTTCTCACCCTCGGGGGGGGGGGGGGGGTCTTACTGGTTAAATATAGTCTGTGATATAATTCAATATTACATATTCTCACACAATTAACCCATTCTGACCGGGCACCCATTTTGGTGTCAGCATCATGTTATGCTTTAGCTATTTAAAAATAGCAGATCTACAAGCTCGTATCGCGCCACCGAGTGGCGCGATACGAGCTTGTAGGTCTGCTATTTTTGAAAAATCGAAGAGCGACTGACATTTTTAGAATCTGATCTCAGGTCAGAATGGGTTCATCAGACCAGTGTGTGTCCGGCGGAAACCTCGTATGAATCTGATCTCAGGTCAGAATGGGTTCATCAGACCAGTGTGTGTCCGGCGGAAACCTCGTATGAATCTGATCTCAGGTCAGAATGGGTTAATGGTCAATTTTATGGTCATGATTCACCATGGGAGCCTGGCGTAATTAACTAATATAAATATTTTTGGGAATCTCGATGGTAAAAATGAATGGAGTTTCTGTATGTGGAACCACAAAATGTCCACCCTATAGTCGATACTAGTACTAGCACTCTCTTGAACACAATTTACAACTTTTATTGTAAGGCAGACTTACAGTAAGCAAGAACAAAAACATGGTAATACATCAAATACATACTAGTACATAGTCATCATGAATCATATGTAAGCTAAGAACTGAATGGTAAACCACTCTGTGTTCCATTTCTTTTGGTCAAGTTTAAAATAAATAAATAATAATGATCAACTTCACATTTGACACTGCTCTCAATACACTAGCCAAGTGTGCAGGTGATTGGATGAACGGATGAACGACAGACAGACAGACAGACAGACAGACAGACAGACAGACAGACAGACAGACAGACAGACAGACAGACAGACAGGTTTCTGGTATGTATAGATAGATGGCAATGTGCAGCAGCTGTGTTGTCACATGTGTGTAGTGGACTCTGGGTATTTAAAATGTCAACTCTCTGAGGAAGAGCCTTGTGCTCGAGACATCAATTCAGAAAATGCAAAATCCTTTAAATGGAAGCTATCTGCAGCGCTTTCTGTTCATCTCTTCAAGGTATCTTTTGATCCATGCAGCACCCATCCTATTGGGCATTGGAATGTGTGGGTCTTTTTACCATTTCCCTATAGGAACATTATGCCCCCCTTCCCCCAATTATAAACATAGTTAAGGACTCCTAATTTAATCATTGCCAATTTTCTGTTCACTAAACAAGGAGCCAAAATTCTTTTTTAATTGTTTCTTATAGGAACTCAACATTCTGCCACTCTCTCCCCCAATTATAAATATAGTTAAGGACTTCTAATTTGATAATAAATGGTAATTTTCAGTTCACTTAACGAAGCGCCGAAAGTCGACGATGTGTGACTTGTGATGAGTCATAAACGTTTCTTTCTTTCTTTCTTTTTTGAAAGGCATCAGCCATTGGCGGTGCTCGTCTGAATATCGAGCACGTCTCAGAGAGAGTGACACTTACCTACTTATCTACATTGCATTCAACCCTTTATCCCCTGTCCAATTCAAGCGCAAAACGTATTTCAACTAGGAAGTATATATACGTTCACACCAACCAACCAACCAGCTGTGGAGTGCGACTGTGCGAGTACGAGTGGAATTACTGCCGTGCTAGAGGAAACTGTGCTGCGGCATCACCACTGCCGGAAAATGCACGCGCTCCTTTCAGCTGTGGCACGCAAGATCAACCAGCTATGGCAGGTGTGAAAAGCCCCGCCGCGCAAAGAGGATTATATTCGGTCACTTGGCCGGCAGTGCAAATACATACGGTACTGTACATCACGCTGTAGAGCACAGATCTGGCTGTGGATTGGTAGTCTCTAGCCCATTCTGACCTGAGATCAGATTCATACGAGGTTTTCCACTGGACACACACTGGTCTGATGAACCCATTCTGACCTGAGATCAGATTCTAGAAATGTCAGTCACTCTTCGATTTTTCAAAAATAGCAGACCTATACAAGCTCGTATCGCGCCACTCGGTGGCGCGATATGAGCTTGTAGATCTGCTATTTTTCAATAGCTAAAGCATAACATGATGCTGACACCAAAATGGGTGCCCGTTCAGAATGGGCTAGACAGATGATAGATATATAGGACAGATACATATCCCATCTATTTCCCTCGATTCTACCTCTATGAGCCCAGTTTATGTGTTGGTGCTGTAGAACCGGGCCGGCTCCGTAAAACCATGGAAGCTAGGTTTGATATAGGGCAAGGAGAGCTTATGTTAAGAGAGTACAGGGTGCGTGGGATGGGCCTGGCTTAGTGGAATTCAGGGCCACCGAGTTCCTCAGTAAATCAAGCTCCATAGGCCTGGGCCGTGGCTCAGCGGTCCAGACACCAGTCTGGCAGTGTGCCGCGGGTTCGACTCCCGATCCCGACGGCCTTTACTGCATGTCACCCCCCCCCCATCTCTCTCCCCATTTCCTGTCAGCCTACTGTCTGTCCCTTTTTGTGGCGAAAGCTTGATTTTTTTTATGCCTTTTTGTGGCGAAAGCCTCAAAAAGGCATTAAAAAAAATCAAGCTCCAGATAAATGGGTGGTTACTCTGCGGGACGTTAGAATTGGGAGGCAGACATGGTGACGATAGTCCAGGGAAGCAGAGTTAGGGGACATCATGCCCCCATACAAGCACCAGCGCTGTTACTGTAGCACACGGTCCCAAGAGAACTGTTGTTTATCTAGGCAATTTAACTCCCACACATCAAGGTTTACCTCAGAGTCTTGGCATCCTCCTCATATTGCCTGTCTCCCGCTGCCCCCCTCTCTCTCTCTCTCTCTCTCCGTCTCTCTGTCGTTCTAGCTCTCTCTGAATTGGTGATTGGCATTCTTTATTACTTTGCTTCAGTCGACATGCTGCGCTAGCACCTCACACCTTGCCCCACCCGCAAGGATTTACTCTCCCCTCGTCCCGTCTGTGGCGTATTTATCATCCTCCTGTCCTCTTAGCACGCCTGAACCGGGGAGATAAGGTGAGATACGGGGTTTGTTTTGTGAGGGGACACAAAAAAGCTGTAATTGCATGTGAACTGATGGGACACATATGCACCGGGCCATGCACAGTTCATCACAGTACAGCACGACTGGCTGCACTGTATGTATGGAGAAGCATAACTTTAGCTCGCATGACGTGGACTCTGAGCCTGCATATTATACATGGATGCATGTGTGATGAGCTTTATGCATGCATGCAAGTCTCTTTGAGTGTGTGCGGCGGGTGATGGAGTAGACACACGCACACACACACACACACACACACACACACACACACACACACACACACACACACACACACACACACACACATGCGTGTGTGTGCACGTGTGCATGTGTGTTTGCTTTTCCATGTGTGTGCATATGATAATGTAAGAGCCCTTTAATGGGTTTTGAGGCTGCATAGGCAATCATGCGTAGAGTGACTTATTTGAATGTCAAGAAGCCCCGGTCTCGCACTATGGAAATCCACCAGGGAGAAAGGAGGGGGGGGGGGGGGGGGGGTCGTGAGATTGTCCCATTTCCTCCCCCCGGAACGATTAGATCATGGGGGGAGATCAAATGCAATGGGATTCTACAGTCATTATCTTTACACTGTCAAGTCATTATTTTGTCATGAAAGGAGACTGAGGAAGGCGAGTGTGTCAGAGTGCAGTCCTAAGCACATACCTCCAGACCATCCCATCAACCCCCTCTCAATTCAATTCAATTCATTTCAAAGGAGCTTTATTGCCAGGAGAAAACATACGTTTACATTGCCAAAGCAAAAGCGGAAACAAAACGATCCACGATGAAACAATGTGTACAAATAAATATTGAATATAAATAGGATTAAAATGAAGGTGAAAACAGAGCTGTGTTACATGAACTCTCTCTCTCTCTCTCTCTCTGCCCCACACCCTGCTTCTCTGTGTCCTCAGTCTTTGAAATGGTGTTTATTCAGCAGTTTAGTTTTTCCTGTGTGTGAGAGAGAGAGAGAGAGAGTTTGTGGTGTGTGGGTCCCTCCATCCCAGGGAGAGATAAGGCTGTTATCAGAGTGTGTTTCAGGCATCTGTGCTAGCCGCTGGGCCGCTGGCTTTTAGCTCACTTGCTGCTGCTGTGGAGACTATAGCCAGGATGAAAAGACAACAAACAATAACAACAACGACAACAACAACAGTAAAACTGCCACATCAACGAGTCTGAGTCACTCTGTGACAGCCTGCCCAGATGTCTGGTTATTGGCATGTTTTGCTTTTATTAGATTGAAGAACAAGAGGTAGGAGGAGGTGACGCGTGACACGGGTTGTGGGCCGGATACGGACCCCCAGGGGGTCGACACGAGGTCTGCGATGTGCACACGCATGGATAGAGACACCAGAAGCCCCATTTAAGGTTTACACATGAGCAGAGCTAGAGACTGTGTGGATGTTGGAAGATAGTGCAGATGCAGTGTTTTCTCAGGACAGGACTCAATATTCACGCTCCAAACTCCATATTACATGGACGGTGTGAAGAACTGCATGCGCAGTCCATGTACTGTAACAGTGCACAGCAACATCTGGATTTTGATTTGATTTTATTTAGGATTTTATTACGCGTTTGTGCAGTCGTCTGTCTTATTTGATGAGTGTGGTACCATGGGGCGGCCATAGCTGTTGTATAGATGCAGATGGGAATCGGACCCTCAGCAATACTATAATCCACGCCCCAGAATGACTCAATTACTCACACTGTGAAGCCTTGAATTCACGAGAACTTTTGTTTGTGTTGCATTGCTTCACAGTAAAGAAACCAAAAGCAAAGAGAATATTTGATGAATTGAAGAAAATGAGATCCAAGAACGGCAAATGTATCAACAATCTGTTTATAAACTCCAACACATCTCCAAGTATAATCCAAGTGTTTTGTATCCAGTCTCTGTGTCTTCAATTACTTCCAAAACAACCTATTGTCTCTCATATTTGTGTGTCCAGACGTGCACACTCAGGTACTGTATGCTCCTTGCTCATGCATGATATTGTTTATCCCTGAAATGTTTTAAAAAGTAAGAGAGCGAGGAAGTTTGAGAGAAAATGTTGTCTTGGGAGTTATATTTATTCAGCTTTCAGAATCTTGTCAGAAACTTGATTGTCACGTCACAGGTTTACAGGCGAAACCGTGGGTGAAATGTGTTCTTGTGCAAGCTCCGTCGATTTCGTTATTTTCTTTAAAAAGAGAAAGGGAAGAGAGAGTCAGATGATGATTAGCATGATCACAGGTTAAAAAGACTGAATGAGTTAGCTGATTAAACATTAAACCTCAATCTTAATAAATCAAAAGTTCAAAATAATAATAATGTGTAATTGTCTAAGCTAAAAATGTAATACCGTAATACACAAATCTAAAACCTAACATCCAATGTAATTTAAGAGTCTGAGCACATGACCATACCACATGACACTGTGAGCTGTGTTGGCGTTTATCTATAGTATATCTTTTGTCTAGTAGTTTATTTCGTTTGGCAGTTGTATTTTCTTTTTCTTTTCTTTTTTCTAAATTCAATGTGAAGGAATTCAACACAGAACAAATCTCCATGAATGGGGGGGGGGTATCCCTTTAACCCCAACAGCTCCCCCATGCACTCATCAGAGCCACCTGAGCAGCCATTTGCTGGGTGAAAATACTCCCCTTTTCTCTGAGTCTCAGAGAAAAGGGGCCCCCGAATAACAGCTTGAACCAATGGAATGAATGACTGAACGAACCAACGGTTGGATGAACCCATTGGAGGTCAATGCATAAACGCAGGGGAGGGTGAACGACACACACATCAAACACATAAATCTGTTGTTACGACATCATCACTGTCTCGGCACAGCTTTGCATGTCATTCTGATAAGATATGGCGGAGGTGTGGTGGTAGTAGCGGAGCATGATGTTTTATGAACGCTGTGGGCATGGTTTATAGGAGAGGAGGTGGGACCGCCATTAAACCTGAGCATCAGTTCCACCCATTGTAAATCACACACACACACACACACCTGCTAATTAATGGACAATTATGTTTATTTAACTAGTTAGAAATGAGTGAATTAATGGGATTTTACTGTGTAGGTTAAAATAATTTAGGGTTTTTGATGTTTGCAGAAAAAACTTTTTGTTCTATGTTACCAAGTGGGATTGTGGATCGGCTGTTTGTCAGTAATAAAACCTTTAAAATGACATATTGGACAGGAGGCAGACTTGCAGGTGAAGATAAGTTTTAATTAAGTTCCAGGCCTGGACAACATAATGAATAATAAAGAAAAGAAAGAACTCAAAACAACTCAAACAACATAACACAACTTAACTGTGAACAGAGAGGTACTGGTGTCAACCTCTCCCCATGGCAGCACCAACACTACTGAGCCATTTCCCCTATATATAGACTCCTGACTCCACCCCTGGCTAAGCAATCAGCCAATCACAAGGCATTTAACAACACAAGCAATCAGAGCTCTCTTCAGGCCATCAAGGCAGCTTCCCAACTACAGCATCTGCATAGATAAACACAAGTATTAATTCACATGTCACAGCAGAATGTGCACCTTCTGTGGGACTGAGAATCAACCCGTTATATATATATATACAGCAATATACAGCAACAATACAATGAATGTATATTGTACATTACATTACTCTGACAGAGGCTGCTCTGTCACATTCTAAGAATCCGTTATCTGCATGCGTCTCTTTAAACCTCTTTAAAGACGTGAATATGATGAGCAATTTGTTGCTGAGGTGAGATCAGGGACAGGGTACCGCCACGCTTGAGGTCCATTTGGTTCCACTTGTATACTTGGAGGTCCTTGAAATTAAATAAACACTTTGAGAACCATTGTCTTGCATTATCCGAAACCCAGTGCAAAAAATCCATTGGTAATCTGCGGTAGAAATCCACGGCCGAAAATCCGACTTACCCCACAAAAAAGCCATTTAAGAAGATAAAAACATGAACACATAATTAGAAAGGAATCGAGGATAATTACATGTATTCGTTTACACATATTAGCCAAGGCCAGCATGCAAAAGTCTGCATGAAAACAATTCTCTGTACTGTATATGTAAGAAATATGAAGACGTAAAGAGGTTAATGGTCCTGTTTCAATTCCTATGTATCCACTGTGTGACCTTGGTTAACCCATTTTGGGCGGGAACCCCTTTTGGTGTTCTACTGTACAAGCTTGTAGGTCTGCTATTTTTGAAAAATCATGAACATGTGGTGCAAAGCTTTGAATATATACTCTTTCAGAGCGAACGTTTTTAACTCAAATCTTTGCTTCTGGGAGGTGGTCCCTGAAACAACACATTTTCAGATGGGGGGGGTCAGCGGCCAATTTCATATATTTTTGGGGGTCCTTGACATGAAATATTGAGAACCACTGATGACATGAGGTTTTTCAGAAAAAAATACATTTAACCCATTCTGAACGGGCACCCATTTTGGTGTCAGCATCATGTTATGCTTTAGCTATTTAAAAATAGCAGATCTACAAGCTCATATCGCGCCACCGAGTGGCGCGATACGAGCTTGTAGGTCTGCTATTTTTGAAAAATCGAAGAGCGACTGACATTTTTAGAATCTGATCTCAGGTCAGAATGGGTTCATCAGACCAGTGTGTGTCCGGCGGAAACCTTGTATGAATCTGATCTCAGGTCAGAATGGGTTAAAAAAATAATTTCTTTTAATTTCGACGTCAGTCCAAAAAGGGTTAAAGACAAACAAGACTCTAGAATGAACAATCATAATCTCCTCCCAGCCCTGCTTTGTGCGCTGTACTGTACACACGTTCTCTGCTTTCGTTCTCGCTGAGGGCTGTGTAGCATGTGTGTAGCAACACGTCGGGGGGGGGTGTGAGTAATGACATCTAAACAAGTGGGGCATTTGAAAGGGAAATGGAGCAGCCCTGCTGTTGATGACTAGAATAATGTACCGTGAGCAAGTCATAAATATGGCTGCCGTGGCGTGAGTGCCGTCACTCTTGGCGACTCAGCGTTTTCTCTCTAACCCCCCCACCCCCCCCCCCCCCCCCCTACTCCGAACGCTCAAACTGGATGCGTGACTTCACCCAGAGATTAATGACAGGAACAGGAAATGTATTTACGTATAGAACGCTGACTTCCTGTCTCAGCATTGCCCCGACTTTCGTGAGGTGAGGTGGAAGATGGTTTACTGTAGCGCTGTCACGCTCCGAAAAGCATTAATCATGATGCCGGCAATAGTGCTAGGTAGGGAATTCAATACTGCCATTCGTTATATATATACCCAGGAGGATTCACGTTCTCGGTTTTAAGTCCTTAGCATTTCACAATCGGGCCCCAGCTGAAGGACATGTGGCCACAGGACGGGCACAAGAGGCCTGACATGACTTAATGTGTCTACAGTGTAACAAATGTCCTCAATGATGTGGCACCCCATCATAACGGGATTAAGTTCCTTCTCTTCCTCCCTGGCTCTGAGCCAGGGGACTCATTCATACATGCCCCATGACCTGATCTCCGCTGTGGGGTGTGATTGGAGATCTAATTACCCCTTAGATCTGCTTTATCCAACTCAATGCCCCAAGTGTGTGTGTGTGTGTGTGTGTGTGTGTGTGTGTGTGTGTGTGTGTGTGTGTGTGTGTGTGTGTGTGTGTGTGTGTGTGTGTGTGTGTGTGTGTGTGTGTGTGTGTGTGTGTGTGTGTGTGTGTGTGTGTGTGTGTGTGTGTGTGTGTGTGTGTGTGTGTCATATTTTCATTTAAATATCTATAGCTTTTATCCAGAGAGATGTAAAAGAATATACCCCATATTGCATTTCAGTCGTTTCTGACAAAATGCTGCAATATACAATGCCATGCGTGTTTGTTTGTTTTGAATTATGGCGTTCTATGTGTACACACTGTGATGGACAGTTGTACTGTTTATTGCTTAAGTGATAGATATTTCATAAAGGCATGGATAATCTCCCATACCTATTACCTGTCATCAACAGAACCATCATACCTCGCAAATAGAAAAGGTGCCTGAGCAACACTGCTTCTAGGAATGCGTCGCCTCGCTATAGCTTGTTGATCCGGTGAAGCGTGTTCAATTGATTAACATGGCGTCAACTCAGATCAGCTCAGTCGCTGCTCACTTCCATGACGGAGCCATGTGTGGTTTGGGGATTATGGGTTATTTGGAGAGGTGGATCAACTTTGGGGGTAAATGTCTGATTGGGGGTAAATGTATTCTGATTGAATATGAATACACAATAACATCCTCAATGTTCATTTAACACCAAGAGTGTACAGTTTGCTGATGATTTCGTGGTGTACCTTTTTTAGAAAACAAATGAAGGAACTCTGAGGCCTCATGCACACATATCAAACGAATGTTCTGTGAGTAACGGCTGCCACAATTCCAATGAGAGTCACATGGTTTGACCAAACATTTGCTGATTGCTGCCTCATCAAACACAAATGTTTGGTCAAACCACGTGACTCCCTTTGGAATTGCATTGTGGCAGCCATTAATCACAGACGGAGCACAGAACATCCGTTTGATACGTGTGTAGGCCTGAGGCGTATCTTTAAACCAACATTTCAATTTCTGCAAGTGGGGTTTTCATTTCTTTCTTTCTTTCTTTCTTTCTTTCTTTCATTCATTTTATTTCTTTCTTTCACAGTGTTACGACTCACCGAGTCTAGGACGGTTATTTAAGAAGGCAAGGTGGTAAAACTGGCAAAAGTTATTTTATTATTCTTTGTGGCATACAAATTATAGGAACAATATATATAAGTATTCAATATGAACTATACAGAATTGCTATGTACAGGGCGAGCAGGGCTGCGCAGGTCCTAAATCAAAGAAAGTATCAAAACATCCTAACTCTCAACCCTATAACCAAAACCCCCTCCCATATCTGACTAACTACCAAACAAGAACACGAGAGCCTAACTGGCTACTCTACGCTTTATCCTAGCTCAAACAAAAGTACAGGGCGAGGAGCCTGCTTGTCTAGCTAAGTGAACTAACATTAAATACTATGACATACTACGTGTTATTATACTACTGCTCTTGATCATGACACCATAATGGACTTTAACATGAATGATTAACAACAGACAACAGACTGATCAAACATAGCATTAGCAACTCTTGCCATACTGATGTTGCACTATATTACTCCGTGCATGTTCTCCCTGCACGGAGGGCGCGCTGCCTCTAGCCTGCTCCACTCTGGAGTGACTGTTGGACAGCGGCCCGGAGTGAAGACTTCAGGACGCCTTGGTAACACTTTACAATAACGACCTGTTATAAAGCATTTATAAACATTTATAATCGTTTGTAGATGAGTAATAATCATGAACAATCATTGTTGACATCCGTAAATGTTTACCTAAACATGTATAACTAATACTATGTTTAAACATAATTTATATGTTATTAGTAAGGTATTAGTAAGTAGTAAACTATTCACATAGTTATAAATGTTTAGGTAAACATTTACGGATGTCAACAAACAGTCTGTTCATGATTATTACTCATCTACAAACTGCTTATAAATGTTTATAAATGCTTTATAACAGGTCGTTATTGTAAAGTGTTACCGACGCCTTTATGCCGTCATTTGGGCGCAGGTATAGAAGCTGGTTGGAGGAGCGAGATGCGGAGCGGGCGACCAACAGTGGAGCGGCGGCAATGCTCCCCACCAATGGCTGCGCTGACGGACCTACAGGGATGGGTTAGGCAAAGGGGCGTGCACTGTGCGCACCACGCAGACACAGACATATATATATCTATATAGGCCTGCGGCCGTAACACACAGTTATTTAGTGACCCTCACACACATATAGATGCAGACATGTGAATCTACAGACAGAGTCAGGGCTGAGCAGAGCTGTTGGATGTGATTAGAGACTCCTGCCGTCTGGCAGATATCCAGCGAATCCGACATTTACTGCCTATAAAGAACACATAGACCTGATGAGGTGTGTGTGTGTGTGTGTGTGTGTGTGTGTGTGTGTGTGTGTGTGTGTGTGTGTGTGTGTGTGTGTGTGTGTGTGTGTGTGTGTGTGTGTGTGTGTGTGTGTGTGTGTGTGTGTGTGTGTGTGTGTGTGTGTGTGTGACACACACACACACACACACACACACACACTGTGTGTGTGTGTGTGTGTGTGTGTGTGTGAGATACGTTTCAATGACAGATGCGTTCACATCAGATTTTCTTGAGTAATGAAAAATGGTATGTCAATATAATGACGTGACATTGAACAATTTGTTCTGTTTTCTTTGTGATGCATGTGTGTGCAATGTGTGCACATGCATGCACAGTGTGGGGCCTTCCACAGCGTACAGTACCACAGTACAGTG